>NC_092875.1:91247622-91547622 GCF_028372415.1 Notamacropus eugenii | reverse complement strand
CTCCCATAATTTTACAATATGGAATCATTCCAATATTCTCAAGGTCTTTGATTTCTCCTGATGAGGCAAAGGTACCATCTGAGTATTCTGGTTCTTCAATGGCCATCTCCTCTTCTTTTCATGTGACCAGCTCACTTTCTCTTCCTATTACAGTTTCTTGGTTCTGCTTTAACTCTTGTTCTTCTTAGGAGTTCCTCAGTGGCTATATGGAGCCCCCTGATAGCCCCTTCTGTGTGTGTGTCCATTGCCCTCTACATGATATTTAGTTTTCATCCTTTAGAGAAAGTGGTGCTCCATGTCTTGCTGCCATATAGAAACAAGAGTAGAAATTTTGTATTATGAAGATAGATTTTTGCTTTCATGGGAAACTAGGGGTCAACTTTGCCATTTCCCAAAAGCAATGAAGCCTGCTCTCCTCCTCCTGTTCAATTCTGGGCACAATGTGATGTCCATCTGTATAGTTTGTCCCAAAAATACTCTCTTCTGGACTCTCCTGGCTTCAGAGTGATTATCAATAGTAACTGTTGCTATTTCCCACCCAGCCTGATGTCTTTCTTTTCATTGCCTCATTAAAGGGGCCAGGCTCTGAATACTTCTTAAAGAGGCCTGTTCAATGAATGGGCATTACCTCACCCTATGTGAGTATCTGCATAGACCTTGACCTAAAGGGGCCAAGGTCTCCCAGTGCATCCTGGGTCATCTCCAGTCATTTTGAGGAATATCAGGTCACTGGATTCAGGTGGTTCTTTCTCCAGAGGCTGGTGACCTTGCACAGCCCTCCCTCACTCGAAACAAAGTCAAGCGCAAGTCATGTCATCATTTCTCTGATGGCATGGTCTTCTTCGGCAATGAAGGACAAACATAACCCCAAAATGCATGGTGGTAGCCAGTATACATAGTAAACAGCTAGGTGGCTTGTTGGTTACAGAGTCAGGAAAACTGCAATTCAAATCTTATGGTCAGATATTTGCTAGTTGTGTGACATTAGGAGAGTCACTTTTCTTCTCTGTCTCAATCTCCTTAACTGTAAAATAGGGATAACAACAGCACCCATGACCCAGAATCAAATGAGATGTCATGTGCTTAGCACAGTGGGTTGCACATACTACGCTCTATATACATATCAGCTATTGTTATTAATAGTGATGGACAAACTCTATAAGGCCAAAATGTATGTTGAATGATGGCTAAAATTTCTTCATCCACTTGGTCTTTCCTGAGATATTGGATAGACCAAATCTCCTTGAGTGATTACAGATTTCTTATAGGAGATTCTCTAATATCCTGGGACTCAATGCAATCAGAACAATTTTATTTGAAAAGAAGAGCATTCAGAAGACTTCCACCCCAGTTCAACTCAGGTGCTTCACCATAGTGTATGTATGTAAGCCTGCATTCTCAAAGACCATGCCAGTTAAGCATAAGCTCTGGTAGGTTTATCATTCTGGAAAGGCTTTGACTATGGCTTCAGCAACAGGCTGAATCTTTCTTCTGAGGAGCACCTAGATAATTACAGAGAGACACATTAATAGACTGGCTAACTGGTGATTTTTTTCTTTGGGGGGGGGCAAGTCAACTCATGACACAAAGAAAAAATTTTCAATGACCTTCACTCCATGGAAGCCCCCCTTCCTCTTCTGTAGTGATGGTAAAAGAATGGAAAAGGGGATGACAGAGGATGTTAAGAATCACAGTCTTTAGATAATCAATAAATTGTAATTTTGCTATTTGTGATCTAAATGTAAAATTCTTGTCCAATAATCAATAAGTGGACATCTTGCTGAAAGAGATAGAATATAAAATTAAGCCAGAAGAAAGAAAGAAGTAGTTGAGTGATAGCTCATGGATGCTCCTAGGAAAGGCAAGGAAATAGGTTGGTGGAGCAGGCAACAAGAAACTTTTCATGAAATTTTTATTCATCATCATATCTTATACTATTAATGATAAGTATGTGTAAAAAGACCACCATGAAAATAACTGCAGCTTATATACCAACAACATTAGTTACTGGAGAGGAAAGGTAGAGAAAAGCTATGAAAAACTAGGTAAGACTTTCCAAATTAAATTGGCATGTGCTCTGATACTTGGCAGCTTCTCTCACAGGTGGGAGAAAAGGGAGGATAGAGAAAAATGCATATAAAATGTAATTGAGGAAGAGGGTAAGGGAATGACCACAGACCTATGGATTACTAAGAAGCCTCATTTCTTTATATTATTAACACCTTCAATAAAAGAATTAGTAGGCTTTGGATATGGGGAACAAAAAACAATATAATCAACAAAGTAGCTTATTATTAGGGCAGCTAGTGCTGGCCATGACTCCCAGAAGACTCATCGTCCAGAGTTCAAATCTGGCCTCAGACACTTACTAGCTGTGTGACCCTGGACAAGTCACTTAACCCTGTTTGCCTCAGTTTTCTCCTCTGTAAAATGAGCTGGAGAAGGAAATGGCAAATCTCTCCAGTGTCTCTGCCAAGAAAACCCTAAATGGGGTCACAAAGAGTCAGTTACAACTGAAATGGATGAACAACAACAAGAGCTTCTATATTAACAGGCATGAAATAGGCTGATGATATATTATATGTATGGACATATATACATACATGTATATATACTTATGAATTGTGTCCCTAAGACAGCTTTCTATAATCAGGCCACTGATTCATTAAAGTTAAGATCAGAACTAGTTTTTAAAAAGAAAGAATATTAAAATCCTGTATACAGCTGAAACAACAACTCTGAAGTATTTAAACAAGTAATTGAATGTCATCATCATGATGAAAAATGACATACTCAGGCAGATCACTCACTAGCTGTGAGACATTAGGCAACTGAATGCCCCTCTTTGGACCCTAGTTTTCTCACTTAAAGTGGAAATATGAACAAACCCCTGTTCTACTACCTCCTCAGGCTGCTGTGCATATCAAATAAAACAATGCACATGAAAGAATTTTGCCATCATAAAGTGATATAACGGATTATTGAAACCATATTCACTATGACAGACATCATTAATAACACACAGCTTCAACTTCCCTCCTAAACCCCAATGACATGTCATCAGTTGCCTGCTGGATAGTTCTACCTGCATGCCCTATCGCTATCTTAAACTCACAGTCTTCAAAATGGAGCTCATTATTTCCCCTCTTCTCACCCCTACCAACTTAACCCTCCTCCAAATTCTATTTCTACTGAGGGAACCACTATTTTTTCTATCACTCAGGTATGGAACCTCAGAATCATTATTGACTTTTTCTTCTTCACCTTCTTTGTAGCTAATCAATTGCCAAATTGTATAGCTTCTCCCTCCAAAAAGTCTTTCCCAATCATCCCCATAAAGGAAAACAAGTTACAAGAGTATTACATGAAAAAGGACAAAGAATTGTATACGATATAAAAGCTTCATGTCTGTACATCATGAATACCACTTTTTTTTTTCAAGAAAAATATTGGGAGTTGAAGAACATGGCATGCCCTAAATTACATCATTGAGTTGACTATATAGGAAATGACTAATAGCTGATAGGGGAGTCATTCCTAAAGTAGCTTTCTATGCTTCATCTTGTTAGAGCAAAGATCAAAATCAATAACAAATTAGAAGAAAGAATCAAAATGAGAAGAAAATATTGAGTGTAGTTAGACAAATCCAATGTGGTCTATCTAAGCAGGTTGTTGATGATTAAAAATGGGAAATGGATAAAAGAACAGACATTAGTACTGACTATCACCATTTCCCAAGCATATTTCCATTATATAAATCAATTCTCATAATGAGGTAAAGAAAAAGAATGAAAAGAAAATACTTCAGTGAGAAGCAGTTAAGGACATCAAGTTTAGAATATCAATTAAATGGAAACTCTAACAGAGCAAGATGGTAGAAGATTATAAGCAACATTACCCCATAAAGCAAGAAAGAAGCAATTGTAGGGGGAAATAAAACAAGTTTATAGAAAGCTTGGAGAGAGGAAACCTAGTTAATTTAGATTGTTACAGTCATTTAAGGAAGGAGGAACTATAAGGATATGAAAAGTGGAAAAATATCTATGAATATACATATATACATACATACACACATACACACACACATATATATGTATATATACATGTATATATGTATATACACACACACACACACACACACACACACACACATATATATACATATATATATATAAAACCATTTGTAAAAAGGTAACCACCACATTTAGACCATAATAATGTACTCCCTAGTATGTTGCATGAGAAAATAGAAATGGCACTAAAGAAAACAGACATGGGAAATAGCAGCTAGACTAGATATAGTAGAAACAGAGGAAATCTATGCTGGTGGCAATGTAATTTTGAGGCTAGCGTTATGATACAATAGAAAGAATAGTGATTCTGGAGTCAGAGAATTGATTCCAACTCTACTACCTCTATAATGTTGGACCAGTCACTTCATTTCCCCAGGACTTGTTTTTCTCATTTGTAAAATGATAGGGTTGGATAGATAATCTCTGGTGTCTCTTCAGTTCTAAATCAATGAGCCTATGATATTGGGGAAAGGAGTGGTGGGCAGGGGGGAGTGCAAAGCCTTGGGATAAAATGTTATAGAGTTTATTACCATCAAAAAGGCAACTGAAAACATACAATAATTATTGACAGTAATGATAATTAGAGGTTGAAGGAACCAGACTTCTTTAGCTCAAAGAAGAAAAGACTTGGGAGTGGTGAGGAGATGCTAGTGGTCTTCAAGTATTTACTTTAAGGGTTGTCATGCAAACAAGGGACATTAAAATTGAAAGTGAAAAGAAATAAATTCAAGTTTGATATCAGTCAATCTCCCAGTCAGTCAACAAGCATGGAAAAACTTCCTAATAATTACAGTTATCCAAGAGTATAATAGGCTAACTTAGCAGCTGGTGTATTCATCCCTCCATGGAGGTCTTTAAACAAATGGATGAACATGTCAACTATGTTACAATGGTGATTCCTTTCACATTTGATTTTCATTAGATAGCCACTGAGGTACCTTCCTACTCTCAAATTCTTTGATTCTATAACTCATGAGCTGGTTTCTCCAACTCTGTGGAATCTCTGTGAGAATAAAGCTATACATTTATGGAAGAGAAAGGAAGGAGAGAAGAGGAAGAGCTCGGGGTAGAATCCTAGGAGATAACAATATTTAGGGAGCAAAAGTTGGATCATCTTCCCCCAAAGGAGACTGAGGTTAGAAAGTTAAGAAGAGAACCAGGAGAAAGCAGTGTCACAGAAAATGAGGGAGAGGAGTGTTGATGAGAAGGGAGTCGTGAGCAATATGAAAAGCTACAAAGAAGTCAAAGAATTATATGGACTGAGAAAAAGTCATTGTCTTAAGCAGTTGTGATTGTTGACAAGTACAGTTTTGATTGAGTGATAGATCAGGAAGCCATATTGCAAAGAGTTTAGAAATGGAGTTGAAAAAGTAAAGGCTGGAAGCATGAGTGCGTTGATGGTTCTTTCTAGGAGTTTGGCAGAGAAACAAAGAGAGGGTTTAGGAAATTACTTAAAGGGAAAACAAGGTCAAAAGAAGGTATTTTCTTTCTCTGTTTAAGGCTAAGAGAGCCTTGAATACAGGTAGTAGGAGAAGAACAAATATGCATATATAATGGAGACAGAGAAAGGGAGAGAGAGAGAGAGAGAGAGAGAGAGAGAGAGAGAGAGAGAGAGAGAGAGAGAGAGAGAGATATGATTGATAGGGTAAGCTCCTAGAACAAATAGAAATGGGTGGAACAAAGGGCACAGGGAGACATGTTCACATTAGGAAAGAAGACACTATCTTTTCCTCAGAAAAGAAATAAGGATAGGATAGATGACTAGATAGAGGAACTTTGAGGTACAAAGTATCAGTCAATCACCTACTATTTATTTATTAAGCACGTACAAAGAAAGATAAAAGATAGTCCCTGCCCTCAAGGAGTTCACAATCTAATAGGAGAGACAATATATGAACAACTACATACAAAAAAACTATTAACAGGTTAAACAGGAAATAGTCAACAAAGGGAAGGCACAAGAATTAAGAGGGATTGGGAAAGGTTTCTTGTAGAAGGTGGAATTTTAGCCAGAACTTAAAGGAAGTCAGCTAAGCCAGGAGGCAGAGGCAGACATCAAGGAACTTACATTGGACAGCTCCAATTTTCTCATTAAAGTAGAACCTACAGAATCTATTGGGAGGTGGGGAGTGGGGGGAAGTTGTATTTAGGGCAAGAAAAGGTTTAGCATGATTGTAGAGAGGAGAAGTATAGAGAACCAGTCAAGGAAGAATAAAGGATCAGTTATGATTAGTTAACATGAACTTTCAGTGGACCTGGTAAATATGGTCATAAGTTTTCCTCCAGCGGCTCAGGAATTCCAGGGTTTGAGAAGGCAAATAGAGGTGAGGACTGGTAGGATATGAAAGGCAGCAGAACAAGAGGGAAGTGAACCCAGAGTGGGTCACAATGTGTAGTTTAACTGGGGTAAAATTAAGAGAAAATGTCAGATTTGGAATCAGAGGAACCGAATTAAAATTCCAACTCAGCCATTTATTTCTGTGTGAATTTAGTCATGTCACAACCACTGTGGGCCTTAGTCTTCTCATCTGTAAGATGAGAAGGGTTGGACAAGATGATCTCTAAGGTCATTTTCAACTCTAAATCTATGATCCTGATGTAATAGGCATGCCCTGGGCAGGCAGTGTGTCTGTCAGTCCTTCCCACAAAGCTTTGAAGACAAGGCAGTGACAGAGAAAGCTGAAGCAGGAGTCAGGATTGACCACTGGAAAATGCTGCGGAATATCAGCCAGTGCCCAGGGCTTTTCAAGGAGAACATTTGGCATGAAGTCAGGCTGTTTTTTGCCCTGAACATTCTTCCTAGCTCTGAAATTTTACCAGTAAGTTGGCACTCCTTTTCCTTTGGGCTTGAGCAGGGTCAGAGCAGAGAAAAGAGCGGTGTTCAAAACAAAAAAGGGGGTTGAGAAATGAGACCTAAAGAGAAGCGTCAGCTGCAGAAAGTGGCCAGGATCTCTAGTGTCCAAACTAGCTAGAGGATGCTATGAGTGGCTCATTGTCTTTCTCTCCTTGAACTACTGGGAGAGGAAAGTTTGAACCTGGGCATTGGAATTATTTCGTTGAATTCTTGGGTTCTGTCTTGCCCACTGAACCAAGGCTGATAGCTACTTCATCGGGGAAGGTTCCATGGCCACTCTACCTACACTGCATGCTTTCCAGTGTTCATTTTTTAATTCTTTTTGAATGTTTATACTTTAAGAATGCTGTGCTTTGTGCTTTTGCATATGACTTCAAATGAAATACAGATGTAATGGGAAGGTGAATTGACAGAGTTTCTGGTTTGTTTGTTTTGGTTTTTCTTTCCTGATGGGATGGTGACTGAAGTGGACTGACTGGATAGGATGCCACATATGAAATCAGAAGAACCAGGTTCAAAGTTTTATTCTACTCATTCTCTGTTTTTGTCTTTGGAGGGTCCCAACTCCCCTGTGTCTTAGGTTCCTCATCTGTAAAATGAGGAGGTTAAACTAGATTAAAACCCAAGGTCCCTTCTAGCTCTAAGTGTGTGATCCTATGAACCTATGATATAATATATTATATATATATATAATAAATCCAACTGAATAAATCCACATTAAACCTTTAGCATAATAAGGTATGTTTTCATTTATAAAAAAAGGAAGTTGAGCTAGGGGAGGAAGATGCCAAACTTTCTGAGAGGCAGAGAGAGCTTCGTATTACCTCTGGTAGTGGCTGGAGTGCATTATTCCTAGGCTTGAGCATCTGACTGACAGTAGTTTGGTTCTTGTTACTGAACAGGATCAGACAGCTGGCTAGCAGGGCCTCCTGGTGGTTGAACGATGATCCTATAAAGACTTAAGGCTTGGTAAGCATGATCTCAGAGCATGGGCCATGGAACTGGGGAACAGAGAGGGACAGAAGGACTGAAGATATAGGTAGAGATAAAGAATGGGGTTAGGGCTGAGGCTTAGGAGACAGATTGAAATGCAGAAGATTATGATCGGAGAGGGAAATTTCAGAGTTCAAAATTATAGGGATCGCACACTTTGGGGTGATGAGGTTGATGAAATGGGAGTCCAGGATTTGAAGGCGTATATATATGTATTTAAATCCTCAAGTGTGAAACCAAGAGTTGAGCAGAGAGGTATATCTTCTGGAGATTTTGGGGAGTACAAGAAAGGTTACCAGTGAAAGAATCAAGGCAGAAAAGAGGTTTTTGAATAACTGGGGTGAGGGATGAAGGGGGCATGAGGGAGAGGAAGGAGGACAGTAAAAGACTCAATGAGTGGTGGGATTGAGCTGGATGAGGTCAAGAACACAGGGAGCATTAGAAGAAGTAAATTTTCACCCCTGGAAGATTCTAAATCACTGGAATTAGGAGAAACACAAAGGATAAATTTGCTAGTCATTAGATTGAGTAAATACTACTTGGCTGGGGCCTTTACCTTCAAGAGTCTTATGAAGTCTAAATAATATTGATACAAAGGTTCTCCTGAAATACAGGAAATTTGGGCCTGATAGTAAATAGTAAGGGCATTGGGCTAGAGGTTTGTGTTCTTGGGGGTCAGACTCAAATAACCTGTGGCACTGTCTCAACAGGTAGATCCCAAGAAGTCAGGAGATGAGGCACATCTCCAAAAAATTCCACTAGTCAAGGATGCCTCTTGGGGAGGTATCATGCCTGCTTTCTAAAAGACCAGTCCTTTCAGTATTCACTTTGGTATCAGAGTCCCTGACTGTGAGGCACTAGACCTTTGCCTTGGGTTGGTCTTTGGAGCTCCAGGAATGGTTTATGAAACCTTGGTTGGGCAGTATTAATGATTTGTGATTATTTACATAGCACCTGTCATGTGACAGGCACTGTTAACTGCTTTGTAATTATTATCTCATTTTATCCTCACAACAACCCCTGGGAGATAAGTGCTGTTATCCTTTTTTTAAAGATGAGGAAACTGAGGCAGATAGCAGTTAAGTAATTTACCCAAGGTTACACAGCTACTAAATGTTTGAAGCTAGATTTGAACTCAAGTCTTTCTCACAACCCTCTGAGGCAAGTAGCAAAAGTATCATAATTATCATTTTACAAATGAGAAATTTGTTCTTCAGAAAAGTTTAAATGACTTGTCTGGAGCTGTACAGCCAATGTATATTACGAGCAATATTTGAACCCAGATTTCTTAGACCCAATGCCCTTTTACTGTATTATACACTGCTTCTCTACCCACCATCTTCATCATTACCATTACCACCGTAGTTAACACCATTACTACCAGGACCTCAAACACTGCCTTCACCATCATCACTGATGTACCACCACTTAGATTATCAGTCTCATCTCAACACTGCCATCATCTTCATACCCCTCAACATCATCATCAATCTTACCATCACTATCACTGTTGCCCTCAGCATCATTCCTATTCCAATCCAATAATCTCCATCTTCATCCTCACCTCTATCAATGTCATCCCAATATCCCTTCCCAATGCCATCCTCTTGCCATTTACCATTGCCATCCATAATGATGTCAAATGCAAACGGAAACAGGGACATTAAATTGTACATAAGGATCCCTGTGGACCTCATATTGACTTAGAAAACCACATATTAACATTATTTATGTTTCATTGTGTTTTTACTTAGCTTGTTAAATATTTCCTATACATTTTAACCTGATTCAGGATATACTATACTCGCAGTGTCTGTTTGATACCTCTGACCATCATCATTGCCATCATGAAACCCTTTTCCCTGTCCTGCGTTTATTCTGAAGGATATTTTGAAGAGTCACCTTCTGTCCTTCAACATGTTATCACATATTCGTCTAGCCAGAGGTCTGACTTAACATGTGTGTGTGCGTGCGTGCGCATGTGCTCATCATGGACCCCTTTGACAATCTGGCGAATCCTAGGGATCCCTTCTCAGAATAATATTTTTAAATGCAAAATAAATAAATAGAATACATAGGATTGTGAAGGAAGCCAATTGTTTTTGAACAGTTTCCAAAATATTTCAGAATGACAACCTCTTGAACCCAAGATTATATTCTAATGCCTCTTAATGTCATGGAGTCAACAAATATTCATTAGGCACAGTTACGATATGAAGAAACAATCCCTGTACTTAAAAAGCTTACATTCTAACAAAGGAGACAAGATGTCCCTCTTGGAGTCTTCCAAGTCCCTCTTCCTAGAGAAGGTGGCCCTTTTGGATTGATGGACAAGGATTGGATAAGTCACCGAGTGAATGGCCATGAGCACATCTCACATGTGCTGCCCACTGGCATTTTCTCAGTATCTTCTCTGTTCCCTTTCTGAACACACCCTCATTGAATTCTCTCAGACTGGTTAGTTTTCTGTGATGTGTTTAGTTCTCGTTCTCCATTCTGACATTTTTTTAAAACCTCTAAATTGCAGTGAAGCAAGGGATTCACAACTCACCCAATTCCCTCTAATTTATGCACTTCTTCGTTTCCTTAATTATCTAATTTGTAATATTTCATTTCCCCTCCCTTTCATCTTCTCCAAAACACCCTAGTCAGTTAAAGTCAATATATATTTTTAATTTGGAGGAAACTAATTCAAACTGGTGCACAGGAGGTTAGTATTCATCAAGGCTGGCGGCTCCAGCTGAGTCACATCCCCAGCCACCAGACCTTCAGCTTCCTAATTCTCCAGCATGAATGATCCAGGAAGGGCCAGTGTGAAGATTCCTGGCTAGAAGAGGCCATCCATTGACAAGAGGCTAACTGGTATGAACCACAGTTCCCCAAGGGCAGGAGCAGTCTCTCCTTAGGCTAGACCAAGAGACTTCTTTAACACAGGGATCAATCACATTTACTCCCTCTGATCAGGAGATACTAGAGGACATTTTCCTTAAAGGACACTCAGGGTGGGCTAGAGATTGTCTGAAAGACTTAATTCTTCTTGGGTAGAGATGTTTATGACTGGGGCAAGCAAAACTTGATTGAAATTAGCTTTAGGAGTAACTGCATTATTTTGCAGACCCCCAGATTATTAGGACTGGAAAAGCCATTAGGTTATAGTGCAATCTGTCACCAATTGTCCAGACTCCCTGTATTGTCTCTCTTACACAGGACCATATATTCTCTCTTTAACACAGCCAGCTAAGAGCTACTCATTACTGTCTGTATTACTATGTCACCATTCCAGGTATTATAGCATTGTTTCTTATATTGAAACTCAGTATTCCTCTCTCCCTCCTTCCTACCTCCACCCCCTTCAATTTACCTACTTCTAATTTTACCCCCTGGGATTATATGAAATAAATCTAATGCCTCTGGGCTGTCATATCTCTATGGATACTTGAAGCCAGGGTGTTTCCCTCTATCATCTTCTTGTCTCTAGAGTCTGGTATTTTCAAACCATGGTATGATCTCTGGTCCTCTCATCACTCTGATCAACCCTCTCTGCGTGGGCTTTAGCTTGTCAACGGCCTTCCTGAAGTGTGGCATGCAAAGGGTAGCACATACCTCCAGAAGCAATCTGATCAGGGAAAGGAACCTCGAGGCCATTAGCTCCCTCCAGCTGGACACTGTACCTCTACTAAGAAATTCAAGGACCATGCACCAGGTCTAGATTTACTAAAACCATCAGATTTTATGGTTCTGCTTTGTGGGTGCCTTCTGTTTTTACATCACATTCATTTCCAAATATATCTTCCCTTTGCCACCCTCACTTAGAGAGCTTTCCCTTGTAACATTTTTTTAAAAGAAAGAAAAAAATAGTTCAACAAAACCAATCAGCACATCAGTCTTTTGATAGCATAGCCAACATTCTACACCCATAGTTCCCAACCTCTACACTGATGGGAAGGAGGCATATTTCTTCACTCTTCTCTGGAGCCAAAGTTGGTCATTATAATTACACAGCATTCATTCCATTCATTCAGTTTCATTTTTCTGTTCTTTCTGTTTACATTGTTGTAGTCTTTGTGGGGCAGACTGAGGGGCAGGCTGTTGAATTTTCTTGACTTTGTGTCACAGCATCTAGCGCAAAGGATGACACACAGAAAGTACATGATAAATGCTTCTCAATTGATTGATTAGATATATTGCTTGCCTGGTTTGGTTTATTTCACTTGACTCACTTCACATGAGTCTTCTCATGCTTCTCTGAATTCTTCATGCTTTCTGGATCACTTCTTATAGCTCTACAATATTCCATTATATTCTTGAGTCATGATTTGTTTAGCTGTTCTCTGTTTTGAGGAGCCTACATTATTTCTAGTACTTTTCTGGAAATGCTAAATTACTATTCAGCAACATGTGCTGAAATTACTATTCCTATGTGAATAAGAATTTTCGTTATATCTTTGGCCTCCTTGACTCATACCTCTAGTAATGGATCTGCAGGTCAAAAGGTATAGACATTTTATTCACTTTTTAAAAGTATAATTACAATTTTCTTTTTCAGGATGTTCAGATCAATATACAGATCCACCAACAGTGTATCTGTATTCCTGTTTTCCCAAAAATTCTCCAACAAAATCCTGGCTTTGTTATTTTCAGCAAGTGTCTTTCCCTTTCTGAGATTCAGTTACCTTATAAAATGAGGGGAATGGATTAGATGACCTTTGTGTCTCCTTTCAGGACTTAATGTATGATCCTTTGACCCTATACCCTTCCGTTGCTCAACCATTAGTGAATGGTGTCTGGTCTTATGTATTTCTGTTAATTCTTCCTAGATCTTTGCTGTCAGATTCCATCAGAGACACTTGCTGGAAAGATTTTGTTTTTCTCCAGTAAGCAGTTTATCAGCCTAAGGAAAAAGCAGCTATGTGGCACAGTGAATGGAGAAAACTGACCCTGGAATCATGAAGAATTGAGCTCAAATTTTGACTCATATAGTTACAAACTGTATTACCCTGGGCAAGACACTTCACCTGTGTTTGCCTCAGTTTCTTCATCCACTGATGGGGATAATAATATCTATCTCCCAAGGTTATTGCGAGGATTAAATGGGATCTGTGTAAAAGCACTTCACAAACCTTAAAGCATTCTATAAATGCTATTTGTTATTATTTTTAATGATGTAAACCTTACTGATTTTGTTCTCAAAAAAACTTTTCAGTTCATGTGATTGAACTTATTTATTTTATCTTTTGCAGTCTCCTTTATTCCTTGTTTGGTCAAGAATTTTTCTCTTCCCCTAACCTGACTCCTCTCCCCCAGTAATAATTGTGGATGCTACTTCCATCCATTTTCTTCTACTTTAAAATGTTGGGAATATTTATATTTAAGTTGAACATTTATTCATTCAGAATTTATTGTGATTGAAGCTACCAGTTTAATTTTTGTTTCCTGGGACTTCTTGTTAAATGGAAAATCCTCAAGTCATTTGTGTTTCATTGAATATGAGGTTATTGAATTAGATTGTCTCTGATTCCTGATTATGTAGTCTGTTTGACTGATGTACTTTTCCATTTTTTAACCAGAACCAAATAAGTTGAATAATTATTGATTTTGTTTGAAGCATGGAAGTGCTACTCCCCCTTTATTTCTACTTTTTGTTCTCTATTTCCCTTTAAATTCTAGATTTTTTTGCTCCTTCAAGTGGATTTTGTGATTATTATGTTTAACTCTTTTAAGTATCCCCTTAGTAGTCTAATAGGTATGTCACTAAATGTGTGATTTAATTTAGACAGTATCATCATTTTTATTTTGTTGGCATGGCCCAACCATGAACAATGGATTTCTCTCCTAATTATTTAAGTACTTTAAGAAATTATTTCTGAGTCCTGGAGGAAGAGAGGGATTCTGTGAGGTAGAGAAGAGGAGGGAGATGCTTAGTGCAAAGGAATAGTGACGAGAGATATAGTGTCATGTGCAAAGAATGGGGAGGACAATTTAACTGGAACACAAAGTGCTGGATGGGGAGAAAATTGTTATTAATAAATTCTACCTCTACATCACCTAAATTTTCCTCTGCATCCCTCCCCTCCTTTCTGCTTATTTTTAAAAATCTGAACCCAGCTTATTTTTCCAAGCTCGTTGTACTTTATGTCCCTCCCTAACCTGTCCACTTGCAGTGTTTACGCAATATCAGTTAGTATTGACAGACTAACTAAATAGGCTTTTGACTGCTGTCATAATCTGGGATGTAAACATTCTTCATCTGCTTTTTTTCCCTCTATGAACTGCTAGCTCAATTTGCTTTGAGTGGCTATGGATCTCAGTGAGAAGCTCCCATGGGGATGAGTGGGTGTCCCAGCACCATCATCACAGTCATCACAAAACTAAAGCAAATAAGAACTTACTATTTTTATTGCTTTGCCAATTGGTAGAATGAATAGAACCTTAAAGATGCTCCTCTGCCTACATACTTCATATGTCTATGGTAAGGCCAGTCAATCAATCACATCCAGAATGAGATACATGTTTTTGTACATGGGAAATATGAGAATTTATTTTGATTGACTATTCATATTTGTTCTGGCAGTTCTGCTTTTTGATTTTGCTTTTCTTTTTTCATTCGGTGGGGGGAGGAGTGGGAGGAAGCTAGGAGAGAAAATAAATGCTTGTTAATTGAAAAAAACACCAAGAAAAAAGATTATACAAGGTTTTCTTTGATGACACCAACCATAAAGATACTTTTATTGAATGAGTCTCTTACATACATTCCAGTGTCATGGAAGATAACTTGCTCAGAGTCCAAATAAAATTAATTAGATGTGGTGTGTGTGTGTGTGTGTGTGTGTGTGTGTGTGTGTGTGTGTGTTGTCTCCTTGGGCTGTGGAAAAAACCCTGTACTTCTTAAAATTAGAGTATAAGCTCATGGAGGGCAGAAATAGGTTCCCTTTTGTCTTTATACCCCAAGTGCCTAGCACTGTGCCACCATGCCCCTAATGAGTATATAATAAATGGTTGTTTAATTTAATTGAAATCTATGCCAGTAGAATATGTGCTGTGACAGGGACCACCAACATGGCAAGGATTTTCATACAGGCTTAGTGACAATCTGTTGTCCTTTTAATAGCCTCTACCTCCCAGGGTTGTTACGAGGATCAAATGAGATAATAATTGTAAGCACTTAGCACAGTGCCTGGCACACAGGAGGCTCCTATTTCCTTCCTTTGAGGACCAGCCAAATCAACCCAGAGAAGTCAATTATCGGAGGCTTATTTCTGGAGGACTTTTTTTTTCAGCTACTACAAGTCACAAAGATGGTTTACTAATGTGTGAATAGAATGCCCCCATGCAGTGAATAACTGATAGAATCCGGGATCCTGGAAGTCTTAGTGTGTCATTTCTAGCATTATTACACAATAAAAACAGATATGCTTCGGTTACCAATGAGATAGCAAGAGCAACTCATATTCTGACAGGGCTTTAGGATTTATAAAGAACAATCATTCTGTGAGAGAATAAGTTTCTCCCCATTTTACAGATATGGAAAATAGAAGATCAGGGAGGTGTGATGATTCCCATTCATCCATTAATTCAACAAGCATTTATTAAGCACCTGCTAAGGAAATAAACTGAACAATCCCCACACTTGAAGAATTTATATTAGATTAGGGTGGTTTAATGAAGTGAGCATTGCTTCTGGGGTCAGAGAATCTGTGTTCACATTCTACCTCTGATCCTTACTACCTGTATGACTTCACTTCCCTGGATCTCAGTTTCCCCATCTATAAAATGGGAGGGTTGGACTAGATGAGGTCCCATTCAACAGTAGATTTATGATACTTAGTAAATATAGCAAACAAATAAAGCAAATACAACATGTTTTTCCCAAGGTCACAGAATGAGTCATTGTGGGGCTGGAATAAATGCCTTTGGCTAGTTTCCCTTCGGTCACAGGGAGGGCAGAAGGAAGCAGCCCCTGTCTTTCCTCTTCTCCCTCCCCCACACCCCGACCTCTCAAAGCACCAAGACACAGCACCTGATAGCTTTGGAATGTCAAAGGGACTTTCAGGGCACAGTCTATGAAGAATGATTTCGAAAAGTTTCTAAAAGAGAAAAAAGAAAGCCCTGAGCCCGGAACCCACTACTTCCCCTGCATAGGAACAAAGCCTTTTCAGGAGGCTCTGGGAAAATAAATCCTCTTTCATAGCTCAGCTCTGAATCCTGTAGGATTCCCAGAATAGAGGCAGTGTGGCTTAATGGAAATAGTCCTGGACTGTGAGTCAGGAAACCTTGATTCCAGTCTTGGTCCTGTCCTTGAATGTCTACGTGTCCATAGGCAAGGTTGAGTTCAATTAAGGATTCTTAACTTGGGGTCCATGACCTTAGTCTTTAAAAATTTTGATAACTTTCAATATAATTGGTTTCCTTTACAATCCTATGCAATATTATTTCATGCATCTAAAAACATTATTCTGAGGAGTCCATTGACTTTTCGAGGTGACCAAAGGACCCAGGAAGGGTTAAAAACTTCTGGTTAGATGGTTTGTAAAATATCTTTCAACTCTGAGATTCAAGGGTCCAGGGAAAATTGCAAAAGTTCTTCAGAAAGAACAATGTCCTAGAGCCAAAGTCTAGTTCCATTCATCTGGCCCTGGTCACAAACTCAGTCTTGACCCTGGTCATTGACTAGGCTCTGACCTGAATCCCAGACTCATCTATAACCCTGATCCCATCAGTACCTCCTAAACCAGTGGTCTGAGTCATGAAGGGGCTTGGGCTAGAGCCAGTGGATGGCTCAGAACTGTTCATTCCTCTCACCTCCCCACTCACAAACTCAGAACCCACAACCTCCCACTTTGGGGTGAGGGGCAGTCCTGTTGTTTACAAGCGGGGTTGCTTGCTGTTGTGTGTTTGTACCTGCCGTGAGTGTTTGTAAATGAGGGTGAGAATCACACCCCCTCTGCCCCTTGCTCCCAGAATGGGCGGTCCAGAGATGTGGGTTGGGAAACAGGGACAGGGCTTGTATAACTCCTTCCCCCGTGGGCCTGACCCCATTAGCAGTACACATCTTTGAGAGGTCCGCAGGCCCCAGATTTAGATGGCGTGAAGAACAGCCCCTCCTGAATCCTAATAAATGCATCAAGGTGGTGGATCCTCCATCCTCTTGACCCATTCCCACCTCCCCCAAAATGAACCCAGAGGATGGAAAAATTTTCCTTTCCTTCCCCAAGGACAACCAGATTCCAAATGCACTGAACTAAAGGGATGATTTACAATGTCGTAGGAAGCACCCTGGACCTTAGTTTGAATCTTCAGATTTGATACTTAGTAGGTAGATGACCTTAGGCAAATCTCTTAACCATCCCATACCTAATTGCCCATTTTATCTGTAAAATGAGGTGGTCTCCAAAATAATTTCTAAGTTCCTTTCTGCTGTCACATTCTGTGTTTCTATGATACTGGGGTCAGGTCAGATGGGTAAGACCTGTGGATGTGCTTCTGGGCTAGGGAAAAGCAGGTTTGGGGGGGACCCTAGAAAAAGTGGGGAGACAGCTAAACCTTTCCTGGAGACTTTTCTGATGGCAATATCTGTGCCTTTGCAATGCAGTCTCCTTTACCCTCTGGTCTCTACTTCCCTGCCTGTCACACCCTGACCTGTCCCCAACCATCACTTCTTTGTTTTACCTTTCTTTAGGGTTAAGGTCCTCAAGTCACATGAGGTCCAAGTACAGTTTTGCCTGCTGGAAGGTTTTTCTTTTCTTGTCTCCAAGCATTTCTCAGATGTCTTTCTAGGCTTTTCCTCCAGGGACTCCCTGAGGAATGGGGCTATGTCTTCCCTTCAGACTAAGGTCTCTCTGAGGGCAGGAGCTGAATTTCTCCACTGACCAGTAGGGGTCATATCTACTCTCTTCCTTCAATAATTTCCCTGTAATTCTCTGTTTCTCCATGGCATGGTCCAACGTCATGGGTGGTAACTGTAGAAGTGACCCAGAAAGTCAGCAGCCCAAACTCAGCTTTTTTTTTTCTTTTTTTTTAAACAATGTAGGCTCCTAAGCTAATGAAAATTGGGTGGCAGTGTTGTTTAGTCATGTTCAGTTCATCATGACCCCTTTTGGGATTTTCTTGGCAGAGGTAGTAGAGTGGTTTGCCATTTTCTTCTCCAGTTCATTTTTACAGATGAGGAAACTGAGGCAAACAAGGTTAAATGACTTACCCAGGGTCATACAACTAAGTGATTATCTGAGGCCAGATTTGAACTTAGATCTTTCTGACTCTGAGTCTGGTGCTCTATCCACTGCATCATCTAGCTGCCTGAAAAACGAGTAGTGGGAACCTACAGAAAGCAAAAGTTAAGGACCCAAAGGAAATGGACTGGGCATCTGGGCAGAGTGTCCATGGGGATCTTGGTCTGGAAGAATCCATAAGACCTTTGCTTCAGGGGGTGCCAGGCTTCTCAGAGTTCAGGTGGATGGGTTAGCCTAGGCAAGGAGTTTCCCCAGGGGCAAAGAGCCTGAAGAAGGCCCTGTCCTGGAGCCTTTACCCTAAAGAAAGAGGGTGGAAGTAGCCATGAACTAATCCCCTAAATAGTCACACCCATAACACTAACACCTGCTGGGGGTTATTCATTGATTTATTTATTCATTCACTGACATAACCAAACATTAATTTATTCAATCAGTCATTCCATCATTAAATCATCCAGTAAGTCAAGCCTTCATTATAAGGTCTCTTCCAGCTCTTCCCATTATCTATGATGTTAATAGTCACTGTGTCATAGAAGTGATCAATCCAACCCCTTCATTTCAGATTAGGAAATTGAGACCCAGAGAGGTTAAGCACCTGGCACCTGGTAGGCACTTACTAAAAGCTTGTTTCCTTTTCTTCCCTACTCTCTCTTAAGTCACTTGTCCCAAATCACAAAGTAGTAGCATTTGAACCTGGGTCCTCCAAATCCAAAATCTAATGTTCTTTTCACTGTGCCCCAGTTCACCCAATCCTACATTATTCATGTATACATTTAATTTTGTTTCATTTATTCATTCATTCAGTTGTTCATTCCTTGAATTACTACTGCATAAAAGACCCTATACTCAAAAATGAAGGAACAACCCAATCCTTGCCTTCAAAGACACACAAAGAAGGGAACATGGATTGAGGAAGTGTCTACTATGTGGCAGGCACTGTGCCAATAATCTTAGGAGTTAGGTGCTGTTACTATGCCCGCTTTACAGATAAAGACATTGAAACAGAGGTAAAGTGACTTGTCTAGGGTCTTACAGCTAATACAAGTGTCTGAAGCTGGATTTGTGTTGGAGCTTTTGGACCTCCTTTTCCATTTGATTAATTCTGCTTTTGAAAGCATTTTTCTCTTCATTGGCTTTTTGAACCTCTTTTGCCAATTGAGTTAGCCTATTTTTCAAGGTGTTATTTTCTTCAGCATTTTTTGGGGTCTCCTTTAGCAGGGTGTTGACCTGCTGTTCATGCTTTTCTTGCATCTCTTTCATTTCTCTTCCCAGTTTTTCCTCCACCTCTCTAACTTGATGTTCAAAATCCTTTTTGAGCTCTTCCATGGCCTGAGCCCATTGAATGTTTATTTTGGATGTTTGGGATACAGAAGCCTTGACATTTATGTCTTTCCCTGATGGTAAGCATTGTTCTTCCTCATCTGAAAAGATGGGAGGAGATATCTGTTCACCAAGAAAGTAACCTTCTATGGTCTTATTTTTTTTCCCCCTTTTCTGGGCATTTTCCCAGCCAGTGACTTGACTTCTGAGTTTCCATACCCACCCGGCCTCCAGTTCTTCCCAGCTAGTGCTTGGGGTCTGAGATTCAAATGCTGCTTCCCAGCCTTAGGGCTTCAGTGGGGCGGGGCTGCTATTCAGTGTGAGATTAAGTTCAGGTGCTCAGGTGGGGGCAGGGCCACTAGGAGGGGCTTAGTTCCCTCAGGGGGTTTACGAGGAGACCTTCAACAATGGATCTGGTCTCCTGCCTACTTTGGGAGCCCTTGTCTGCTGCTGTCTCCGCTGCTGCCTCCTGAAGGGGCCTGAGTTATGGGGACACCCCACTCCCCTCTAGGCGAGCCAAAAAGTCTCTCTCACTGACCTTTGGTGCCTGTGGGTGGAGGGACCTGCAGGGCTGCTGGAGATTCTGTCCCTGGAGCCTGCTGGGATGTGCTCCTCTCAGGGCGGCATGGCCGAGGCAGGGCTGAGCTCTGCTCTGGGTCTGGTGTGCAACGGACCTTTTGTGTCAGTTTTTCAGGTCTCTCTGGAACAGAAATCTCCTCCACTCCGTTGTTTTGTGGCTTCTGCTGCTCCAGAATTTGTTGGGAGTTCTTCTTTATAGGTATTTTATGGGCTGTGGGTTTGGAGCTAGCATGTGTGTGTCTTTCCGCCATCTTGGGTCTTCCTGTTTAAGCAGAATTTGTTGCCAGGTTATGCCCATTCCAAGTCCAATGCTCTACCCATTCTGCTGTTATCTCAAGGGTGAACTTCAGTGACATTGTCCAGGACCTGAAACCCAGGTCAGCTGCCTGGAAGGCAGTTCTGCTGACCACTACATTAGACTTTTTATTTGAGAGGCAGATCTAAGTTGTGGAAAATTGAATGTCACTGGATCTCTCTAAGCCTCAGTTTTCCAGTCTAAGACTAGAGGATGAGACTATTATGGTCTCCAAATCTTATAGTACTATAATACTATGACCACAATGGACACCCATTTGTACTGGTATATGCTGGTGTGTGTGTGTGTGTGTGTGTGTGTGTGTGTGTGTGTGTGTACATAAGAAAAAGAGACAGAGGGAGTACTTCTATACTCATATAATAATGTATTTAGTTGGATGATTTCCCCTGATCCAGCTGGGGTCAGAAGACCAACCAGATCATGGAGGCTAGTGTCTAGGAACCTTAGGTCATATTGACTTCCTCTCCTGCCCAAGACACTGGATATTTTCTCCGTTCCCTTCTCCCCAGTTTTTCCCTGTGCCCTGATCTAAGCCTGCTCTTCCAGGGGACTCTCCGTCCTTTCTAGCTGAAACATCATCACCCAAGTCTGCCCTGGGTGATATTGCATGTTACCAAGGCAACTGGGTCAGTCATGGACCTCCATGTCTCACCGGGCACAGACCAGGCCAAGCAAGTGGTTATATTTAGCCTCATTTTCTCTCCTCTGCTTGCTGCTCAGAAAAGAAGGGAAAGGAAAAAAAAAACAATCTCACAGCACCCAAGTTGTTTAACCGCCCCCCAACTTGTGAGTCCAAATCATAGAAAAGGAAGCAGGGTACAGAAGAATGTGCTTTGGATGGGGACTGAGTACAGCCAGGATTAAGTCTTAGCTCTGTCAAGTAGTAGCTGTGGGATACTAGCCACTTCCTATCACTTTTCTGAGTTGGTTTCCTCACTCATAAAATGGAAATAATATCAATTATACTACTTTGTGCATCAGGTTGTGGGGAGGAAAGTATATTATAATCCTGCTAGGATGATAGAAATAGACACCATTATTGATAGACAGATAACAAGAGCCATCTCTTGACCAAGCAACAAAGTTTGCTCTCCTGGAATCCTAAACTTGCAGTTTTCTCCCCTTTCAGTCAATCAAAACTAGGTATTTTCTGAGTCTGTTTGGGTGTACAGACTGTGCTGGATTATGTAGAGAAGGAGACCACAGGAAGAGGAGAACTTCTCAGAGAGATTCCGTTCTAGTTGTAATGATGAGAGCTCTGAGCAGGGAGTTGAAAGACCAACAATCAAGTCTTGGCTCTGCTAACAACTTCCTGTATGATTTGGGGGTGGTCACTCACTTTGCTTTCTTTTTCTATGAATTAAGGGGTAAAGTTGGACAAGATGATCTCAAAGGGCCCTTTTTTCTCTGATATTCTATATTTTATGTTTGAAGGTCTACTTTGATAGCTGATTCCAGCTCTGACAGTAGGTTATAGATTCTAAGGTCCTTTCCAGCTCTGATATTCCAGGTTCTAATGTCCCTTCCAGTTCTAGCATTCTAGGTTCTAGGTTCTAAGATCCCTTCCACCTCTAACACTCTAGATCCCCTATACTGAGGATTGTCTCCAAGTATCATTTCTTCATGGATGGTGATACTGTGCCCAAGCATCAGAAGGGTTGTCATATGGAATCAATCAATCAATCAACAAACATTTACTAAGTGTCTACTATATGTCAGGCACTGCGTTAGGGGCTGAGGACACAAGTACAAAGAATGCAGCAATTGCCATTTTTGCGGAACTTCTATCTCTGCTTGTCCCCAGAAAAAAGAACTAGAAATGGGTGAAAATTGCAAAAAAAAGTAAATTTCAATTGATTGTAAGGAGAACCTTTTTTTTTGAGGGGGGAAGGCAAGGCAATTGGGATTAAGTGACTTGCCCAAGGTCATACAGCTAGTAAACATCAAGTGTCTGAGGCCAAATTTGAACTCAGGTCCTCCTGACTCCAGGGCCAGTGCTCTATTCACCACACCACCTAGCTGCCCATTTGAAACTAGAGCTGTTCCAATGGGGAACTGGCTGGCTTGGAAAGTCATTGACTCCTTATGACTCTGAGTTTCCCAGTCTAGACTGAAAGACCATTTGTCAGGGAGTGGCTTTGTGCTCAGGTAGGGTTGGACTAGATGACGTCTGAGGTCCTTTCTAGCTTGGAGGTTCTGTGACCTTTCTAGCCTTGTCTCCATCTGCTCCCCTTTCACAAGCCAGCATCCTCCTCATGTTCTGTACCTTTTTAGATCACAGTATAGTTAGTGGAAGTGACAGCCAAATGGAAAGTCAAGAGATGATAAGCTCTGGGCTTATAGAGTCCTGGCCCTGAGAATTACTAGATGTGTGACCTAATTTCACCTTTGCCTCTCTGAGCCTCAGTTTCTTGAGCTGTAAAATAGGGATAATGATATTAGCATGTGATATCTCATGACTTTGGAGTGAAGAAAGGATCTTTTTAAGTAAGTCTTAAGGGGCTAGTGTGGGGCTAGTGTGGACTGGGGGTTAGGATAAAGTTGTGAATGGAATTTGTTCATTGCCACACCTCACCACACCAAATTAAACAACTCTTATTTAGTGCCTACTATGTGCTGGCTCCTGCTCTGGATCTTGGAATAACAAAGGACAGACCTGACACTTTTCCCAGGTGGCTGGGGTAGGGATAGAATGGCATGAGCTGCCGAGGAAATGAAGCCTCTCACGCATTGTGAGTCCCCCTTAGAGAGGGAAATCACCATTGTACATTTGTGAGAATGTGTGCATGTGTATGAGGCTGAGCTGAGAAGAAAATAGAGACAGACAAAGGGGAAGTAATGGTAAGAGAATGATTGGTAGACAGAGAAATAGAAAATGGGAGGTTCACAGAGAAAAACCGACACTCATAGAGAAAGGGGATTGAGAAGGACTGACAGAGAAAGATGCGGGATTGTGTGTGTGTAGGAGCAAAGAGAATTAGGAGGGAGAGGAATGAGACAGAAAGCCTGAGGGTGCTTAGGAAGGTGAGGTGGTTCACCCAGCCTTGGGCAGCATGGCTCAGTCCAGCTCTGTCCTCTGATTGGCTGGCATTTCCACAGCTAAGGGGGCTTTCCCAGAAGCTGAGCTGTGTGGTTCTTACTCAGCTGATGCCAACAGAGAAGTGAGAAGTGTGGAAGGGATGAGGATGTGAAGGAAGAGGGAGAGCTTGCAGCAAATTTCAGGCTTTGCCAAGAGATTTGTTCACAGAGAAAAGGCAAGCCTGTTCTCTCCCTTTACTCTTTGAGGTGAGTGGGTCAGGAGAGGCAGCAGCCATCCAACCTGAGTCTTCAAGCAAGCATAGAATGAATCAGAGAGTGATGGTAGTGGGATATCAGAGCAAGAAGAAATCTTGGAGATCCCTAATTTGACAAATTGAGACCAAAAAATAGCAAGGCACTTGGTCAAGGTCACACAGCTAATTAGTTTCAGGACTGAGACTAGAATCATGGTTTCCCAATCACCAGACCAAGTTTCTTTCCACCATACCTAGGTTCCATCTTCTTCCATATTTCCTCAATACTTCCACAATCTATCATATTTCTTTTTCCATGTAACCTCTAACTCAAAGTTTCAGTGATTCCAAAATTTTACGATTTGATGATTTGAAAACACAATGATTTCCTTAAATATCAAGATTCTAAGGGTCTTACAATTCTAGTATTCTACAACCTCTTTCATCACTTTTGAGTACCTATCTCATCCTTTTAACTTCTAAGGGTTCCATGGCCCAGGGTCTTGTAGGAAACCTCCCTCCTGGAGCTTTACCCTGGTCTGCCTTCACTAGTCAGATGCCTCATTCCAAAAATTACTTCTGCCATTCTGATCAAAGTTCCCATTTCCCCAGCAAGTTTCTGACAAATTGGGCTGACCAGAGTTCTAGTCTTAGCTCTGTCATGTTGATGGAATGATGTTAGGCTTACGATTTTCATCCTCTATAAAGTGGGAGAAATAATCCTTGTTGTGCTCATCTCCTAGAGTGGAAAGAATAAGACATTGCCCAGAAAGAATTCCATAGGGTTGTATAAATGAAAGGGAGTCAGTAGGGTTAGGTGTGGGGGGAGTGGAGAGGAGACTGCTTTGGGTATGGCTTCATAATTCCTTTCCCCTGCCACTTCCTTCTATAGAGCTTTGAATTAAGAAAAAGCTTGGAAGGATAATGTGGATAGTTCAATTTAGTCCATTCTGACTTCGAGGGACAAAGCTCAGAGCCTGTTCCTTATTCCGGCAGATAAGGAGAAAGGCCAAAACATCCCTAAAAGGAGTTTATTTGGGATAGATAATGCTCCCCATCCAGCTCAGTAGAAACCTACCTATGGTCTCCTTGGAGCTCAGATCATAGAAAGTTAGAACTGGGAGGGACTTTAGAACAACAACAAAAAGCTTTCAGCCAGAACTAAAAGAGATCTTTTAAGCATACAACAGCAGAGTTGGAAGTAGCCTTAGAATAGAGAATTTTAGTGCAGGAATATAGAGTTTTAGGAGATAGAGAATTAGGGGTAAAAGAATCCTTAGAATATAGACCAGGAATGTGCTGCTAAATATATGGAGCAACCGACTTTCCAAGAAATGTGCCCGTGACAACTTTTAATAAGTTTAATTATGACTACTTTCTCTATAACTAAGTAATAAACAAGATAATCAACCAAGCCTTGATTTATAGTGTATGTTGATTTGTAAGATGTAAGTGCTCACTCAGCCCTTGAAAGTCAATTGGAGCTGCACCTGAGCATTCCTGCAGAGACCGTTAGAGCCAGAATCCAGCTTAGAACATAGACTGATAGAACATGGAATGTTAAACCTGGAAAAGACTGTAGAACATAGAATATGTGAGACCAGGCAGGTGGCAACAAATTTAGTCCCGGAACCCCAGGCTCAGTGCCAGCTAAAGACCCAGATCTAAGGATGACTTTTCCCCCAGAGCTAGAGAAACATCAGGACTGGGTCATTTCCAAGGTGGTTTGTCCATATCTCTCTTGTACCACCATTAGATTACCCTTCAGTTACCCACCCACCCAAGGAGATAATGGCCCTCAACTCTGAGATACTTAGAGTCTGCTTGAACAAGAAATTCCAAGGGATGAAGACTCCATTCTATGGTTACTGAGGCCCTCATTCTTTCACCATCATTATTGGCTCCCTATCACTGGTGTCAACATCATTACCAGTCTTCATTTGGATTAATGTATGATTTATTAAGTGCCTTCTATGTGTAAAGCCCTATTCTTGGTGAACCTGGAGATACAAAGGTGAAAAAAGATACAATTCTTTCATTCAAGTAGGTTACAGTCGTTGCAGGTTGGGTGAGGAAGGTTCTTTTAGAATATACACATCCATAAGAAAAATATAAGGCAGATAGCATGTGATGGGGGAAAAGGAGAGATCCAAGTGTTCTGGGGAAATGAGAGAAAGCTGGGGAAAACAAAGAGCTCTTTATGGCACCTGAGCTTGAAGGAAAGGAAGGATTTCAGCAGGTGCAGATAATAAGCAAGCATATTTGGCAATGGGGTGCCAATGCAGAATGTAGGGAGAGGTCAAGATGAGACTGGAAAATAGTTGGCAGTACAGTCAGGCCAGAATGTAGATTGAACAAAGGGGAGATAGATAGATAGATAGATAGATAGATAGATAGATAGATAGATAGATAGATAGATAGATAGATAGATAGACAGACAGAAGGATAGATTGAGAGAGAGAGATATTAGATACATACATGCATACACATACATACATCGTGAGGGAATTGTGGGATTTGAGTGAACCACACTGAGTCCATCTTGTAACTCAATTCTGGATCTAGCTGGATCTAGATCAGTACTTTTTCTATTCAATTATTGGTCTAGTCCAAATCCTGTCTTATGAGAAAGTTCTATTTAATTATGAGGATTGTGAGAAAACTTTATTACATTGTTTGGACCTAATCTTGCATAGGTGGGAAGCTGGACCATCTCTACTTATTGCTTAAGGACCCTTAACTAAGGACCTAGGTCCTAGATTATGATGACCAGAAACCCAGTCAGATCCAAAGATTGATGCAAACAAAGAGTTTTGTCACAATTACATATCTCAAGCAACCCATACACTGTATCTGAAAGCTGGACCTGTACTGGTCAATCAGTTATTGTTTATTTGTTTCTTTGATTGAACACATATGCTTGGGGTGGGGGTAGAAGTTGAGGAGTGGGGCACCTTCAGGGAATTGCACCTGTTTACTTTTCTCCCTCCTAACTCAGAAAGTCAATAATCTTTCTTCCAATTAGAAATCAGATTACTAAATTTTGAATTCTGGTTAATTGTCTTTTTTTCATTAATTGGTCTTATTTTATGAATTGGTTTTAATGCATAAAAAGATGTCTACATCTTGGAATTCAGTACTAAATAAGGGAACCTAATCTTGTTTCTAAAGCAATTGGCATGCATTGCTTAATAAATCAATACGCTCAGAAGCTTGAACATTTGTTTCCTCAGTTATTTCATCTTTCACAATAAATAGATGCAAAAATATACAGAATATATATATATAATATGTATTTGTTTAGTGCTTGTATTTCATACTAAGAACTGTACAAAGTATTGGAGATACAAATGTAAGCAAAGAAGATAGTCCCTATGCTTAAAAAAAGCCTATGTTCTAATCGATGTTGTTGTCATTTCATTTCTGTCCAACTCTTTGTAACCCCACTTGGAGTCTTCTTGACAAAGACACTGGAGCAATTTGCCATTTCCTTCTCCAGCTTCTTTTACAAATGAAGAAACTGAGGCAAAGAGGGTTAAGTGACATCCCAGAGCACACTGCTAGAAAGTATCTGAGGCTCGATTCGAACCAGGGTCAGAAGACAAAACAGAAAGAGGTACTAGATTCTAGATGGAATCCAAACTTCACAGAATAAATCCCCTTAATAAATGAATTTGTTCTGTAAAACCTGGACTCAGTCAAAAAGCTTTACCCAAGGACCTAGAAGGCCACATGTGTCCCCACCTCTGCATGGGGAAAAGGTATCTGCCTTTAGGTAAAGCAGCTGGTAGGGAGTTGGAGCAGTGTGGAGCGAAAGTTGAGCCAGGTAGTGGGAAATGAAGATGGAAAGGTTTGGGATTATGGAAAATCTTAAATATCAAGCCAAATCCAACACAGGCCTACTCAATAAACTTACACAATATGTGTAAGAAGACTATATTATGTTCTGGTGATGCAAAGAAAAAGTGAAAAGTTGTCCCCAAGTTCAAAGATGTTGGAGTCCACTGTAGGGAATTCAACAAGCAAGCAGATAAAAATATA
Organism: Notamacropus eugenii; assembly: GCF_028372415.1. NCBI lineage: Eukaryota > Metazoa > Chordata > Mammalia > Diprotodontia > Macropodidae > Notamacropus > Notamacropus eugenii. The sequence continues at coordinate 91,519,948 of NC_092875.1, read as the reverse complement.
CATCACTTGAGGATGAAGGATTAAACATGAAAAGCTAAGGGGCTCAGGAAATGCTTGTCAGAGGAGATAGCATGTGACATGAGCTTTGAGGGAATCTGGGGATTCTGAAAGGTAGAGGTGAGGGAGAAGTGAATTACAGGCAGAGTTTAGCCTGGAAAAGGCAGTGAGGCAGGAGACAGAGTGCCAAGTCTGGGGAATAGTAAGTTGGCCAATTTGACTGAAACACAGAGTGTGTGAAGGGGAGTAATGTGCAATAATCCTGGAAAGGTAGATTAGAGCCATATTGTGAAACTTTAGAAATGCCAAGCTGAGGAGTTTGTGTTTTATTCTAGAGGAAATAGAACATAGCATCTGGAGTTAGAAGACCTGGATTCTAATCCTGTCTCTGCCATTATCACATATGTTACCTCGGACAAGTCACTCAAATCTCTCTGGGACTCAGTTTCCCCATTTGTAAAATGATGAATTCGGATTAGATGACCTGCAAGGTGCCCTTCCACGTCTAAATGATCCAATGGTCCCAAGTTTCTTAAACTGGGAGTAAGATGGAGTATCAGTTTGGCAGCTGTGAGGAGGTTAGATTAGACAGGGGAGAGAATGGAAGCCAAAAGGTCTTGTAGTAGTCTTTTGTTGCCATTTCCTTCTCCAGCTCCTTTTACAAATGAAGAAACTGAGGCAAATAGGGTTAAGTGATATCCCAGATCACACCGCTAGAAAGTATCTGAGGCTCGATTCGAACCAGGGTCAGAAAACAAAACATAAAGAGGTGCTCAATTCTAGATTGAATCCAAACTTCACAGAACAAATCTCCTTAATAAATGAATTTGTTCTGCAGAACTTGGACTCAGTCAAAAGGCTTTAGGAGTATCAGTTTGACAGCTGTGAGGAGGTTAGATTAGACAGGGGAGAGACTGGAAGCCAAAAGGTCTTGTAGTAGTCTTTTGTAAGAACCCAAGTGAGAGGCGCAAGCATTGAATCTGACTGGTGGTCAAGTGAATGGAAATAAGGCAATGAAAATGACAGATGTTGCTGAGGCACTTGCTAGATGGTCGACACTGGGCAAGTCACCTCTCTGTGCCTCACTTTCCACATCTGCAAAATTAGGGAGTTTGACTCAGTGACTTTTAAGGTCCTTTCCAGCTCTATGGTGACCTTAGAGAAAGTTGTTTGAGTAGAGTGGCAGTGACTATAGCCACATAACAAGAGGTCAAGGAGTAAGTGGACTTGGTGAAGTACTGAATGGCATGCATTAGACTAGATGACCTCTGAGATCTCTTCAAAGTCTGAGTGGGTGATGAGAAAGTGGAAACAGGTGAAAGACTTCCAGGTGTGAAGTCAGAGGTCTTGGGTTAAAATCCTATCCTTGCTATTTACTACCTGTGTGACCTCCCTCACTCAAAACAAGTCAAGTGCAAGTCATGTCATCATTTCTATGATGTCATGGTCTTCTTTGAAAACAAAGGATGAACACACACACACACACACACACACACACACAACCTGTGTGACCTTAGGCAAATCCCTTCAGTTTCCCCCATCTGTGAAATAGATCTCATAAAGCTGGGTCATCTCAAGTTGTCTTGATCTATATCTGACCACTAGACTCAAATGGCTCCAGAGGAGAAAGTGAGACTGGAAACTTTGCACAACCCTCCCCTACTTAAATACAATTCACTTGCATGTGATGGTGTCACCTCTCCCATGTCATGGTCCCTTTTAAGAACAAAGAACAGCAATAAGAATTAACAAGACTTACAAAATGATTGGATATGAGGGAGGGAGTGGAAATCAAGGGAGGGGGAAGGATCAAGGATTCCTCTGTAAAGCTGGGTGCCTTGAACTTTGAAGTATGAGTGAGTTCAAGAGAGAAGATGCTGAGCTCCATTTGGACATGTTGTAGTCATTTTGAAGTAGCTGCAAGATGTCCAAGTGTTCAATAGAGTTAGTGATGGGGAACTATATTCTAGGGAGACAGTCCTATCTAGAGATCTGGGAGTCATCTGCATAGAGGGAGTAATTGAATTGATTGGAAACTGATGAGGGAACCAAGAGAAAGGGTGTAAAGAAAGTAAAAAGTTCAGGATAGAGCCTGGAGGTCATCCATAGGTCACAAAATGCAGATGAGTCAGAGACTATCATTTTGAAAAGAAAAGAGTCAGACAGATATAAAGACATCAAATGATAAAAAATCACAAAAACCAAAGGAGTAAAGTACATACAAGGATGAGTGGTCAACAATGTCAAATTACAGAGGGGTCAAGAAGGATGAAGAATGAGAATAAGCCAGTAGATTTAGCAATTAAGAGATCATTGGTAACCTTGGAGAGAGCAATTTGAGCTGTGTTTGTGAAGTCGAAAGCCAGATTGCAATGGGGTTGAGGAAAGAATAGGAGAGGAAGTGGAGACAATGAGTGTATACAATTTTTTTTAGTGCTTTGGCAGTGAAATGGAGGAGAGATATAGGGCAATAGCTTAAGCAGTTATCAGTGCCAAGTAAAGTGTTTTGTTCTGCTTTTTCCCCCCAACAATAGAACTAGACATATCTGTGCAGTAGGTAGTAAGGAAGGAAATACCCAACATAACCCCAAAACTAGAGAAACCTACATAGGAAGACAGAATCCTAAGATATAAGAAAGCATTCAGCCCAACTTATATGAAAGCAGGCATTGTTTCTACAGCAATCCTGACAAGTGGTCATCCAGTCTACCACCTAACCGAGCAAACTTTGCCACTTTAGTACAATTCCAGAGGTTATATGAAGCAAAAATCTGCCTCTCAACAACCTCCATCCATTGTTTCTAGTTATACCTTCTGGGTCCAAACATAACAAGCCTAAAGACAGTCCCTCAAATACTTAAAGACAGCAATAATGTGCCCATTAACCTTCTCAACGCCAGGCTAATCATCCCCAGTGCCTTCAACCAATTGCCCTTTGCTATGGTCTACTCTATGCTCCTTCGTCTAGATATAGCTCAGTTTGTCAATGTCCTTTCTACAATACTGTATACCAAAACTGAATGTCATACCCCAGAGTATGTAAAGACTGTCACTTTGCTTGTTCTGGCTGATGCGCATCTCTGTGAAGATCACACTAGTATTTTTGTGTGCCATGACATACTGATGACTCATTGAGTTTCTGGTCATGGGAACCCCTGGGATCAGAATTCAGTTCTCCTGGATTCCAGCTGAGGGCTCTTTCTGCCATCCCACCCTGCTCCCATACAAATGGCCAGAGTAGCACTTGAAGCTGCTAAAAGAGAACTCAAATCCAACAGTTCCACCGTTTAAGCTTTATCGATTCCTATAAAATGCCCAGCAAAGCTGCTAAGGGCCTTTTATGCATGAATACTCACAGATGATTCCTGCCCCTTGCACTGAATGCAGCTTTTCTGCTCTCTCTAGGTAGGAGGAAAAGGAATAAAGCAGTCTTCCCATGGAGGCTCTAACCAAGTAGCAGGTCTTCCTCTACCCCACCCTGGTTTTCCCACAGCCTTGGCCCCTAACTCTCCCTAAAGAAGGGAAATGTGAAATATATAAAAATATTGCTACCTGTCTTGTTATAGCCATTATAGAGAGCCAGCTAAGGAGTGAGGAAGACCCAAGGTAAAGTCCCACCTTTGGTACATACTGTCTATTTGATGCTGGCATGTCACTCACCCTCTCAGTGTCTGCAGGCAACTCTCTGATGACAAGAGGTCTTAATCTGGGATGCATGGATAGATTTCAGGGGGTACATGAAACAGACATCTTTATTTTAAAATAACTAGTTTTATTTGTGATGCTATCTATTTTGTTATGCATTTAAAACATTATTTTAAGAAGAGGTCTGCAGACTTAACCAAACTGCCAAAGGGGTCCATGACACAAAAAGGTTCTGAAGGTAGAGCCAAGATGATAGAGTCAAGTCAGGGACTCACCCTCCAAACCCTCTAAATATCATTACAAATGACTCTAAACAAATTCTAGAGCAGCAGAACCCACAAAAAGGCAGAGTGAAACAAATTTCTAGCCCAAGACAACTTAGAAGGTTGGCAGGAAAAGTCTGTTGTACCAAGGTGAGAGAGGAACACAGTCTAGCACAGGCTGCACTAGCATAGCCCTGGACGCAGAAAACCAAGAGCAGATCTTGGGAGACACTGAATCAGCAGTGGCTGCTTTTGAAGTTCTCAGTCCACAGATGGTAAGGGGGTTGAACAACTGGTCAGAAGGAGATTACAGGGGTCTTTTTGCTAGCACTGAGGCAGGACTCTGTTGTTTTGCCCCTATTCAGATCTGATGCTAATCCTGGGTGGAAGTACCAGGGTGAGGAGAAACATTAGCAGAGCTTGCAGCAGCAGAGGAGGAGGGACCCTCCTCACAGATCCAGGGCAGAAAAGAGCATTTGTGGTCACTCACAGACCAAAAAAAGCCAGGAGAGGAGTAAATAACACTCCTTAGATCATAGCACCTTGGAAGAACTGAAAACTTATAGGTCCCTAGAAGCCCCTGAAGCTTGGGACAGTGTGCCCTCCCACCCTGGAAGTAGAGCCCCACTTTAACAAAGACTTAAAAGTCAAGAAATGGCTGGGAAAACTGAGTAAACAACAGAAAAAATGTTGATAATAGAAAGTTACTACGGTGACAAAGAAGATCAAAACACACACAAAGACAACAAAGTCAAAGCTTCTGCATCCAAAGTCTCCAAGAAAAATACGAATTGGTCTCAGGCCATGGAAGACCTCAAAAAGATTTTGAAAATCAAGTAAGAGAGGGAGAGGAAAAATTGGGAAGAATAATAAGAATGATATAAGAAAATCATGAAAAACGAGTCAACAGCTTGGTGAAGGAGATGCCAAAAAATACTAAAGAAAATAACACCTTAAAAAATAGACTAACTCAAATGGCAAAAGAAGTCCAAAAAACCAATGAGGAGAAGAATGGCTTAAAAAGCAGAATTGACCAAATGGAAAAGGAGGTAACTGAAAAGAAAATTCCTTAAAAATTGGAATGAAGTAAATGGAAGCTAGTGACTTTATGAGAAATCAAGAAATTATAAAACAAAACCAAAAGAATGAAAAAAATAGAAGACAATGTGAAGTATCTCATTGGAAAATAACAACAATACTGACCTGGAAAATAGGTCTAGGAGAGATAGTTTAAAAATTATTGGACTTCCTTAAAACCATGATCAAAAAAAGAGCCTAGATATCATTTTTTTAAGAAATTATCAAAGAAAATTGCCTGATATTCTAGAAACAAGGGAGTAAAATAGAAATTGAAGGAATCCATCAATCACCCCCTGAAAGAGTTCCTAAAGTGAAAAATACCAGGAATATTATAAGAAAGTTTCAGTGTTCCTAATTCAAGGAGAAAATATTGCAAGCAGTCAGAAAGAAACAATTCAAGTATTGTGGAGCCACAGTCAGGATAACACAAGATTTAGCAGTTTCTATCTTAAAGGATCAGAGGTCTTGGAATATGAAATTCCAGAGGGCAAAGGAGTTAGGATTACAACCAAGAATCACCTACCCAGCAGAATTGAGGAAAAAATGAACATTCAACGAGATAGAGGACTTTACAAGCATTCTTGATGAAAAGACCAGAGCTGAATAAAAAATTTGATTTTCAAATACAAGACCCAAGAGAAGCATAAAAATATAATCAAGAAAGGGAAATCATAAGGAACTTAGTAAGTTTAAACCATTTATATTCTTACATGGGAAAATGATATTTATAACACATAAGACCTTTCTCATTGTTAGGGTACTTAGAAGGAGTATATATAGATAGAGGGAACAGATGTGAGTAGAATATAAAGGGATGATTCTAAAAAAAATAAAATTAAGGGGTGAGAGAGGAATGTATACTGAGAAAGAGAAAGGGAGAGGTAGAATGAGGTAAATTATCTCACATACAAGAGGCAATAAAAAGCTTTTACAATGGAGGGGAAGAGGGGAAGAGTGGGGGGGGTGAGTGAATCTTACTCTCATAAGAATTGACTCAAAGAGGAATAACATATGCACTTGGTTTGTTATAGAAATTTATTTTAATTACCTTATAGAAAAGTAGGAGGGGAAGGGGATAAAAGAAAAGGAGGATGAAAGAAGGGAGGACAGATTAAGAGAGGCAGTAGTCAGAAGCAAAACACTTTTGAGGAAGGACAGGGTGGAAGGAGAAAGAGAATAGAATAAACCATGTGGGGAATAGGATGGGGGGAGATACAGTGAGCAATAGTAACTGTGAAAAACAATTTGAGCAAGTTTCTCTGAAAAAGGCCTCATTTCTCAAACATATAGAGAACTGAGTCTAATTTATGAAAATAAGAACCATTCCCCACTTTATAAATGATCGAAAAATATCAAAGCTATCTATAACCATATACAAAATACTCTAACTCACTATTGATTGGAGAAATGCAAATTAAAACAGCTCTGACTACTACCTTATACCCATTAAGTTGTCTAAAAGAACAGAACAGGTAAATGACAAATGTTGGAGGGAATGTGGGAAAAAATGAGACTTTAATGCACTGTTGATGGAGTTGTGAACTGATTCAACCATTCTATAGAGCAACTTGGAACTATGCCCAAAGGACTATAATCCCATGCATATCCTTTGACCCTGCAATACCACCACTAGGTCTATATCCCAAAAGACATAAAAAACAAATAGGAAAAGGACCTGTATTTACCAAAAAAAACCCAAACACATCTATAGCAGCTCTTTTCTGGGGGTAAGGAATTAGAAGTTGAGGGGGTGCCCATTAATTGGGGAATGGCTGAACACACTGTAGTATGTGATTATCATGGAATACTATTGTACCATAAGAAATGATGAGCAAGATGCTCTCAGAAAAGCCTGAAAAGATTTGCATGGACTGATGCAAAACAAAATGTACTGTGTACAAAGTAACAGAAATATTGTAAGATAATCAGCTGTGCATGACTTAACTATTTCTAGCAATACAATGATCCAAGACAATTATGAAAGACTTTTGATGGAAAATATGCTATCCATCCCCTGAGAAATAACTGACAGTATCTAAATATCGATTGAAGCATACTTTTAAAAAACTTTCTTTATTTCTCCTTAGATTTTTTGTCTAGGTTTCTCTCAAAACATAACTATAATGGAAATGTTTTGCATGACTACACTTGTGTAACCTATATCAAACTGCTAGCCTTCTCAATGAGGGAAGGTAGTGAGGGAGGAAGGGAAAGAATTTGGAACTCAAAGTTTTAAAAACAAATGTTAAAAATTGTTTTTGCATGTAACTGGGGAAAAATAAAAATCTCCATAAGAGCTTTAAAAAAGGTTCTGAAAATTTGCTCTAATATGCTAACTGATATAGCAGAGCCTGTTTGGCATCTGGAAAGAAAATTATTTGGCTTGGAATAAAGAAGTTTACCTCTTTGGGACCTTAGACAACTTACCTCATCTGTATAAGCCTCAGTTCTCCATATGTAAAATAGCAATCACCTACCTCATGGATTTGGTATAAGAATTAAATCACACAGTAAAGATCATGGGATTGGACCTGGAAAAGACCTTACAACTTATCTAGGCCAAATAGATTATCTTTGAGAGTAATGGATCATTTCAATCATCGTATTGGTTTCCCTAGTGCCTACCATGGTGCTTGGCCCATTGTAGGTGCTTAATTAATGCTGTTTGATTAATTGACTAGTTAATATAGCTTAAAACTTCTTTGCAGAAGGTAGAATTTGAACCTTGAAGGATAGGGAGGATTTGGATGACCTTTGTCTAGTCATTTAATATGTTTGGTTTTCATAGGTTCATATAACATAACAGTAGAAGATGCTTTGGAGATTATCTAGTCTAACTGCCATATTTTATTTATTTACCTATCCATCTATTTATTTGTTTGTTTGTTGGGGGAGGTGATCAAAGTTAAGTGACTTGCCCCAGGATCACACAGCTGCCAAGTGTCTGGGGCTAGATTTGGATTCAGGTCCTCCTGAGTCCAGGGTGGGTGCTCTATCTACTCCCCCACCTAGCTGTCTCTAGCTGCCACATTTTAGAAGAGTCAAGAAAATTGTGTTCAAATTGTGTTTTAGATGCTTATTAGCTATGGGAGCATAGGCAAGTTACAATTTATCAAAGTTTCAATTTCTTCATCCATAAAACAGAGTTAAAAATGTTTTCACTATTTATCTCAAATAATTGCTGGAACTACTGCAATAACTTTCTAATCAGTCTTCCTGCCTCAAGTCTCTCCCTACTCCAATACCTACTTGAGCAACACAGCTCCTTCCTTCCTTCCTTCCTTCCTTCCTTCCTTCCTTCCTTCCTTCCTTCCTTCCTTCCTTCCTTCCTCCCTTCCTTCCTTCCTTCCCTTTCTTTCTTTCTCTCCCTCCTCTCTCTCCCTCTTCTCCCTCTGTCTACATAGGGAATCATTTCTTACTGGCAGATGATCTGCCCAAAGGAATATAAATTTTGATTATTGAAAACTTGTAATATATCTCAGGGGTTATAGGCTAGATTTATTTTTAAGGACCATGCCTTAAACCCAAATCACTCTGGTTCTCATTGGTTGGCCAACAATAGATCCCAGCCCAAGCCTCATTTGGTCATTGTTTGATCTCTGATGGCTCAGAATGAGTATAAATAACAATTCTTTATGCTTTGACCAGAAATCCTAAGCATCTTCACCTCCTAGATTGTTTTTTTTTCAACTAGGTAAAAGGGGCCATTCTTTGCCTCATTTCTTACCTAGCCTTAATCACTGAATGGGCATTGCTTCAGATAAACTAAGACCTAATAAAGATTTTAATTTAAAAAAGCCAAGGTCTCCCAGTGCATCTGGGGCCATCTCCAGTAGTCCTAAGCTATATCTTGTCCCTGGACGCCAATGACCCTGGAGGAAAGAGTGAGGCTGGTGACTACACAGCCCTACCTCACTTCAATCCAATTTACTTGCAAGTGATAACATCACCTCCCTGATGTCATGGTCCTTTTTGAGAATGAAGGACAAATAGCAAAAACAACTCGCGTCTCTTTCACACAGTTGCCAAAATGCTTCTCCTAATGTGCAGGTGAGACCATGTCACTCCCTACTCAATGAACTCTAGAGGCTCTGGTACCAATTTTAAACTCCTCTATGGTGCTTAGAACTTTTCACACTCTAGTCCAACCTTACCTTTTCAGTCTTAGACATATTACTTCCCTCCATATATTCTATAGTCCAAATATATTGTCCTTGTTGTTATTTCTCATGCACAACATTTCATCTGCTGTTTCCCTACCTTTGTACCTCATCTCTGGAATCCACATCCTCCATCTTTTAGTGTCCCAGGCCTTTAAAACTCAGTTTGAATCCTCTGATGCAGCAATGCCACTATTAGGTCTGTGATCAAGGAAAAAGGAAAAGAATCTATATGTTCTAATATGTATATATGTATATATATGTGTGTATATATACATATACTATGCCATATATATAGTAGCTCTCTGTAACGGCAGAGAACTGGAAATTGGGGAACGCCTAAACAAGTTGTGATGAAATACTACCGTATTGTAAGACATGATGAGCTGGTTGATTTTAGAAAAATGTGGAAAGACTTGCTCTAAATAACAAAGAGCAAAATGAGCAGAACAAAAAGAATATTGTATAAAGTAACAGAAATATTGTTTGAAGAATAACTGTCAACAACTGAGTTATTCTAAGTATTATAAATACTCAGATCAACTACAAAGGACCTGTGAAGGAGAATGCTATCTACCTCCTGAGAAAGAACTGATAAACAGAAGTACACATAGTATGGTTTTACATATATGTGTGTGTGTGTGTATATATATATATATATGGGGGGGTGCGTTTGTGTGTGTTGTGTGTGTGTATAATATATATGTATCAAATGGCGCCTTCTTTAGTGTGAGATGGATAAGGTGATAGTTTGGAACTTAAATGTCACAAAAAATTAAATAAAATTAAATTTTAAAAAGTGATGAAATAAAAGAAAGACAGTTCAAGCACCACCTTCTGAGTCTTTTTCTTGTCTACCTAGTTGCTAGTATATTCCCATTCAAAGTTATCAAATGTCTGCTTTGTATATGTTTGGCATATATATATCTACACATACATATATATATAGACACATGTACATGTTGTCTCTCTCAAAAACTCTTTGAGGGCAAGGACTGTTTTTCTTTTGTCTTTGTATCCTTACCACTTAGGATAGTGTCTGGCACATCGTAGGCACTTTATAAATACTTGTTGATAGATCGCAAACACTTTGCAAAGCTTAAAGCATTATTAATTTTGACATTATCCTTAGGGGCCCAAAAGAGGAGACTGGTCCAAGGTCACATAAGTAATAAGTAAGTGGTAGAGATGGAACTAGATTTCAAGTTCTCCAACTCTGTATCTAGTGCTCTTGTTAATCCATGACCCAAAAGAGTGGCTTGGCAACCAATGACAATGAGAGAAATCACAGATAATCCACAATTTCACTAGCCAGTGAGAAAGATCTTTTGGCCCTGATCAAGTACGCATGCATTGGGCAACACCGAGAAACAGATTTATTGAGAACAGGTGTCCTTTCTGGGGTTTTTATCCACTCCTCTCTGTCATGATATTAACCTTGAGGATAAGAACTTGAGGTTAGCCTCCACTAGACTGCAGTTCCCCGTATGTATGGGATGTGCCAATGTGAAAAGATCGACTGAAATCCTTAAGAGACAAAAATCATGTAGGTAATTGTAGCAGAGATTATAGTTAGGCAATTAGGTTTAGAGTTAGCCTTGTAATTAGATCTGGGTTAAGAATAAGGCATTTGACCTTAACTCTAGTCATTATTCTACTTCTTATTCTAAACCACTGTAGTTAGGAAAAGAGTCAAGTGTAAGGTACAATGATAGGTAAAAACTGATTAAAGATATGGATAAGGGTTATGGTGATTATTAAATTGCAGATTAGTGTTCATTCAAGAGTCAAGATCTATGTTAGTGCCCCATTCCAGGTTGCCACTAAAACTAGGTTTAGGACTGTAATGAGGGTTAGGAAGTGGTAGTAGTTTGGATTCAGCCCTAATTCCATCCTCTTAGAGACTGAGCCTTCATATTGAAGCCTTATGGTGCCATAAACTGAGCACCAAATCTACTTGTTGCCTTAAAATTATATAAAATGGATCCCAAGGTTAGAGAATGTGGATGACTCAGTGTAATCTGTCCCATAAAATGGGTTAGTTCAGATCCTATGGCTGCTGATTAGGGCCAGGGGATTCCTTTTTTTGTTCATCTCCTTCAGGGAAATTGGTGAGGCATTCACATTCTGAGCCCAATCATTCATTAATTCCTATATGTCAGTGGTCAGCAGAGCATAGGATACAAAGGGTTATTTATGTCCCATGGAGACCTAGAATTTCCGGTCCTTGCCCCGTTTCCCATGCTCACTCTCCTGAAACATTTCCCTAATCCCAGGATCCCCTGCCTCCTGGTTAGCCTCAAAGAGCCCAAATGATCACAAGATGTTAAACCTTCTCTGGGAATGCTTGGTTGAGGAAGATTAAGCATTTAATAACCAGTGAGGTAAAAATCAATAAAGTCAATCAGAGAGCGAGGAGAGGCCAGGTGGAGGGGAGGTAGAATCCACGGGTCCCTCCACAGCACACGGCCTCATACATGAAGTGGCATACTAACATGTACCAGCCTATACCAAAGCTTGCTAGCATCCTGACATATTCAACAGTGTGATCAAACTGTGATAAAGACCTTCTTTTCTCCATGTAAGATATCAATTTCTCCATAATGTTTGGTATTAAGTCACTTTGGTTTTTGTATCTCCAGTATCTGGCCTGGTACTTGGCATACCAGAGGTTTTTAATAAATGCTCATTGGTTGATTGATAGAAGCACACACTCTTGAGCACACAAAGTCTCACACACATACTGTGTACACACATATACACATATACCCCTTTATACATAGTCACCTACTCTTGCACGAAAACATTCACCTACTTGTGACTGAATAGCTTTTCCTGGTCCCCATAATGCTAGGGTTTTCTTTTTATTGATTACCTTTAACTTATCCTGTATATAGCATGTTTGTTCATACCTGTCTCCCCCATTAGACTGTGAGCTCTTTGAGAGTAGGGCTTGTCTTTTGCCTGTCTTTGTATCCCTCGTGCTTAGCACAGTGGCCGGCACATAGTAGGTGCTTAATAAGTATTTATTAACTGGTTAATATGTAAAAGTCACGTACTCACTCACAAACACATCTCACCCCCTCCCTCCAATCATATACATACATATATTTGCATATAGGCACACAATATAATCTATTACTAGTTGTGCACCCTTGGGCAATCTTTTCAACTCTGAACATCAGGTTTCCTCATCTGTAAAATGAGAAAAACCACACCCGAATTCCTCACTTTCCAGGGGTGTTGTAAAGAATGCATATTGTGAAAACTGAAGTCCTCTGTCCTCCAAAAGCCACATGCCAGTTTCTGCCACCCTTTTTTCAATCTCTTAAACTCCACACATGGTCACCATCATCAGGATCCAAGATGAAACTCCTTCCCATGGATGGGCTATCTTGGCTTCCCTGACAAGCTAAGCAATGGAAATGAGTATTCTCTCGGCATGGCTTCTCTCATGTACTCCCTCCTCAGGACAAGAATGATCGGGTCCTTTCCTGGCTCTTCCCAGGCACATATCACATTATGGACACTGCCACCATTGGCCTTATCATTGCTGTAACTATAATTATCCTTGCCTTCTTCATCTTCCTCCTAGCCGTACACTCACATATCTAGCTATGATATTAGAAACATCAGCCCAGAAGCCTGCACTCCATGCTCTAATAGGTTGGCTACATGTAGTCTAAGAGGAGGAGGTTGGAAACTGGTGCCCTCATTAGGGCAGCTGGTAGCAGCTATTGCCTTTCTATTCTTATAGCTGAACTGTGATCCTCGACTGTTACGTAACAACTAAAAGAAAAAGGTCACCCGTTGTCCTCAGACCCCATAGAGAGCGTATCACTGGGACAGCTGAATTCAAAAATCCACCATTTTCCTCATAAGCCAGTTCTCTGGACTTGACCAAAAGCTTGATTTCTCCTGACAGATGGGCACCCTTATTGCTCCTGCCCACAACTACAAGTCCCCCAGTGTTAAACTTGAGTGTGTGCAGTTTCTTAATGGTTTGGTGTTTCCACAGGTGTCTTCTTGAAGATTTGTCCCAGATCTTCAAGGAGAAAATAATTGAATTTCTCTCTCCTGCTGGTTATGAGAGGGAGGCTCTAACTTGAATTCCAATGTTTAACCTGTCAGAGAAGGCTTCCCTTCCCGCTGATGCCATCTGTGGTCACAGAGCTAGGCTTTGCAATTTGTCAAATGCTATTGTTTTCCTTGTTCACCTTTTCATTAACTTCCCATTTCCTCTTCCTTTCACAAAGAATGGGTCTCCTTGATTCCCCTCTACTCTTCTTTTGATTTTTCTGTTTCCACATCTTAGTTCAGATTTTTGTGCCTTCACTTTCTCATTTTTCATTTTGTTATTTTTCCTCCTTTGAACATCTCCCAGCCTCCTCTAAAATCCCTCATTCCTGTGCCTGAATCTCTGTTATGACCCTTACCCCCTCCTGCCTTGTGTTGGAGTTAGAGATCCATCTAATTTAGAGTTGAAATGGACCTTAATATTATCCTTCCTTTTACAATGGAGGAAATTGAGATAAAGGAAGAAGAGGCCCTTTACTGAAGAGGAGACTGAGATAAAGAAATAAAGTGACTTTCCCATAGTCACTTAGATAGGATGTAAGTTCATATGAGGCAGGGGTTCTTTCAGATATATCTCTGCATCCATAGTGCCTAACAGAGTGGCTGGTATGTAAAAAATAAATGTTCATTGAACCAAATTGAATTAGAAAGGAACAAAGCTGAGATTTGAACCCAAATTTAATTCCAAATCCAGTCATTGACTTTCTCCATATGTTTATTTCTGGGGTTTTCTGTGTTGTGGACCTCCCTGAGGAGTGTATCTGGGCTCTATTATACATAAGCTGCTAAGAGGTTGTAAGCAAAGAAAAAACTGCACTTGGCAATTGATTCCGTTACAATCTCACAAAGACTTTTGAGCCTGTCTGTGTCAGAGGACATGAAAGCTCTGGACATGAGGTCAGTAGATATGGAGCCTCATCAACCAGTCCCAAGGGATAAGAACCAGAATATCCAGGTACCATTTTGAGGATGAAGAGAAAACAGAGTTCAACTGAATCTAAGTTGAGATATGTATCCCTCAGAAAGCCCTAAGGACTGGAGTCCTCTAGAAGTCCAATTTGTTCTTCCTCTTCCTAAACCTATCATCTGTATGTCTCTCAGAAATTGTGACTCCTTTATATGTTCTTCCTAGTTAATGAACTCATAGAATTTCAGAATAAGAAAGGACCTCAAAGAACATGTAGGCCAACCCATACCTGAGCAAAAATCCCTTCCTCCAGCATCCCTACTGTTTAGTGACTCATTAAATGCTTACAGTGATAGGGCCATCAAATAAGGGCAGAGGAGGAGAGGAGAGGAAAGAGTTAACTTTGGGTTTACTGGCTAGATTTCTTTCTCAAAGACCAAGTCTTAAACCCAATTCACTCTGGATCTCATGGATTGGACAACAATAGGTCTCTTCCCAAGCGCTACTGAATGGTTATTTTTTGGACCCTCCTGACTCAGAATGAATGTAAACAGTAACTATTTCTCTTTTGGCCAACAACCCTGAAGATCTTCTGCTCCCAGTTTGATTTTTTTAATTAAAGGGGTCATCCCTTGACTCACTTCTTAAAGAGGCCTATTCACTGAATGGGTGTTGCCTCACTCAAAGTGAAAACCTGGAAAGATCTTAACTGAAAAGGGCCCACTGCATCCTGGGCCATCTCCAGTCATTCTGATCAATATTTGGCCACTCAACTCAGAGGGCTCTGGAGGAGAAAGTGAGGCTGATGACTTTGCATAGCCCTCCCTCACTCAAATCAAAGTCAACTGCAAGTCATGTCATCATGATGTCATCGTCCTCTTGGAGAATGAGGGACAAATCACAACCACATAGCAGTGGCAGGGGACTCATTACTTCCTTAGGTATAACTACCATGACTGATTGCTTCTAAAGTCTCTGACTTGTACTCTTTTAAAACATCTTTTTCAAGGAGATATTTACTTTGAAGACATAACAAGAACAAACATCCCCTCCTCCAAAACCTAAGGGTTGCTTGATCTTCCTTATACCACCTCATAATTTAGCTTAGCTCCTGTCCAAAACTGATCCCACCCAGTTTCTGTCTGAAGGTAACACCTCTGCTAGATAAGGCCTGGTCAACTTTCCCTGGCATAGATTCAGAAAATTGCCCTGGAGTATTGCTTATTGCTCCTCTGGATATAGATGCTGGGCCAGTTGCAATGCTCAGCCTGGAACTCAGACTCTGGAATACCAGGAGTCGGAGCACCCACACAAAGATCTTTTAAAACTTAGTAGGTATGAAATTCTCTTCTCCTAGAATAGAAAAAGACACTATTTGTGTGTGTGTAGGGGGGTGGTATTATGGTTTCAGTGAAGAGAAGAAGGCCCTAAGGTCTTCCACCTCACTTTATGGCCTCTCACCTGATGCCATGGTTCACCAGGTTCCCTCATACTTCAGCAAAGCCAAGGGAGTTTGACTCTGACTCTGACTCTTCATTACGAATGGCCTACAACAATAAAAAGCACCTACTATGTACAAGACATTATGCTTAGTACTTTACAAATATTATCTCATTTCATCTGCCCAGCAACACTGGGAGATAAGTACTATTATTAACCCCACTTTATAGTTGAGGAAACTGAGGTTATTCGTGGTTAAGTGATTTACCTAGGATCACACAGCTTATACTTGTGAAGGGCTAAATTTGAACTTTGATCTTTCTCACTCCCCACCCACCACTCTATCCATTGTACCAACTAGCTACCTCAGAATCTAAGAGGTATGATGGGGGTGAGAGGGGGGATGGTGGGTAGAAAAGAACAAGAGAATTCTGGGCACTGAGGACCCATAGGCTGAGCAAGAAGAAACCTCAGAAATTCTGCAATCCAAGTTCCTCATTTTAAATTGATTTGCCCAAGGTCATATAATAAATCAGTGGCAATACTGTGGCTAAAATCCAGGCCTTCTTATTCCTAATCTAAGGTTATTTCCATTGCACCAAGGTGACAGAGTGGAGAGGTTGGGGCCGCTGAGAACTGATTCCCAACCTCAGCATATTTTCTGGGACCTGTTCTGATTCTGGGGTCTCTGAGAACCTGTGAACCAAACTCCCATGCCTGTCACCTTCCCCTCCCTGACCTGTATTCCCTCTGCAACACCTGTTCCCTAAGGGTGTGTTAGGAAAACCCGCCACTCACACCCTTTGAGCCTGTGAAAACCGCAAGTTAGAAATAGCACAGCTTACAACCTGGGGCCACATCCACATTTCACGGGGAGGGCAAGAGAGGGTGCATAGGAAAGAAAAGGGGAAAAATAGAATAGTGCAACAGTTCAGATCTGGAGTTTTCTGGATTGATACAACCAGGGCCAATAAATATTCTCTGGATGACCCAGACACACTTTTCTGGACTCCCAAGAAATTAAATTCATGGAATGTCAGAGCTGAAAGGGATCTTTGCACAACATCCTCATTTGACAGATGAAGAAAACAAGCCTAGAAAGGTAATGCTTTGCCTATAAACATCCAACAAATCAGTGAGGAAACTAGAACTAGGACCCCAAATCACAAGGGATCCCCAAATTACCTTGTATTAATTTTGTGTATCCATATTTTAGGAAGCCAAGTTCAAATCTGGCCTCGAGCACTCAATAGCTCTGTGACCCTGGGCAAATTTTAACCTCTGTGTGCCTCAGATTCCTCGACTATGAAATGGGGATAATAACAAGACCTACCTGCCAGAGTTGTTGTGAGGATAGAATGAGATATTATTTGTAAAGCTCTCCACAGTGCCTGGTACGTAATAGTTGCTGCATAAGTGCTCTCTACATAGTTACGTGCTTGTTGTTTCTCCAAGAGAATTTGAGCTCCTGAAAGGCAGAAGCTGTTTTGCCTTGGTCTTAGTAGTTATTCCCAGAGCCTAGCACAGCACCTGGAACATAGTTGTTGTTCAGTTGCGTCCAACTCTTCGTGTGCCCCTTCCCCTGGACCATAGCACACCAATACTGTTCATGCGTTTTTCTCGGCGAAGATACAGAAGTGGTTTACCATTTTCTTCTCCAGTAGACTAAGGCAAAGAGACATTAAGTGACTTGCAGCCAACAGTCATCCACCTAAGAAGTGTCTGAGGCTGTATTTAAACTCAGGTCTTTCTGACTCCAAGTCCAGTGCTCTATCCACTGAGCCATCTAACTGCCTCCGGCACCTAGTAGGTACCTTATAAATGCTTGGTGACTGGCTGATCGACCTAGTCCAAGTAATACATGAATAAGAAGTCACTTTACATTAAATTTGACAAGTGATTATCTGATTGTTCCTTAAAGACTTCCAGCAAGGAGAGTACTACTCTCTGCCAAGGCAGAGCTTTACACTTTGGGATAACTGTAACTCTTACAAAGTGAGAGTTGTCACTCTTACAAACTCTTCCACTGAACCTCAGCCTGCTTTTATTCAGATAGTTACTCATAGTTTTCCTCTCTGATGTCAAACAGAAAAGGTCTAATCCCTCTTTTACAGCTTCTCAGAGTTGTTGTAAGTTTGGATCCAGTGAAATGTTTATAAACCTTCTTAATATGTATATTTTACATTATACATGTATTATAATACATATAATATATAATAATATATAATATAAGTATATAATAGGTACTTAATAAATGTTTATTTCCTTCCTTCTTTTCTTCAGGGTTACAGCTCTTCCTGTTCTTAAAGACCAGGTCTTATCTTCTCCAGTCTAAATATCGCTATTTCCTTTAGCTGAGTTTCTAATGACACCATTTCTGGGTTTCCCCACTGTCCAAGGTATCCTTTTCATGTTGAACTCTCATTTCTCAACATCCTTACTAAAATGGAATGTTATGGTAATTTCAGTGATGGTCTGATTACGGAAATCACAAAATGGTGAAATATCAAAGTTAGAAAGGATCTTGGAGTCTGAGCAATCATCCTCACCACCATGCCCATGATCACCATTGTCATCATCACCAGCACCATTTTCACCATCAGCACCAGCTTCAAAACCAACATCAGCACCATCGCTACTGTTCTCACCATCATCATTACTACTACCAATTACTCTAAGTTTTTTTAAGACCAATTCCCACTTTGTTCCTGACCATGTGATAGACACTTCATTTTGTCTGTGTATACAACTCCACAGATAACAGAGTGTATAATAAACAACACTAAGGATATACCAACAAACATCTATAGCATTGCTTTTCTTTACAGGGTGTAACATTTATGAAATGACTAAGGAGGTTTATGGAGAGAAAAATTATTAGATTTGAGCATGTTTAGCTGCATGAGGAAAAAGCAGATAATAATCGCCTTTGGGAATATGGAGATTTTGTATGGCACAATAAGGTTGGCGTGAGAATCAGGAAACTGGGGCTCTAATCCCAGCACTGCCACTCACGTAGGTTGTGGCTTTGGGCAAATTCCCTGCCTTTTCTGGACCTCAGTTCTCTCATCTGTCATAGAAAATCAATAATCTCTGATTTATCTACCTCCCAGGACTGCTATGAGGATCAAGTGAGATAGTTTATGCGTAAATGCTTTGAAAAGTTAAAAGCTTGTAATTCCTTACAAGTGTAAGGTATCAGATCCCCCTCTTGTTTCTCCAAATCATTGTCCAACTGGCTAGCACTACAGAGACAGTGTGATGTGCTAAAAAGCACATTGGATTTGGTTCTAATGCATCTGCATTAAAATCTAGTTCTTCTGTTGGCCATCTAGGTGTCCTTGGGTGAGTTGACCTGTCTGGACCACAGATTCCTCGGCCATAAAGTTGGACCAACTTATTCCAGCTCTAAGAGTATGCTTTTATTAAGAAAAGATTTCCCAGGAAGCCAGACATTTTGTCTTCTGAAAGGCACAGCACAATAATAAAAGAGGTGGGTATCTTGGAACTTTTGCAAATGCTGGGGGGAAAGGGGTGGGATATAAAAAACAAGGTGAATGACTTCCACGGACTTTAATCTGGCCTTTCCTTTGTATCAGAGAAAAAATCTTGAAGTATTACAAGGTAGAATATGTTGACATTGTCCAATAGTATACATATATTTTATGAATTTCTGAGTTTCTAAATTTTTTCTATGCTGTCTGGTGGTCTTTGCATTTCGTCTGTGGCTTCTGTGAAACTCCCCAAAAATTCCCACTTAATTTCTTATGCCAATCAGGGATAAATCAGAACCATAATGGGGAAAGTTGCAGTGTGGAAGGGTTACCTATACATCCAACATCAATGGGAAGAGCAGGCAGGTCTAGAGAACGTGTGGAGATACACATACATAAGAGAGACATTTGGTCAGGATATATGTGTAGAAGGGCACACTGACTGAAGGGAACTCCTGTGGTCAGGGCATACTCCTGAAGACACAACATGGCAGAGGTCTTCTAGTGATATCATCATGCTAGCCCCACAAGCATCATTGTGTCTGCAGGGTGCTGCTCATCTCCAGGAAGATGAGTCTTGGATCTATTTGTTCAGAACTAACCTCTCTCTTGATCTCTAATATTGAATTGCCCTATTGACCATCTTGAATCGGATGTATTGTGAACATCTCACAATCAACATGTTCAAAATCAAATTCACTGTCTTTCCCTCCTAACCTTTCCCTCTTCCTTAACTTCCCTAGTATTGTCCAGGGTACCATTGTGCTCCCAGTCACTTAGACTCATAATGAAGATGTCATTCTCTTACTCTCTTTGAGCATCCATATCCAATTTATTGCCAAGTCCTCTCCTTTCCACCTTCACAGGGTCTCCCTAATGTGAACCCTTATCTGCTCTGACACTGCAACCACTCCAGTGCAGGGCTTTATTACTTCATGCCTGGACTTTGCAATATCCAACTCAAGTCTCTCCCCACTTTTGGTCAGCCTCCATTCATCTGTCAAACTCATCTCCCTAAACTGTAAGCCTGACCATGTCATCTCCTCTCTTACGCCTTACCCTACCTCCATCATTCAATAAACACCAGTGACTGATTATTACCTCCAAGATCAAATCTAGAATCCTCTGTTTGGCATTAAAGACCTTCCTAACCAGTTGCCTTCTTGCCTTGCCCTATACTCTCTAATCTAGTGACACTGGTCTCCTAGCTTTTCCTTGAACAAGACTATCTATCTTCCCACTCTGGGTACTTTCACTGGCTTTCCCTAAGACTAGAACTTTCTCCCTCCTTATCTCTACCTCCTAGATTCTTTGGCTTCCTTAAAGTGTTGGTTAAAGTCCTATATTCTATGAGAAGCCTTTCTCAGTCCTCCTTAATCTTCCCTCTGAGATTATCTCTAATGTATCTTGATATACCTTATTATTACATAGTTGTCTGCATGATGTCTCCACTATTAGACTGTGAGCAGGGACCATTTTTTACCTTTCTTTGTATCCTTAGTAATTAGTACAGCGTATGGCACATAGTAGGCAGTTACTTAATGCTTGTTGACTTGACTTAACTTGACTCTTCACTGTCAGAAGACACTGCTGGGCTGGTGGCAGCTGAAATCCTTGAAAAGTAGGGACTGTCAAGTTCAGTTAACTTCCCACAGAATTTCCTAGCTCATTTAGAAGAGGCAGAAACCTTTGTCTGATACCAGCAAAAACATTTTTAAAAGGCCTCCCCTCTAGTTCTCCAGTCTCGTTCCCTCAGTCATGGCTACATAAATCTATTTCCCCAGCAAGGGATTCTCAGTCTTAGGTCCCATGAAGTTCTTTAGAACAGAAAGCAGAGTCCTCTTAGCTAACTAATAAACCCCCTCAGGTTCAGTCTTTTTCATTAGACTGAACTCTTTTCTCCTTAGTCGAGGAACTTGTATCCTTCTATCAGAGACCTTATCCCAGCTTATGCTGAGCATTCCACATAGCTTCCATTTTACTTCCTAAAGGCTAGACTATAAACCACCAGTTTTCAGCCCTTAAGTCTCTTCCATCCTCTCTTGTTGATAAGTAGATGAGGAAAAGTCTCAGAGAGGATGTTAAGCTCCTGGGTCAAAGTCATTTTCTTTCTCCTCTCCTAGCCCAGTTGCATCTCTGGTTTTTTCATATACAAATCCAGCCAGCCCCAAACCCAGGAGGAGCTTTGAGCACCCTCTGACAAACCTGAAAGAGCTGAGACTCAAAGAGATGAGTGACTTTCTCACATCTACCTATCTAGGAAAGATCAGAGTCAGGACTAGAACCTGGATTTCTGACTGAATCCAAATACTGTTTTGCAGCAAGTCAAGATGCCCCTTATATATCAAGCTTTCAGTTACATGCCTCATTTCTGTGCTAGGATCTGTGAAGAGCAGAGAAAATTTGGTGTCGAATATACATTTAGGAATTAATGAAAGGGAGACATTTTTGTGCTGAAATAGTCAAAGAAGGCTTACTAGAAGTGGATCTTGAAATAGACTTTGAAAGATGGTTAGGATTGGAGGGGTGTTATGTGTTGGGGGAGGGAGGGAGTTGTGAGACTAGGAAACAGCACTATGATGGGACAAAGTGGGATTTTTTGGAAGGTTCAGGTAAAGGAAACTTTTATGGCTTCAGGGGATGAGGGGTGGGGGGATCGCGGGCATCCAAACAGAGACATCTGTGCAGATCACGGGAGAGTCATCCGAGAAGGAATGGGAGTCAGCCAGGTGGTGCTGAGTCAGCGATGGGGAGGCAGAATGTGGAGAGGGAGGGGACAGAGGAAGGAACCTTAAAGGAGGGGGATAAAGCCACATTTGGGAGAGAAAACCATAGAGAAGAGGAAAGCAGAGTTTTCCAGGGTTAAACTCAAGACCAGGATTATGGCTTTGGATGTATGTGAGTTGAGTTAGCGAGTTGTTAGTGAGTTAGTGAGTTGAGTATGTGAGTCAGTCTGTGGTCAGGATTAGGATTCAGTCTGTGCACAGGGCCATGTCTCAATCTGATGTTAAAAGAGTTGTCACTCAGTGATGGTTTATCTCTCAGTCTGGGTCCAGGGATAGTCCCTGATGAGACTTTTGTTCAGCCTCTTGTGTTTTGGCTAGAGAATTGAATCAGTAAGCTACAGATACAAAATATAAATCAGAATCCCAATGGAAAGTTATCAATAATGAGGTGGGGAAGGGCAGGGAGGATTTTAAATTTGAATAAGCATTTCCAAATCCAAAGACTTCAGGAATCTAACTTTTATTGGCCTGGGTCAAGAGGTATTAGAACAATGGTTCTCAAATCTTTTTTTGGCAGTCCAGTGAAACCTATGAACAGTTTCTCAGAATAATATTTTAAATGCATAAAATAAAATATAGGTGAGTACATATCATTATTTTGGAATCAAATGTAATATTTTTCCCATCCAAGTTCATGGACCTCCTGAAATCTATCTATGGGCCTTAGGTTAATAGTCCCTGCATTAGAGGAAGAAGGGGAGAAAGAAAGAAGGGTAGTGATGAGGGTAAAAAGGGGGGAATATAAGAATAAAGGAGAGAAAGAAGCTGAAACCTAGAAAAAGTGTTTGAGGCAGGGATGACCACAGACAACGTTGTGACTAGTACAGAAATTGTTTATCTCCTGTGTCCCTATTAATAGCTCCAATTTCTATTCTGCAAGTGCTTAGAGGTTAACATAGAAATCCCATGATATAGGTAGGAAGTATAGGCATTATTATCCCCATTTATCACAAAGGAAAACTGAGGCTCATTGAGATTGAGTGATGTGTTCATTCAGATCGTAAGTGTTGGAGACATGATTTGGACTCCAGGATTTTTGTTTGAAATACTTAGCAGCTCCACTGCCCCCAGGCCAAACCCTTTAGACCTGGTACATTTTTTAGCCCTAGGCTCCACCAAAGTTTGCCCCCTTCCCAAGTTCCCTCTTTATGTCCCTTATTAAAACTCCCTCATTGTATGTCTCATCCTTTTGAGGTCTCTGCGTGACTCTAGAGAAGTCACTCAGATTTTCCCAAATTCAGTTTCTTCCCTTATAAAAACTGAAAGGCTGGGAATAGAACAGCTCTAGTTGCTACCACTCCATGATTCAGGCTCTTCCCAGACTTGGTGTGTTATGATCTAAAATCTTTGCCAGGTGTGGCCTTCTACGTTCTAAGGTCTTTTCCAGATAAGATACTGTGGGATACTATAAAATTTGTTGTTAATCGTATGCTAATGGGAGAGAGCCCTCACTTTCTCCCTAACTGTGAAAAATAGTTTCATAGGAACCTTCTGGAAACAATGACTGTCCTTGTGGACTTTTCAGAGAAGTAAGGAGCTCAGAGTATAGATAAGGGATGGATAAACTCCTGTGTATACAGGATAGGTAGGGACTTGGGTGTGATACTCATTCATACCATCCTTGTTCATCTGCCCTCCTTGGGCCTTGGCCAGGGCTGCACTAAGGACTGAGGGATGGTGGTCATCAGTCTAGGTAGGTATATGGGGAGTCAGTTTCAGGAAGCTACTGCTGCCCCTCTAGGAGAGTTATTTGTTTGCAGAAGAGCAGGGAGCCCCTCTCTGTATGTACTGACTGAGAAGCTAATTGCAGTATATTGCATCCACAATTAATTAACACGCATGTGAATCAGCTAATTACTCACTAGCTCTCCCCTCCTTTCTTCTGCCTGCAAAGTTCACGCAGTGTCTGGGAAGGGCCAAGAACTGATCCCAGAGCTTCTCCTCCCTCCGTTGATCAGCCTCTCTTCCATTTCCCTTTTCACATTCCCCTCCCTCTACTCTATGAGACTGTTTAGATATTTAAAGAGACTGGACTAAGCTCTTTGCTTTAGCCTAGGTTTCATGTGGTTGAATATATCTAGCTAAGGATCAGGCAACAGGACATCTTGGCTCTAGCTCCTCACTCTAATATCAACTTGCTATGTGACCTCAGACAGAAGAATCCCAATCTCTAGGCCACAGGCTCCCGATCTGTAAAATGGAGAGAGATGTCACATTCCAGCATAGAACGAGATACAGGCATACCTCATTATGTTGTGCTTCACTTTATTACACTTCTCAGATTTTACAAATTGAAGGTGTTTGGCAACCTTGAGTGGAGCAAGTCTGTTGGCACCATTTTTCCAACAGGAGGCACTGCCATTATGTCTCTGTGTCACATTCTGGTAATTCTCACAATATTCTAAACTTTTTCATTATTGTTATATCTGTTATGGTGATCTGCTCTCAGTGATCTTTGATGTCACTATTGTAATTGTTTGGGGATACCATGAATCGTCCCCATACATGACGGTGAACTTAGCTGATAAATGTTGCGTATGTTCTGACTGCTCCATCGACCGGCCATTCCCCATTTCTCTTCAGGTTTCCCTATTCCCTGAGACATAAAATATTGAAGAATATTGAGAGGATTGACTCCAATTTTGAAAGAAGTTCTACTGTGGGTAAAATGATATCAAACAGCATCACATGTTACAGAGAAATCTTTCATGAAAGGAAGAGTCAATTGCTGTGGCAAACTTCATTGTTGCCTTATTTTAAGAAACTATAACCCTTATTTTAAGAATCCCTAATCATCAGCAACCACCACCCTGGTCAAACAACAGCTATCAATGTCAAGATAAGACCCTCCCCCAATAAAAAGACTTGCTGAGGGCTCAGATGATGGTGAGCATTTTTTAGCAATATTTTTAATTCAGGTATGTATATTTTAGACATAATACTATTAAAGACTCAGTAGACTACAATATAGTGTAACCATAACTTTTATATGTACTGGGAAACCAAAAAGTTCAGGACTCACTTTATTGTGATATTTGCTCTCTTGCAATTGTCTGGAACCAAATCTGTAATATTTCCGAGTTATGTTTGTATCTAAAGAAATGTATTCTCCCACTAGTATTTTTCTCTTCCCTGACTGCCCTTCACCACAAAAAGTCTCTTGTGCTTGAGTGAGAAGTAATTAAAGAGGAAAAAAAATGAGAGGATATAGCAAAAAGGTAACCCAGTATCCCAAATGATTGGTGGAGACCACAGTCTTCTCCCTCAGAAGCCCTTTAATATGTGTGTGTGTGTGCGTATGTGTGTATGCACACACATATTTATAAATAAAACTTTTTGTTATATTTTTAGCTGGATTCAAGACTTTATTGTCATAGAGAACTCTCAGAAGTGGAAGATTTGAAATTTATCTCTATTAATTTTCACCTTGTTCTACCTGTTTAAGCTCAGTGTTCTAACATGTCACTATCTCTTTGAAACCTAATTCTGACATCCGATGTGGCAGGGAGGGATTAGCTATCCATCCCAACTTTAGTTCATCTTCAAATTGAATGAGCATGCCATCGGTGCCTTCATTCAAGCCACTGATAAAATTTTAAACAGCTTAGGGTGAAGGAAAGTTCCCTGGAACCTACCAGCAAGACCTCAAGTCATTAATCATTACTCTTTGGGTCCAGCCATCCAATCAATTCTGAATCTACCTAATTGTACTATTGAACCCACATTTGTCTCTGCTGTTCACAAGAAAAACATGCAAGTTCATTTAGTGGTCTTCTCTAAGAAAATCCTATTTCATTCCTCTGAGCCAACAGCATTGCTTCAGTTGTTTCTGTTGTGTCCAATTTTCTGTGACCCCTTTGTGGGATTTCCTTGACAAAGACACCGGAGTGGTTTGCCATTTCTTTCTCCAGATCATTTTATAGATGAGGAAACTGAGGCAAATAGAGCTAAGTGACTTGCCCAGGATTACACTGCTATTAAGTATCTGAGACTTGATTTGAATGCGGGAAGATGAGTCTTCCTGACTTGAGGCTCAGTATTCTATACACTGTGTCTCCTAAAAGCCTAGTGAACCTTAAAAAAAAAAGGAAATCATCACTATGGCAAGATTTCTTCTTGACAAATGCACGCTGACTTTTTGTGATCACTACTTCTTCTAGAGATTTACTACCTATCCCTTTGATTATAGGTGCTAGGATTTTGCCAGACATAGGAGTCAAGTTAAATGATTTAGAATTGGGACACTGGCCCTTCTGTGTGTGGTACTCTGGTATTTCTCACTGATGGTAGCTGGGCATCACATCCATCAGTTCTTTCAGTATCCTGGAAGATAGTTCTTCTGAGTCTGGTGACTTGGACCTACCAACTGTACCTCTCTTTCCCTCTATCCCTCTCCTTAATTTGCCTCTCAACCTCCCTAGTAACCATTTTGGTTCTATCCTTTCTGATCTAATCATTCTCCTCTTTGGCTAAGAAAACAGAATCAAAATGAAAGCTCAGACTTTAACTGGCTTCCATCATCCCACTGATCCCAAACACTGGTTGCCTTTCTTCTCCGAGCCTCCTCTTCTTCCCGATACAGCTACTTAAAAAGATGCTCTTTCATTGCATTTACGTTTTCTTTTATTGTCTTTAGGCTTCCTTGCCAGTATTGATTCTATTTGGGCTTCAGTGTTTCTGACACAATTCTTAGAGGATAGCAGCATCACATTTTTGCGTACTCCCTCTATTACCAGCCCTTGTTTCTGTCTTCTGTACATGTTTGAAAATCATAGAATCACAGAATTTGAAAGCTGGAAGACGGACCACAGAAAGTCATCTAATTCAACCCATACATGAATGGAATCTCCATGATTTCCAGCCATTCTTTAAAAGCTTGAGAGAGGGAGAACTGGGGCAAACAGGGTTAAGTGTCTTGCTCAGCGTCATACAGCTAGCAAGTACCTGAAGCCAGATTTGATCTCAAGTCTTCCTGATTCCAGATATGATGATCTATCTACTATACACCTAGGTACTGTTTTGCTTTGGGCAGATATAATTCCATTAACTGTGTAGATTATTTAAGTCCTCTATTATTATCATATGATATCCCTGTGTTAGGTTTTGATCTCTTTCTGGAATTCATCATTTTATTTCCTCCTGCTGTACTGGTAGTTTTAGTATATTCTGATGATACTTATGCTTCCAACTATATTGATCTTACCTCAAGTTCTCTCTACCAAGCTTCTTACTTTAAGTTACTACTTTCCTATACATGAGTAGTATTGCATATATATGTATATGTATATATATACATATATAAACTTATTTAGATACCATCGACAGAAACTGCAGCGCAGAAATTTTTGAAAAAAATATTTTCACATATTTTCTTAACTAGCTATACATTCCTAAAATATGACTTTCCCTTCTGAAACCCTTTTTTTTCATCAACAGGAATGATAAGAACACCACTGCGTCAGGAAGTTCATCATTCTGGGCACTCACATTCAAAATTTCAGTGTCATCCTTAACTCTTTCGCCCCACATATCCAGTTAGTTGCCAATCTTGTTTCTGCTTCCATGATATCTCTCTTATACTTTCCTTTCTCTCTGTTCACACAGCCTCCATCCTAGTTCAGGCCTTCATCATCTCTCTGAACTATTATAATAGTCTCCTAATTGGTCAACTAGCCTTAAGCATCTCTCCATTTAAAGCCACAGAGCCACCAAAGTGATTATGAAGTGGTATGATCACGTTACTACCCCTTTCCTCTTGCGCCTAGCCCATTAAATGCTGGTGACTCTCTTTTCCTATTATGACCAACGGGAAACGTCATTGATATTTAAGGCTTTTTTTTTTCTTTTTAATATTTTATTCATTTTGAACTTAAAGACAAAAGGACAAAACAAAACAAAAAAACCAGAATTACCATGTATACAGTATAACACAAAAAGAGGTTTCAATATGAAGTAATGAGTCTCCATTTCATATGGTAACTTCTTGGTTTTCTTTGAAAACTATGTAATAATTACTACACATTGTTTTCAAAACTATTCTGTTTTTCTGTATTTCCTTCTGAGTTTTCTTTTGCTCTCTGCTAAAGTTCTCTACAACCTGGTCCCATCCTAAATGTTCACTAATTACACTGCATACCTACCAATATGCTCCATGGTCCAGTCACACTATCTTTCTTATCCTACCATGAGACACTTCCATTTCCCTTCTCCCACTTTTCTGCTGACTCTCCCTTACTGCTAGATAACATTTCCTCCTTGCCTCTGCCTTTTGTAAGCTCTGGTTTCTTTCAAGAAGTTAATTCAAGCACCAACTTTCCCTGGAAAATTTTCCTGCAGCACCTCCCTGCTCCCTCCATGATGTATGTGTTATATGTATTCTTAAACATGAACATGCTGTCTCTCGTGTTAAAGCTCCTTGAAACCAGGGTTTGTTTCATTTTTGTGAATTGTGCCCTACCACATAACATAATGCCAGGAACATAGCAGGTGCTTAATAAATGTTTGATGATTGACTGATAATTCCCAGCTCAGGTTAGAAGGGAAAAAATCATGCAGCTCACAGGATTTAGAGCAAGAAGGGATTACAAAGTCACTCATTGAGTGGAAAAGACCTAGGGTAGGGTAGAGAGTGGTTAGAGTGCTGGCCCTGGAGTCAGGAAAATTTGAGATCAGATCTGACCTCAGATACTTACTAGCTGGGTGGCCCTGTTTTTCTCAGTTTCCTTATCTGTAAAATAGGGATAAGCACCTACCTCCCAGGTACTGTTGTGAGGAAGATAATAATTGTGGGTCACCTAGCTCAGTATATAATAGCTACATAATTATTAGCTGTTTTGGATTTGGATTCAGAAGAACTGAATTTGCATCCTAAGCGACCATGGCTGAAAAGTTACTGAGGCTACCTCTCTGGACCTGTTTCTTCACCTGTAATAATTTCTGATGATATTTAGAGACAAGGTCTCTTCAAACTCTTTGAACAATTTTAAGCTTTAATAGCTTGAAATTACACTAAGACTTTTGGGACATGCTGTATTGTATCGGGAGATCTGTAATTATGCAGCCCTTTAATGTTTGCAAAGCATGCATTATCTCATTTGAACCTCTGAAACACTCTTGTGAAGTAGGGACTTACAAATATATATATTTTTTTATTTCCACTACAAATGAGCAAGACTTGTTGCAGAGAGATTAAGAAACTCACCCCTTTGATCAAGTTGACCCCTTGATCCTCTGACTACATTCTAAGTGTTAGTAAATGTCAGAGACAGAATTTGAACCAGGCAAACTTCCTACCTTGGACAGTGCTCTATTGACTTCATGCCTGAGGGCTAGCTCAGCTAGGAGGGCTGAGTATCAAGGGCCCCAGAGACCAGAGAGGGGATAGAGGCTGTGCAGATAAGAAGTTTCTCCAAGGGCATAAGGATGCCCTAACAGAATGAAAACTCCCTTTGAGTGGGAATTATTTCATTTTTTCTACTTTGTACCCCAGCAACCAGCCTGACTAGTAGAGGCTTAATAAATGTTGGTTCATGGACTGTTTGAAGAAGGGCCTGAGCTTGGTTGCTAGTATGGCTTCTTTCTTGTTTGGGAACTCCATTTGCTCTCTTTTGGGGTTTAGGGTCAGGGTTCAGTAGTCCATTTTCAAGTTTGTGACTCTATCTGTAAGAGTAAAGGGCAAGGGTCTGGTCTGAGTCTGCTGTTGGGACTTAGCTCAGACAAGGGGCAAGTTCACACAGTCAGGCTGAATGAAGGCTGATGATTCAAAAAGACATAACATTTATCAGTCCCTTTCCTAGGCAGAGACTAGTGGGGCTACTGACCTTGTTAGGGTCAGATCAGTGTGTTTGTGCTGACAAAGGGAGGCCTTTAGAGGAGTAGGAGAACATGGCATTATAGTGGATCTAAGCACTGTTTGGGTCTCAGAATCTATACTATAACTGTGTGCCATGCAAATGCCATGCAAATGGCACATATATAAAACCCCCTGACTTAGAACTCTAGTTTCACCTGGTCTGGGACAAATCCTGTGCAATGATTCTCATTTTATAGATGAAGAAATTAAGGCAAAGAGACTTTAAGTGACCTACCCAGGGTCACACATTTACCAGGTGTCTGGGCCAAGATCTGATCCCAGGTCTTCCTGACTCAAATAACAGGTTTCTATTCAGGATACCATGCTGTCTCCAAACTGCAAACTTCCCTCCTTCATTTCTTCTTGCCAACCTTTGAACTGGACCTTGCATAGTCCAGGAAATCGGCAATGAGAGAGGAGGAGAAAGCTTTATCTATAGAGACAGATCAGAGAAGAGTTATAAGGGTTTATGGAACATGGGCAAGATGCTGCTGCCGTCCTCGAGTAGTCCCATATGTGAGGAGGAGACAGGGCCCCTTGACTGTTCAGTCAGAGCCTTCTCTGAAGGGAAAGGCCAAGAAGGCTGAGATGATCTTTCCCCTTCTGTTGACTCCCTGAATTTCCATTTTCTCTGCCTCTAGTAGTAATTCTAGACGCCCCTTGGTGGCCATGGCTCGCAAGTGCAGAAAGCAGAAACATGAACTGACCCCCTGATTCCTTCCATTCAGTAATGGTTCTAGGAGCTAGGAACATTAAAAAATTGAACAAGATTGAGGCCTCATTGAGTTCCCAGTCCAGCATTGGAATAAAGCATAGACCCATATATAACTATGATATACAATATCAAATGATAAATGTCAACTACTCTGTGAAGTTTTAGCAAGGATGGTCATTCCTGACCGGGGGCACCAAGGAAGGCTTCTTGAAAGAGGTGATATTTGAACTGGGCTTTAAGAAATTCAAATGTAGAGTTACAATTTATCTATAAGAACTGTAAATTAGTAGGGCATTGTAATGAAAAGTGTACTGGACTTAGAAGCAGAGGATTTGAGTTAAAAATACAGGTTCTGTTAGTTATTTTCTCTCCTACCTTAGAAAAGTCAATTCTCTTTCATAAGCCTCAGTTTCCTAATATGTTAAATTAAAGAATCAGAAAATATCTTATGTATGATGCTTTTATCTATGAGGCTAACAGTTAGTCACACCATCCTAGTATCTGTCAGAGTCAACATCCATCAGGAGGTGAACTTTCTTTCAGTTTAGGGAGTGGGGCAGAGCTTCTCTCTTAACCATTTCTTAAATGGCCTTTCCAAGGGCTGAGATCCAAGTCAAGTACTGGAAAGGAAATTTTTCATTAGCAGAAACTTGGAGGAGAGACTGGCTCAGAGAGATCCTAACTGGGAAAGGCGGACAGTTGGGAAAAGGTTGACAGTAATTGGGACAGCAAAATGATGAGGATTGTGGTTATGGAGATACTCTGTTGAATGCACCAATAGATAGATGGTGCCAGTGGATATGGTGATAATGATAGTGCACCTACAACCTAATTGGGATGCAAAATTATCGCAGCAGATTGGAATAATGGATGAAGCGAACAAGCTGAAATTTGTTGGAGAGAAATGTGATATCCTGTGCTTGAGCTTCTAAAATATCAAATGCATAAGAATGAGGTGGGGGTGGCATGATTAGACAGCATTTCATATGAAAAAGACCTGAGGGTTTTAGTGGACTGCAAGATCAGAATGCATTAGCAGTAGGAACAAACTATATAGTGATCTCCTGCCACATTGCCTTAAAGCGTAGAGTCAGGACAAGAGAAGCTAAAGTTTCTCTGTTCTCTGCTATGG
This sequence comes from Notamacropus eugenii, assembly GCF_028372415.1. Taxonomy (NCBI): domain Eukaryota; kingdom Metazoa; phylum Chordata; class Mammalia; order Diprotodontia; family Macropodidae; genus Notamacropus; species Notamacropus eugenii. The sequence goes on along the minus strand of NC_092875.1, from coordinate 91,488,400 downwards.
GCCTCCCCCACAGGGAGTATTTTGTTTAGTTCTGGGAGCCACATTTTAGGAAGGACATTGACAAATTGGAGTCGGAGGGGGGCTTTTAGGATGGTGAGGTAACTGAAAACCATTCTATTATCCCATGATCAATGAAGGAGTGGTGAATGTTTAGCATAGAGAAAACTGGGAGTGGGGTGAGGATGAGGGAGGAGAGTGTTTAAGAGAAGAAGCTTGATCTCTATCTTTAAATATTTAAAGAGCTTTTATTGATAAGGAAGGTTATCCAGAAAGCAAAATGAAGAAAAATAGGTAGAAGCTACCAAGAGGAAGATTTTCACTCTGTATAAGAAAGCAAATCTTACAACAGTGGAACGTGCCACCTTCTCAGGTAGTGAGTAGTCCATCAGTGGAGGTCTTCCACTGGAGACTGAGTTATCATTTATAGTAGGTGCATACTCAAGTACAAGTTGGCAGAGATGCCCACAGAAGTTCCTTCTAATTTTAGAATGCTAGTGATGGTGATGAATATGGTGACCCCAGGAGGGACCTCACTCTGAATGAGAGGAAAGCAGAAACTCTCATGTATCATTGCATTAGGTATTAGGCACATGACATTGGAATTAGCAACCCTTAAGGTCCAATAGGCTAGTTTTAGTCATCCTGCAAAAGAGAATCTCAGAATTAGAATGGACCTCTAAATACCAATCATGTCAGGAATCGAGCATATCTATCAGAACATGGCAAGGTAATATCTCAGTGGCAAAAACAAGGGGTTCAGCATTCCCAACTTTGCTGCCTTATTGGGCAAGGTCATTCCTGTCTCTGGTCCTCTGTCTCCATCTCTATAAAATGAGGGTTTTCAAAGTACCTTCTGGTTCTAAGCTTAATAATCTATGATCCTACAACACTGAGGTCTTTATCCCTTTTACTTAGTCTTGGCCCTCTTTGGGTCAGAGTTCCACATCCAAAAGGAAATGTGACAAACTGAGGCAAGATCCAGGGGAGGGATGGAGTGGTACTGAAGGTACTGGAAAACTTGAAGGAATGAGAATTATGACATGAGGTATGAAGTGTGGAGTATGAGGAGGTATGAAGAGGAGACTGTCAGGAGAGTCACTTAGTGAAGGTCTTCAAGTCCACAATTTGTGGCTCTAAGATGATAATAGGGGTGAAGCTGAGCTTCTGGATGAAAGACAAATAGGATAAGCATAACCTGCAAAGGGAGGGATTTCAGGTAGGTATCAAAAAGAATTTCTTGTCTGGGAAGGCTACAATATATAGTACAAGAGACAGAGGAAAGACACTTGAATGGGTCTTAGGGGAAAGAAAGACTTTTCCTTGGGTCTGAGGATATTAGGGTGGGAATTATTAGGGTGGTGGTTGGTGGAGAGGAAGCAATGAAGATCTGGGTCCCACTCCTAGCTCTAACATTTACTAGCTGGATGACTGCAGACAAATCACAACATCTTTGAGCCTCAGATTGGCTTTTTCTTTTTATTTGTAAAATATGGATAATGCTACCTCAGATGGTTGTTGTGGGGAGAGAAACATGTAAATGTGAAAACTCTACAGATATGGAGGTTATGAATAAAGTGGAGGAGGGGGGCTGGATCCCAAGTAGCTTACAATCTCTTAGACTATAAACTCCTCGAAAGTGAAGATTATGCCATTTTTATATCTTTATAAATATTTCTGGCACTACAAAAGCTTTAACTCTGAGCATGGGGTACTGCACATAGTAGGTGCTTAATGTTTGTTGAATTACATTTTGTGTAGAGGAGAAAAATAGAAATAGAGTGAAAGTGATGAAAGAGAAAAATAGAACTGGTTTCCAGTTGGGGCATTCCAGCTACACAGCTTTTGACAACACATTTTCCCTTAACTCAGTTTCTTTATCAGTCAAATGAAGGAGTTGCACTAGATGATTGAAGTTCCTTCCAGCTCTAGATCCCACAAAAGGGAGAGGGAAAAAAGGACAAGAGGGAAGAAGACTAAGGCAGGAGAAGAAATGGAGAATAAAGAGAGGAGACAGCAGAAAGATTTAGGGATAGCAGAAATGTGGGAGGAAAGAAAGGAAGGGAAAAACATAAGAAGAGAAGACATATACACATAGCACTTAGAAAAACTAACAGATTTTAATTTGACCCAGTTATCAAGGAAAAATCATGTTTTTCCCCCTCTTTTCCATTCATTTTCTCCATTGTATTCACAACTCCTCCCACATGCACCAACAAAATAAATTCAACACATTTTTTTCACCATTGTCTCGCTTGTCTATGTTTTCTTCTTTACTTCCTTCTGTTTTCCTCTGTGCATTTCAAAAATGTATTTCAATGGACCTTCTCTTTTTTCCCTCCTCCTCTCCCTCCTTCTCCCCCTCCTACTCCACTTCCCCCAGTCTTCCTTTTCTTCTTCATCTTCTCCTTCTCCTCCTCCTCCTCCTTCTTCCTCTTCTTTTCCTCTTCTTCTTCCACTTTTTCTTCTTTCTCTCCTTTCAAAGCAAACGTACACACAGTGGCTACACTAAAAAAAAAAGCATGCCCTTCATATGTTAACTCTATTAGCTCTATCAGAAAATGGAGTAACATGCTTCATCACAGGTTCTGTGGAGGCATAGTTGCTCATTTCTTTGATTAGAATTCTTAAATTTTTTCAAAGTTACTTTTTTCTTTTCAATGCTGTTGTCATTGTATAAATTGTTCTTTGGATCCATTTTTTTTTTCACTCTGCATTAATTCTTCCCAAAATTGTCTAAAATCTTTTTTTTTCAATTTCTTACTGCACAGTAATATTTCATTACAATAATATAACATAATTTATTCACCAATTCCTCAATTGATGAGCAGCTTCTTAGTTTTAAGATCATTACTTTTTTTTTCTCTTTACTATTCTCCCCTCCTTTCAGGATCAAGAAGTTTGTTTTCCTTAGACCTATTCCCTGCCTGGTATTATCCTCTTTACTAACTCTTCTCTTTCATTTTTCAATTTCCCTGTTAAGTTTGTGTATTTATACATTCAATTCTGTATGTATGTGTTCACCTTTTCTTTGTCCATTTCAGATAAGAGTGAGGTTCATCTGATGTCCACTCTTCCCATCTATCCCATCCTACATGTATATTTTTCTCTCAAAGCATCTCCAATTATGTGAAAGAGTAAGTTCCATCCCCTTCTTCCTCTTTAACCCTCCCTTTTTAGCAGAACTTTTCTACCCTCTTAATAGAATCAATTAAACTCCAAGTTCTCCATTAAAAAAAAAACAACAAACAACTCAACTCAGCCAACACCCTTTGAAAAAAACATTAAGGTTTGGAAGAAATATTTTTTTCTCTCTCCATATCAGAATCTTAGCACTGTAGCATTATACCACCCCTTATAGTTGTTGAAATAAATTTATCTTTCTAGGTTTCTCTTGACTTTTTTGTTTGCATTTCAAAGTTACCACTCAGCTCTGTTCTTTTCATTAGAAATGTCTGAAAGTCCTCTATTCCATTAAAAATCCCCTTTTCTCCCCCATAAAATTATACTCAAAATTTCACAGTAAGTTATTTTTTGGTTGTGAGTTTATATTTTTGCTTTTGGAATAATGTATTCCAAGCTTTCTTCTCACTTAAAGGAAAGGCTAACAGGTCTTATGTGATTCTGAATCTTTCTGAATGCTTGCAATATTTAGAATTCTACTATCCATTGAATAGAAAGAAAGGAAAGAATATTTGGATGAGGGTCTCCTAGGACCCCTTTGTGGGGTCTGCAAGGTTAAACCTTAATAATAATAAGATACTTTAATGTTTAATGGAGTACATATTAATAAATATAATCTAGATGAACAAAAGCTCTTTGGGATATCCTCAATAAATTTTAAAATTGTAAAGAGATTCTAAAACAAAAAATTTTGAGACCCACTGATCTAGACTATCCCCCAGAGTCCATTTAGTTCAATAGAGGAAGAAACTGATACCTGTAGAGAACATAAAACAGAAACTTAAATGATTTGTCCAAGTTTACAGAGACAATATGTGGCAGAGATCATTTCAGAGGTTGGCTTACAAATTCTAAGTCCAGTTCTTTTCCAGTTTGCTCTATCTCACCAATAACCTAACTTTCCATCTCTGTATCTGCCCTGCCCCCAGGGCATTTTTTTTTCCTTTCTCCCTTTTACCATTTCCCTTTTCTGACTTCTTTCAACCCTATAATGCCAACTCTCCCTCTTTTCTCTTTCCAATTTTCAAAAATAGTGTACATTTATGAGTAGCCAAGTAAAGCAATGGGTACTGTGTGAAAGAGGGGTGATTATCTGAATAAATATCAATCTCCACCTTTCACTGCTATTGGTTTATTTCCTTATTAAATCTCTCTCCAGGTTCAAAGCAGTCTGGAATAGCTCAGAGATAACTAAAATTGAAGAAATTTTCTTATCAGTTTGCCCCCCCCCCGTGGTCTAATCTAAAGAAGACATTTTTGCCTTTTAAGTCCACTTTCCCTTTCTCCATTCAAACTAAGTACTTATAAATTTAGGTACTAATCATTCTAAATGGTAATGCTTTTAATAATATTTTAAAATATAATAGTAATGCAGATATGCATTTAAAGGGATATGTTGAATTCATTCCCTTCCCCCACATCATCTTCCTACCAGTAAGAGAGACAACCAAAAACAGAGTCATCAGAAGAGTAAAGAAGAGTTAGGTTGCCCCCCACCTTTACCCAGTAAAATGATTCAGGAAAAGAGGGAACTCATCTGCAATATCTACACCAGCCACTATATCTGTCCAATTGCATTTCTCCCCAGTTTTTCATGTTTTACACCATAATACAATGTCTCTGCTCTGCCTGCTTTCTCTTCATTCTGTTATAGGGATTCAAACATGGAAGGAGAAACATGAGTAGAAAGCAAACTCACAGTACTCCTTCAGCTCCATTTCTCTTGTTTGCTTCTTTGCCATATAATGACACTATCATTCTATTAAGTTTCCTTGGCAAAGTCCTAGTGAGGGGGCATGGAGTAATGTGTGCATAGATATGCATAAATGTCTCGTGTCTATACACACACAAAGACATACAGACATATCTATGTGTGTGTCAGTTTGTCTAATGGAGGGATTGTCCCATGAAGATCTAGTTTTTAGAACATACTTGAATTTGCCTTTCCTGGTGGATTATATGGAGCATATTCAGATCTTCCCTGACTGGTTTCAATCCAATGTTAAACTTTGGGGAGCCAACTTCTGAATGATGGAAGGATTGGTATTGGGGGATGAGTGTGATGGTCTTCTGACTGGCTCTGAAGCCAAAAGAACCATTGGCTCAGAAGATGCTGAGCAGGAACTGGGTTCGAATACACAAAGAAGGACCTTCCACAATCTGTCACTCTTTTCCAAGGCTAAACTTCTGTGAGTTGCTGGGAGGGAGGAAGTGTAACTGCTCCATCTCTCTCCCACCCAGCTGCCATGTGTCTGTGAACACACTGCACTTTTGTTTCTTTTATTGTTTTCTGATCTTAAAGAATTCTAAAAAGAAGGGAGTATGTGGGTGAGTTAAGAAACGCCACCAGAGGTCCCACCAATTTCTAGATTCTATAGAAAACTCCTCCAGAGGGAGTTGGAATGGTTGACAAAAGAGAAAGTGCTTGACAAAGATATGGAAAGATTTGCTTGAGGATGGGGCAGTTTCAGGGACTGTGACCTCATAAGCCATAGCTAGAGATTGTAGAAGAGCATTGATTCTTGAAGTCAGCAGGGGACTCCATACAAGGGGACTTCATGAGCATTCCACAAAGGGAGAAAAGGAATTCTATGGCCAGGAGTTGGGAGGTACTCCTGTGACACACAAGCAGCCTAACTTTGAGCCCACTCTACCCAAGGACCTTGTGTGAGCCAGGGGAGAATCTAACCCTGCTTTTGAACTATTGCTTTGTAACATCTTTTCTTGCTACACCTTCTCATTAATGCCTTTTTGTGAAAGTCTTTTGATGTCAACTATTTGGTTAATAATGGGAAGCATATCTGTGGGAATTCAGGAGTTTTAATACTAGTTACCTCTACCACCCTGACAAAAGAGGAACCCCAAATTCTGAGTGTGAGTGCATGGTGAGATAGTGAACCCAAAGGGGGTGTTACAGGAATTTGTTTTTTGTTTTTATTTTGAATAGGAGTTGAAACAATGCAATTGTGCATTGAAAGCTGGATCTGGAGTCCTGAAAGCATGAGTTCAAATCCCACCTGTTCAGGATTAGCCAAGTGACTGACCTCCCTGAACTTTAGATTAGGATGAACAGATCGTTGACTATTGAGAAAGAAGTTACTTGGTAAGGAAAGGAAAGATAAAAAAGAAATGGAAAGGAACCAAGACTAGAGGGGGAGAACAAAGAGAAGGAAGAAGGAAGGCAATGATGGAGAGGAGGAAGGAGGAACGAAGGAAGTAAGTCACAAAGAAGCCTTCTGTCTTAGAGATTCTGACTACCAAATTCAGCCACAATTCTTTTTCTTCAGAATTTCAAATTCCATCCCCCAATCTGTTCCCCTCCCCACGCCTGTATAGGAGCCAAAGGTAAGCCTTGTGGAAACGAACCTCTGAGTGGGAATGTGAAGGAAATGGGGATGGGTAGAGACCAATATCTCACACACAAAATAACTTTGGAGTGTTCCTTGATGGCAATTAGCTTGTACCTGCTTTCTTTACTTTCTGACCTTTTTATCACCTACGTAACCCCAGTCACCTTTACATCTGTCTATGATCTACATACTTTTTCATCCACCCATCCATCAAGACGCCCACCCTTACGTGCATTCACTTGCCCATCCATCCTTTCACCTATCCACCTATCCACTTTTGTAAATAGAGATTCAGGTATTCAGGAACCAACATCCACTACTGAACCTCAGATTCTACTTCTTCCTTTTCAACTTGAGTTAAATGGAATTGATCTGAACCACCCTCCCCCCCTCAGATTTAGTGGCCTACTGGTTTCTGCCACCAGTCTCTCCTTAGTCTCTGGATTACTCTAGTTCCCTAGCTCTTGGCCTAAATGAACAAAGAAAACCTAGCATCTTTCTATACAGTTACAGGGTTAACACAAAGCTTTGCTCAGTAAATTAAAAAAAGTCGCAGCAGTAAAGGAAGGTACAAGCATAGATTCTCAAGTATAAATCACAAATATTATTTGTGATCTAACTCTCTTCTGGCCCCATCTGCCTTGGCAGCCAAAGTCTTCCCTCTTTTAACCTTTGCCTGTCCCTCAGGATCAGAGAGGCTCCAGAGCAAATTGGAGACAGTAGTGAGGTGCTAATGGTGCATCCCAGGGTCAGGAAAGTATAAGAGTACTTCACTCTGAGGTTTCATTACACATCATAACACTAGGCAGACTTCCAGACCCCCTCTCTCCATGTCCATTACAGAGGAAGGAGAGAACACAGAGAGAACAGTCATTGCTTTACAGCCATCCTTCTAGCCACTCAACCATGCTTTCACCCACTCATTCTTCCATCCACTCACCCAACCTCTTATCTACCCACCTACCCACACTTCTGTCCGCCCACATGCCCATGTATCCTTTCATCCATATATGCTAGTTCTTCCTTCCTTCTTCCCATCCATCTTTCCTTCTAACCATTCTCCTATCCATCCAATCACCCCATCCATCCTTCTAGCCACCCACCAGTCTTTCCGTAACATACTGCTCTTTTCTTCCATCCACTAATCCTAGCTATCTATCTACCCTTCCTTCAGCCCTACCTATTCTTACCCCCACCCCCCCCCCCCCCTTTCCGGATGCTACTGGGAAGTGAGAGGCAGGGATCAAACTGCTGTCTCCTGGCTGGATTGTACAGAAAGCTCTCTCTCTCTCTCTCTCTCTCTCTCTCTCTCTCTCTCTCTCTCTCTCCTCTCCTCTCCTCTCCTCTCCCTCTCTTCTTCTTTCTCTCTCACTCTCTCACACACACATCACATCACACGCACACACACACCACTCTGCTCCGTGTGTGCGGGCATTTTATCCATGTCTGTCTTTATCCCTCCCTCCAGCTTTCACTCCTCCCCTTTCTCTCCTTTTTCTTTCTCTCTTCCCCTCCCTTCCCTCTTTCCCATGTTTGTTCACTCCTTCTCTCCCCTGTCCCTATCCTTTCCCTCTATTTCTTCCTTCTCTCCCTTCTCTCTCCTCTATTTCTCCCCTTCTTCTTTTCCTTCTTTCTTCCCTTTCCTTCCTCCCCCTTCCCTTTCCCCTTTTTTCTCCCCCTCCCCCCCTTTCCCCCTTCTAATGTGTGATCTGGAAGGTTTATAAGCCCTGATGTAATCCTTAATGTAGCCTCTGGCTGGAGGTTCGGGATCTAGTCGCACTGAGCGAGATTCGGGAGGCAAAGAAGAAGGGGGAGAGGGGGGGAAAAATCCCTCTCTCCTCCCCGCCCCGCCCCCCGGGCTCCCCTCCCCCTCAGGAAGGGAGGAGGGGGGGGACAAGATTCGAAGAGAAGGGGAGAGAGGCGGCGGCGGCGGCGGCGGCGGCAGGAGAGAGGGAGCGGTGGCGGCGGCGGCGGCAGAGCAGGGATCTGCGGAGATCAGCGGCGGCGGCGGCGGCTCTGGGCTCGGGCTCAGGCTCTCCCTGGGCGGGCGGGCAGGCGCTGCTCTGCGCTGAGCCGGGCGCCCTCGGGCCGCCCGAGGCTGCGCTCGCCTCCTTGGATGTAAGCGGCGGCGGTAGCGGGCGTCCCGCGACGCGTGCGGGACTTGCAGCGCTTCCACGGCTCCGGGGGCTTCGGGAGGGGACAATTCAGCTCCGGCTGCCGTGTTTTTTGTGGAGGGGGAGGGGGACGCGAGGTCTGCGAGTGTGTGTGGATTTACGTCCTCTGTGGCTTGGGATCTGGAGCCCAGGGACTTGGGGCTGGCGGCCACTAAGGCGCCCCCCCCATCCAGCTTGTCTTTGCGCCCCCGAAGGCAACCTTCCCCAGACTCCACCAGTGCTTCCCGGGTTCGGCTCCCTCTTGCCCCGGCTGGCGGATGCTTTCTCTGGGGGATTTGCAACTCGCCGGCCCAAGTCTCCGAGAACGTCGACCCCGCTGGGGAAAGGTAAGCTGCTGGTGTGTTCTCTGGATAGGGACTGGGAGAGAGGGTTAGGAAGAGGGGTGGTGGTATATCTATATATACGTGTATGGAAGAGATAAGTGGACAACCTGACTTTTTAACTTCCCACTTCAGGGCTTTAGAACGATCCCCCGAGGTTTGCGCTTTGAGCTCCGGAGTTTAGGCACCCCCTTTTATCCTTTCCCCTCCCCTTTCATGCTAAACCTGCCGCCTCCTGGAGTGTTTCCAGGGTGAAGTTGGGTTTGGAGCTATTAGAATCCAGCCAGTCACCCTGTTCCCGAACCCCAGCCCAGCCCAGCCTAGCCCAACCGGGAGCGAAGGCAGAGGCTCCCTATATGTTCTCCATACCCACACCCCCAGACCCAGAACCAAGCATAGAATATGCCCCCAGTTTTTTAAACAGCTTACCCCTGCCCCCACCACATACAGACCCCAGCCAGGTAGGAACATTTCCCCCACACACAACCCATTCCCCCCCACCAAACAGGCACAACATATTGTCCAGATGTTCTTACTGCCCCCCTCTCTAATTGCAACCAGGATGCTTCACTGATGTTTTCCTGTCATCGTATATGAAACGTACTTCCTAAATGTTCATGCCCTTCCCCTACACAGAACCCCTCACCAAACACCCTAACAGAATGCACCCCCTGAGTTCACCCCCCCATTCAAGTACTAAACATAGTTTCCAGATGTTCTCCACCCCCAGACAAGTATGGAACATACTCCCCAGATGTTCTCTCTCTTCTCAGCCAGGTATAGAGCATACTCCGCAGATGTCTTTCCCCCCAACACACCCATCCCTCCATTCCTCCCCCGTATCTCTGTTTTCCATCTCGTCTTCTCGGCAGAGCGGATAAACAGCCTCCAACTTTTGACCAGCCCTCCCTTAGTACCGATCTTTCCTCCACAGAGCTGGGCCTGAGGGGGTCGCCTGGGTCTGACCGAGCGAGCTTTGGTTCTCCCTCCCCCTCTCTCACTTGATCTCTCCCTGGCCTTCCTTCTCTCCCTGGCTCTCGCTCCTCGCTGACCTGCCTGGAGGAATGTGTAGCCAAGGGGAGGCGGGAGCAGTATGGGAGAGGAAACTCCGGAGGGGGCGACAAGAGGTTGGTGATGCTGGTGATAACTAGAGAAGAGGGAGCTCTGGACTAGAGAGACAACCCCATTCCCCCCCCCCCCCCGCCCCGACACACACACACACACACACACACACACACACACACACACACACACACACACACACACACACGAAAGGAGGTGGCGCCCACAGCCGTGAGTCGTCCGCAGGGCAAGGAGGGAGGTCGCGGCGGACACTGCGGGGCTTGAGGCCCCAAGTGTTGAGGCCACTGTGGGGCTTCCCGAACTGGCCGGACCCTGCATGTCCCTCCACTTCTCCTCCTGCGCAGGGCCAGGCCGAGCCAGGGGTAATGCACCCTTGGAACCCACCGGCTCATTATCATTGCAATGCCTCGAAGTTTCCCTGAACGTCCGAGCCTCGGTTTGGAGGCAGCCCTGATTGGAGGAGGGGGCATCAGCTTGCGCCCCCTTCCATCACCCTGAGCCTCCACACAGAGCTCCAAGTCTGGAGTATAGACTTCCACAAACTCCCGTGGAGGAGTTGGGAGGGGGTAGGTGTGCCCTTCCCTCCCTGCCCCCACTCTCCTTCAGAGTGGGGGTGGGAGTGGGAGGGGTGAAGGGGTGGAGAGCCGAGAAGAAGAGGTCCTTGTCCAATCCCCTGCCCCCACCCTGGACTGAGACATTTACTGTTCCACCCCCACCCTCCTCCCCTTCATCACACACACACACACACACACACACACACACACACACACACACACACACACACATCCCCTGCCCGCGCCGCTGCTGTGGGTGGCAGAGCCATCCTTTCTCTAATGGTTGTATGGGTTCTGCCAGGTCCTGGAGAAGGAAGAGGGCCATATGATTTAGAGCTAGAAAGAACGTTAGAGATTACCTAATCAATCTCCTCATTTTACAGATGAGGAAACTGAGGCTCAGAAGGAGCACGGGAATAAAAAGGGGAAAAGATGGAGGAGAAGGAAGAAAGCAAAGGAGAGAAGGAAGAGGAGGAAAAGGGAAAGGGTGGTGGGGAGAGGGGAGGTCGTCTAATGCTTTTTCCTGGCAAGGGAAGGGACCTCTCTCGACATGGCTAAGGGATACTAAGGTTGAGGGTAGGGGGAGCCTGAAGAGCCCCCACGGGTGCGGAGAGCTGGTAATCCCTGCATCCCGGAATCCTAAGTGGCTGGGCTCTTAGCTACCCGGTATCTGGGAGAGAAGGGTGAGAAATCTTCCCTCAGGCGAGGGAGCTGCCTCCTCCTTCCCTCTAGTCGGGTCAGACAATTATCCCTGATCAGAGTGGGACTCCTGGGTCCCTGACTAGTGGCTGTGAATATCAGAGCAAGGTCAGGGAGTCGAAAGGAAGAGGGAAGGGGCTTTGGGACGGGAGTGGTGGTGCAGAAGCCGGGGCAAAGAGACAGACTCCGAAGAGACCCGCATTATATGAGACCACCCTCCCCTCAAGCATTCAGCTCCTCGACCCTACCCCGCCCCACCTCATCCTTATTCTACCTCCCTTTCTCAGCCTCCTTCTCTGGGACCTGTTGATTCTCCGTCCCGGGGGCGGTGGGGGCGGAGATAGGGACCCGGAACCGGAGTTGGGGGGGGCGGAGAGTCCGGGGGCTGGAGATGGTTGAGAAAGAGAGAGGGGGAGGAGGAGATGGGAGGAGGGCTGACTGGGGGCTGGGAGCAGCAGTCGAGGGATGGTCGGGTGGCCAGACTTGACTGGTGGTCTGGGGATGCGAGCCAGCACCAGCCCCAGGGACATTGATGCTGGAGAGGTTCTTGCGCCCAGGGCCAAGCTGTGCTGGAGCCAGACTAGGCCAGGGGGCTCGGAGCTGTGCGCTGGGGCCAGAAGCTGAGAGCTGGTTGCTGAGTGTGAAGCGCTGAGGCAGGTCCGGGGCAGGGGCTGGGAGCTGTACGCTGGGACCGGCCGGGGCCTGGGAAGGAGCTGCAGGAGAGAGGTGCGTGCGCCCCAGACACTTGCTCTGGGGCTGGACTGGCCTAAGGAAGGAGAGGCCAGAGAGATGTCTGCGCCCCAGAGCGGGTATGCAGCACTCCCCAGATCGGGCGACTGTGCAGTTGGGAGGCGGCTGAAACTCGGGGGAGGTGGCGCTGGGGGCCGGGGCCCTAGCTCTGGGGGAAAGCAGATCGAGAGAGCTAGTAGCTAGTTCTCCGCCTCGCGGTGCTGCGGAGACGTGCATCCGTCACATGGCATCCTCCCGGGCTGGTGGAGAAAAGGAGGAGGAGGGGGGGGGGGCTGGCGGGGAAAGAGGAGGAGGAGGAATGCTTATTTAGACGATTACGGCAGCGGTTTCTGAATCATTGCGCCCTCCTCCGGAATTCCCGGCCTGGAGGGAGTAGACCTGGCCGAAGTCTGGGTTTTATCCCCCACCCCCCATCCCCCATCCCCTTGCCTTTCCTGGAAATCTGACAGCTCTGAAGGACCAGGCAGGTGGAGCTCTGCGTCTAAGGACATGCTGGGTCCCGGGCGCAGAGGGGGATTGGATTGGAACCTGTCTTTTTGGCTTGGCTTCCCCAGGGCCAGGACTGCTGAAAGGCTTGCAGGGGAACGATGCGGGGAGCGTCTCCCACTCATCGTAGTCTAGTAGGAGGCAGCGACACTCTTAGGACTGAATGTGGGACCTGAAGACTTGGAGAAAGCTGGTCAGGGCTGGGGGCTCCCTTGCTCTCACGCTCTTGTTTGCTTGGGTTGCGGTGGCCCAGCTTTCTCGAACTGCAGAGAGATGGCGCCAGCTCCCCGCGGATGGACTCCCGGACCTCGGTGCTTCTCCTGGCCTTCCCCTTTCGTGCCAGATGAGTGTGTGAATGTGCGCCCACGCATTTGCACATAATCGGGAGCTCACATGTATGCATACGTGCAGGCATGTATATAAGGTGTGTGTCTCCATGCATTGCGTGGTGTGCATCTGCCCAGGAAAGGGACTGAGTTTGCTTAATTAGATGTGTCTGAAATCTCTTCTGTAGCCTTCCAAATATGCAGATAGCAACCCGTCTTTGCCCTGTTCTTGTTCATGACAACCCACAGGTTCCACCAGAGTGAGGTGGTGGAGGAGAGGTCCCTGAATGTTTTAGGGAGGCTTTTTTTCTTTTTTTTCGGACATCAGGAAATCTGGGCCTTAGTCAATGTGATTCATCCGGTATCAATTGAGAATCTACTCTGGCTAGAGATCTACCCTAAACTCTGGGTGTACAAAGTTGCATTGCCTTCCTGAAACCTATAGTTTAATCAAGAAATATGACATATCTAAAGGTGTGTGTATCAGTGTCTGTTTGCATGTCTGTATTTATGTGACTGTATCTGAGTTTCTTGGAATCCCAGAGTTGGGGAGGCTTGTTCCACCGAGATCTCCTCTTCCTTTACTCTCTACTACAGTGAAGGCCATTAGTGAAACTATTTGCTTGTAAGGGGGTGGACAACCTTCGAGTGACCTGAGCTCTCCCACTCACCTGCCCCCCTTCATTTCCTCCCTTCCTCTCAATGGTCATCTTCCTATCCCTATTCTATTATCTCCCTCTGTTTCCCTGCTGACACCCACTCTGTCATTCTCCTAGTTTTCTGTCCTAGTCACCTACTGCCTCCTCATTCCTCCTTCTTCTTCTGTTACCCTCACCTTACTCCTGACCATTTCTACCCATCTGTTCTCTTCTACTATTGCCTTCTTTCATCTTTCCCTACAGAAGAGCCCAGAACAGATAGAGTGAGGGAGAGGGTGGGACAGGGAAGACTTTGCTAGACAGAGGTGTTATTTAGCATTAAAGCCTTGAGTAGGGAATGGGTGGGACTTATTACTATCTACAACTGAAGTTGCAGAGATACTTGCTGGGTCTGTGGGCAGGTTTTCATTTTGGGAGGTTCAGGGGTCAAGTATATATTCCTGGTCCCCAGAGAAGATCTCCCCATACCTACTGTGCTCAGCCCAGCCCAGTGGTACAGAAAGGTCTTCATCTTATACCTTATTGAGACACCCCTGATCCTTAGGCCCCAAGCACAACAGAAGCTGCTGGAATCTGGGGTGCCTCTTCTATTCAGACATCAATTTGAGGTGGTTTTTGTAACATATCCAGGTCCATAGAGACATTTTTGTGCTCTTAGCAGTACAAAAACAGTCAAATAGTCAGTGGCATACAGACACATAATAAGCAGAATACCCAAGAATAATTCTGAATTTGGTGCCAGCAGATCTGGATTCAAGTACTGGTTGTGACACTTAACATCTCTGTGATCTTAGGAAAGTCATGTGTATGTGTATACATTTGTACATGTACATATATGGTTATTTCTGTAAGTATGACTTTGTCTTATATATGTATCTTCCTCCTTCATTGAAGTATATATAGCTCCTTGAAGAGAACGAACTGTCTTACTTTTTCCCTTTGTAACCTCAACAATTAACTTGGCATATATTAGGGAATTAATAAGTGCTTTTTATTTCATTCATTCATTCATGTGTGTGACATTGGTCACAGAGTCTTACACATAGCAGACTCAGTAAGTAGTCACCACATACATAAATGAATAAATGAATGGATTTGTGCTTATAAGAACTGTAATACTAAGGATGTTACAATAGTGTTCTAAAGTTTACAGTGATTTATACACATTATCTCACTGGATCTTTACCACAGCTTTTTGAAGCCAATACTGCAGGTTTTATTATTCCCTTGTTACAGTTTAAGAAACTGAGTCCAAGAGAGGTCAAGTGATTTATCCAGGCAAATCACGCAGGCCTTGAGGGTTCACAGACAGGATTCCTGACTCTCAAATTACAGTCTGTCTACTGAATAGATGTCAGCCTGTATCATAGACTCAAAGTCATTCAGCATCACAGTTCTGGGACCCCTTCCATTTACTTGGGCTCAGACTTGACCCAAATTGTGAGCCTGATCAAGACTGAGCTCTTACCTTAATCACAGACAACTCTGACTTAGAGACTAAGACCTACTCTTCAGTCTTAAACTGAGTCCTGACCTTGGCTCGATATTGAACCCTAACCTTGGTTCCAGATGGTTCCTGAACAGAGGCATGAAGGTGATCCTGTGGCAAGAATGCTAAACTTGGAGTGAGGAAGAGTTCAAATCCTGACTGACACTTGCTAGCTATTTGATCCTGGGTAAGCCATTTACCTTCTCTCAGCTTCAGTTTTCTCATATGTAATATGGGATTAACAGTAACACCTCACAGGGCTACAGTGAGACTTCAGTGATACAACAGATATGAATTGCTTTGCAAACCTTAAAGTGAATTATTTTTATTTTACTCTAATCTCCTTTAGGGCATGAGATGCTCACTCAGACACATACTCAGCCAAATTCAGTTCAGGTCAATATACCTTTTATAAAGCTACTCATAGCAAGGTTGGGATAAGAAATTACATCCTTCATTTGGAATGAGTAGGTGGCATTAAACCCAAGAAGACTTCCTGGAGGAGGAAATGTGGCCCTTATAAGGTGGGGAAGGGCAGGTAAAGAGTGCTTTTAATAATGAAAAAAGTGGGAAATAGAGTGGTAGGGGAAGGGAAGATGAAAAAGATGTTTAGTTAGCCTCCTGTTCTTCCAGTAAACCTTCGGAGATCCCATCCTTGGGACTTGACAGATCTCACTTGGTCATTTCTCCTTCCCACCTTCTTTCTTATACTATGTTATTATTGTACTATTTACTTTTACTATTTTTATGAATATACTCCCTTATTTCTTTGAAATCCTCTAATCCAACCCCCTTATTTTATGGATGAGGACCCTTGTGCCCAGAGAGGGACAGTGATTTGCATGAGGTTACTCAGCCAAATAGGCAGCAAGGTCAGGATTTGAACTCAAGCCTTCTAATTCCAGAACCAGTGAGTGTCCTTTCCTATGAGATTCTTATCCCTAAACGACTCTTCTACATATAGTCAGTCAACAAGTGTTTATTAAAGACTTATTATGTTCCAGGCACTCTGCTAAATACTGAGAATAGAAATAGAAACAGAAAAACTATCCCTACCCTCCAGTGGCTGCCATTCTAATGAGGGAAGTTGATATATAAAAAAGGAGATGAAAAGGTCTTCACAGGGGCATTGTAGAGAAAGTCTGGAGTGAAGCCTAGAGATGACTATCCTGGGTGCCCTCCTTAAGTGGATGGAGCCATCCAATTGGAGAGGTCTCAGAAGGGGAAGTTACTTCCAGTGTGTAAATTCCCTACCTAGAGTGAGCTCCTGGAATGAATAGGCCTCTGCTGCATAGTAAGAGGACATCTGGGATACAACCTGGGGAGAAAGGAGGAAAATTACTTCCTTGAAAGGAGTTGGAGCTCAAGACTTGGTTAAGATCAGGGACAAGTTACTTCCCTTTTATAGATCTCGATTCTCCCCTTCCTTTACCCTTTTGTTCCTCCATCCTTTAAATGAGGAAACTGGATAAAAAGCTCCTTAAAGATCCTGCTAAAGCTGGAAAGTCAATGGGTCAGTGGCTCAAGGGAGCTCATCCAACTTCTTTGGGTAAATAAAACCTGACAGTATGAAGATATCTCCCCTTTTCCTATTTTCCCCTTCTCACATTTCACTGACTCAGACTCCTTCCATGATCCTGATACATACACATGCTTAGGGAGGGGCTTTCTTAGACTGAGAAGAAAATCTCTGAGGGACAGGACAGATTAAGTATAAGTTGTAGAGGAGGTCTTGAAGACAGCTATTTTCTGGTGATTGTGGAGGAAGGGTAAAATTTAGTCTTGTGGGGTCCTCAGATATCATCTAATCTAACCCTTTCATTTTACACATAGGGAAACTGAGGCCCAGAAAGGCAAGGTCACTTCCCTCCCAGGTCATTCAGAGCTCTAGAATCATAGTGTTAGAGTTGGAAAGACCTTGATCATGATCTAGTCCTACCCTTGGTTTTACTGATGAATAAATTCAATTCAACAAATCATGTTTTCAGGCTCTTACTCTTCCCAAGGTTTTGTGTTGAGGATATAGAAATTAAAAAAAAAAAAAAGGCCTAGATCTTGTCCTTAAGGATCTTATATTGTCCTAGGAAACCAATGCTCAGAAATGTTAAATGAGTTTCTCAAGGTCACATGAGCATGTGTGTCCCTCTTCCCTCCCTCCCCCCTTCCCCCAGATAATAAACTCCTTGAAAGCAGGAATCTCTTTGTTTTGCTTGATTTTTGCTGTTTGTTTACCTTTGTATCCTCAGAGCCTAAACATACTGAGCACTTAATAAACATTTGTTTCATTGAATTAAGTAGCAAAACCAGGAGTTAAATAGATATAATGGTAGCTGGACTCACTTCATTCTTACCCTCCATTTGATTTTCCCGGTAAAGAAACTGAGGCTTAATGCGTGTGATGCTTAATAATAAAGTCTGATCATGTGACTAGGTAGTGAAGTAGAGTGCTGGGCCTGGAGTCAGGAGGATTCATCTTTGTGAGTTCAAATCCAGTCTTAGACATTTACTAGCTGTGTCACCCTGGGCAAGTCACTTAACATTGTTTGCCTCAGTGTCCTCATCTGTAAAATGACCTGGAGAAGAAAATGGCAAACCACTCCTTTATCTTTGCCCAAAATGGGGTCACAAAAGTTTAGGCATGACCTTTTTGTTCAGTTATTTTTTTTTTGAAATGACTGAACACACACACACACACACATTGATCTGTAAAGGCCATGTTTTCCCCTTTGATCTCAGATCCTCATGGGTGCCCTTTGATTCACCTTTTACTTATTGATGGACAAGTGCTTCCCCCCAAAGTGTCTGGGGAGGCTTGTCTTCTGGATTTCTTTGGTATTCCCTTGCAGACAATTTTGGTCTCCTCGTCACAAAATTCCAGAGGAGATGATGGGTAACCAAGGATAAGGCTCTTGAGGCCATGCTGTCTGAGGATTGGTGGAAGAAACAGGGGATATTTATCCTGAAAAAGAAATGACTTGGAGGGTGTGTGTGATCATTTTGTTCAAATATCTGAAGTGCTGTGATGTAGAAGGGAGAGACTTGTTTTGTTTGATCCATGAAGAGTACTAGGAACAAATGGGGAGGTTGCAGGAAGGAAAATTTAAGTTGGACAGGTAAAGATTCCTGATAATGAGAGCTGTCTGTGAATAGAATGGGATGTCTTGGGACTACCCTGGAGTTTGTCATAGAGAGGCTGCCTAGCCACAGTAGAAAGACTGATGGACTCTCAGTTTCAAGATTTTCGGTTGGGTCAAATCCTAGCCCTGCCATTTACTATATGTACAACTTCAGGCAAATCAATTAACCCTTTGGGACATCCTTTATAAAGTAAGGAGCTTAGATGACCCAGATCTATATGACTAAATGACCTTTATAATCTCTTCAAATTTTAATCCTAAGGGAGAAATTGAAGTAGATGCCCTCTGGGGTCCCTTAAGGCTCTGGAATTCTGTGAATAGTGCCTCAGTTGTGCCTTCTTGAACCAGGTGATGGGGGGTTCCCAAATAAAGGTTTTTCCCTCCTCACCTAAGCCTTTTTGTGGGGGCTACTCTACTGTGTATGCAAATATATGCTATCATTCGGTCAAGTCCCACCCTCATGACACCATTTGGAGTTTTCTTGGCAAAGATACTGAAGTGGTTTTCCAGTTCCTTCTCCAGCTCATTTACAGATGAATAAACTGAGGCAAATAGGGTTAAGTGATTTGCTCAGCTTGTAAATATCTAATGTCAGATTTGAACTCAGGTCTTCCTGACTCGAGGCCTGACATTCTATCCAGTGTGTCACCTAGCTTAAACATTCATAGTGCTTTGTTATTAGTTGAGTAGAGGGATATAGGGTAGAACTCATAACTCTCAGAACTTCAGATTTTTATTTAGCTCTTGAACCTTTTAAATTATTTTCTTTGCCATATTCACCTCTATTATTAATACTATCATTAAGTCATCACCTTCACTATCACCATTACCATACCCATCCTCAGGATTAGCCCATTAGCATCATAACCATCACTATAAATATTGCCATCATCAATCCATCTCAATCCCCATCAATGACACTATCTCTAATTCCGTCATCATTTCCATCCTCATCATCAACCCACCCACCATCCTCGTCTTTATCATAGATATAAGCAATAATGCCATAGTCACCATTAGTGGTACTTCAGTCATCATCACCATTATCACCACTTACTATTATCCCCATTGCCATCATTATCATCATACACTGACAACAAGGAAAAGGCAATGTTGCTTAGTTCTTCCCTAATGTTTTCTCTAGTCAGTCAATCAGTTAATAATTGCCTACTGTGTGTGAGACTGCAAGTACTGGGAATTCAAAGAAAGGCAAAAGATAGTCCCTGCCCTCAAGGAGCTAACAGTCTAATGAGGAAGATGATAAACAAACAAATATGTACAAACAAGCTATATACATTCTGCTCTATAAATTAGAATGATCTATGGAAAGAACAGAAGAAAATGGCTAACAGGGAGTAGATTTTCAATATAATGGAAGAGAGAGTAAGAGAGCACCATGTCACTTGGTCCAGATGAACTACATCTTTGGGCCTTGAAAGAGATTGCTGAGTCACTGACAGTATTATCTGAATAACTGTGAAGAATGAGAAAGTTACAGTAGGACTGGAGAAAAGCAAAGGATATCTCTGTTTTCATAAAAAGAAAGCTAATAAAGCCTGCAAATCACAGGCCAGTGAACTTGACTTTCATTCTTTGGAAAATTCTAGAATGCATTATCAAAGATATCATTTTATCCCCAGAGCCTCATTCATTATTGAATACCTAGAAAAGAAAGCAGCCCTCATACAAGTTAGGATGGCTTATGTAAGAATGAGTTGTGCCAGACTAACCTCATTCCTTTTTTTCAGGACAGTATTATTAAACCAACAAGTCAAGAAAATGTTATCAATGGAACTTACCTAGATTTTAATGAAGCATTTGGTCAATGTTCTTCTTGTAGAAAACTTGGAGACAAATAGGCTAGCCAATAGTACAGTTAAGATCAATTAGAAGCTTGTCGAATGGCTAGCCTTAAAGAGTAGTCATTAATGATTCTGTGACAACTTGGAAGGAAGTCTACGAAGTGCTTCTACGCTATTTAGTATTTTATCAGTGCTCTGGATTAAGGCAAAAGCAGTATCTTTTTCAAATTTGCAGCTAGCACCCAAAATTCCTTTAATAGCTAATACAACTGATGGAGTTAGTATTTTAAAAAGAGAAAAGAATGATGGTTCATCAAGAGCTGCTAAATTGAATCTAGTAAGATTTTTTTTTTGGATGGGATCAGACCTGTGGTTTCATCAGAGTAGGGAAACTCATAGTTTGTAGAAATTAGAAACTAATGCAGATCTATAACTAATCTGTAACTGAAGATATGAGAGAGTTACCTGGGTCACTGAGAGGTTGAGGGACTTGTCCAAAGTCAAACACAGCTGTATATATCAGGAATGATTTCAACCCATCTCTTTCTGGATCCTTAGATACTATGTGAAGCTTCCTCCTGAGATGAAATTCAAAGTCTTACACATAGGGTCAAAAAATTGACTTCACAAGTACAAACATTGACTTCACAAGGTAGGGGAGGTGGTAAGACAGCAGCTGGTCTGAAAGTGATCTGGGGGTTTTAGTGGACTGCAAACTCCATATAAGTCAGCAAGACAATAAGGCAGCCAAAAAAAGGTGGATTCAATTTGGGGCTGCATTAAAAGAGGCATGGCTTCCAGGAATAAGGAAGGAATCATCCTGCTATATTCTGCCCTGTTCATACCACATCTTGAATATTGTGTTCAGTTCTTGGCATCATAATTAGGGAAGATATTAATAAGTTGGAGGACATCCAGAGGAGGGCAACCAGATGATGAGAGGCTTCCTGCTCATGCAGTATGAGGCTATGTTGAAGAAACTGGAGGTGTTTACCTTGCAGAAGGGACCCCTTAGTGAGGGGCCATCAAGGGGGAAGGATATGAGAGCTGTCTTCAGATATCTGAATAGCTATCATGTGGAATAAACAGAGATTAGATTTGTTCTGTCTGACCTTATGGGGTGTAACCAGAAGCAATGGGTGGGAGTTTTAAAGAGGCATATTTATCTTCAAAAAAAATACATAGGAAAAACTTTCTAACAGTTAGTGGTGTCCAGAGGTAACATGAACTGCTTGGTGATTGCCCCCTGCTAATAGTCTTCAGGAAGCAGCTGGATGACCGCTTGCAGGGTAGGCTGTAGCAAGAGTTGCTTAGTGGATTTGGGGTGAACTGGTTGCCTGGATGAGGTTGATTCCAGCCCTGAAATTTTGTAATAGATTTAGCTTTTGGATTGACTTACCTCTGTAAATGTTGTATCTCTTCACTAGAATGTCAGTTCCTTCAGGACACATGTATCAATTTTGAGTTTTTATGCCCAGAGCTTAGTGCCTGGTACATATTGGATGCCCAATAGATATTTATTGTCCTGCCCTCTGGTAACTACAGATAGAAACGAAAACAAAAGAAAACCTAGTGAAATACAGTCAATGACAAAGGGAGGAAATGGAGTAATTAAACCTGTAGAATGAGGACTACTATAGACAGGTCTTCAGATTATGTTTTTAACATTGTTTAACATTGTTAATGTTGTTAAAATGTTAACATTTAACATTGGAGATGTCACTGTTCTCCACTTTGTTATCTTTGTTTCTTCCCACCAGGCAGTGCAGTACATTAAAGAAAGTATGTCTTCTGGAGTCAAAAGGTCTGAGTTCAAATCATGCCTCTATACCTACTATCTATGTCACCATGATCAAATCACTTAACCATTCTGGGCCTTAGTTTTCTTCATCTGTAAAATGAGGAAGTTGGAGTAAATAATCTCTTAGATCCCTTCCGGGTATTCCTCTGAAAATATATTACCAAATGTCATTATAACAGGGCTACAACTTAGATGTCTGGTGATGCCTTCCTACAGGGATGGTTGTTTGATTCATTAGCAGATGGCAGAATGACTCTCTTTCTTCCTTTCTTCCTTTCTTTCTTTCTTTCTTTCTTTCTTTCTTTCTTTCTTTCTTTCTTTCTTTCTTTCTTTCTTTCTTTCTTTCTTTCTTTCTTTCTTTCTTTCTAGATAGATGAGATTACTTTCCAAGGTTGCTTCCAGACTGCCTGGTAGATTCCTGCTCTCAGAAAGGAGGCTGTGTTAAGGTCTTGCCTGAAGTCAGAGAGGGGAATCCTAGAATCCCAGAACCTTGGAGCTAGGAGGGACCTCAGTGGGCATCCAGTCAAATCAACCCAAAGCATTATTACCATCTGTAGTCTATATCTTGGACAGTGATCAGCTAGCCTCTTTCAGGATGATACTGGCTTATTGTTTTCATGGAGAAGTAAATGAGCAGAAAATTTCCACATCTTTCTAGTGAAGGGTAGATAGATAGGGTCCTGCTCTTCCCAGGAAGTGTGATAGCCTGTGTTGTTTTCATGGGAAGAGAAAGGACATGTATCCTTCCCACTAAAGGACTGAGAAGGTGGGATGGTCCGTGCCTCTGATACTTGCTACCTGTGTGCCGTTGGGCAAGTAGATTCATTTTCTTTGGCCTCCATTTCCTCACCTTTAAAATGATGGAGTTGAATTTTATGGTCTCGGCGATCCCTCCTAGGTCTAGTGCTATGGTTCTATGATCTCGTATATCCTGTGCCCCTTCCTTCCTTCCTACCTAGCTCAGAGTGCTTTTCAGAAAAGCACATAGATGAGCTGTGGTAATGGTCAGAAGTTACAATAACCTGACCTGTATACCCGTGAAGACCTAATGTAGACATTTTCATTAAAAACAGCTCCTGACCTCAAAGATTTGAGTACTTATGAACTTTATGAGTTCAAATCCAGCCTAATACCCTTAGTAGCTGTGTAACCCCAGACAAGTCACTTAACCTTCTGGAGACAATTTAGAACTAACCCAGAGCAGGGATTCTAAAGGTGGGCAGATTTTAAGCTAGGGATGAGTGGAGGGAGGAGCCCTGCCAGCTAGGTCAAGAGGATGATATGGGGAGGGAAGAAACATAGAGAAGTCTTCTATGGGTACTTCTTGTCACTGTGCAACCTCATGTGTGTGTGTGTTCATCCTTCATTGCCGAAGAAGACCATGACATGACTTTGTTTTGAGTGAGAGAGGACTGTGCAGGTCACCAGCCTCACTTCTCCTCCAGAGCCATCTGAATCCAGTGACCATGTAAGTCATTCACCACAGCCATTCTCAACTTTCTCATTTGCAAATTGGGTGTGACCATACCTGACACAGATGTCTCATGGGGCTTTTGGAAAAATTCAGTGAGACAAGAATGAAAAGTCCTTTGTAAACTACACATGTGATGGATCATTGTAAGGGGCTACTTAGCCATCAGTAATTATTATTATCACTACTAATAATAAATGTTTGTTACCTGTTTTCATCTTTTTGGTGGATTCATTTAGAAACTGTCCAAGGACAAAGCACTCTTCTGTTAATAGCTTTTATATTTACTTCCCCATGGACTAATGTGCAGGTAGATGAAAGGTCTGCTTTTTTATAATTGAATAAGAGTATAAGGATGTAAGTTTATTTCTATACACTCATAGAAAACGTCCCCAGGACAGCTGCAAGGCATGGTGGGGATGATGTGGACTTCTTATTTTTCCTACATGATTTTAATTTCTTTTTCTAAACTTCTTTATTTTGAAGTTTTCTTTGCATGTAGTTTGGAGATTATGAGTATTTGGAATGGCAATAACTCTGGAAAACATTCATCCTAAATATTTATGGATCAATGATAGGTCCAGGTGATTTTGTTTATTGTAATTATTATTAGTGGTGGGGATACAGTGTGACATAATGGGTAGAGATTTGGTCTGAGAAAAAAGAAGAGCTGAGTTCAAATCCTGCTTCTCACTAATATAGACTGTAGAACCTCTCAATTATCTAGGCCAGAACTGTCCAGCGTGCTGAATGAGCAACACTTTCTAAACATTCCCTAATGTGACTGAACCAGGTTAAAATGTAATTGGGAAATCTTTAACAAAATAGATAAATAGTAGAATAAAACATAGATAATATTACATTTGAAAACTAAATCAATATACTGCTTTCAGGGATCCTTATGTATTATGGTTGTTCAGTTGTTTCAGTCACATCCAGCTCTTCATGACCCTATTTGAGATTTTCTTGGCAAAAATAGTAGTTTGCCATTTCCTTCTCCAGGTCATTTTACAGATGAGGAAACTGGGGCAAACAGGGTTAAGTGACTTGCCCAGGGTCACACAGCTAGTAGGTGTCTCAGGCTGGATTTGAACTCAGGTCTTCCTGTCTCCAGTCTCACACTGTCCCTACTGCTGCCACCTAGCTGTTATTATTAGTGGCCCCAGTTTCTATTTGAGCTTGATATAACTGCTTTAAGAAACTCTCTAAGACTATAGGTTGCAACAAATTTACTGTCCTGCATGGAGAGAGGGGAGTTTCCTTCTATGGAAGTTCCCTTTATCAATTAAGGAACAAATCTAGTCTCTAAAGCCATTATTATTAATTATCATTAATATTAGTAGTGGTTGTGATCCTGGTACTACCACTAATTTGTTCCATAACCCCATGTAACCTGGTCTTCTCTGGCCCTCTCTGTCTTCCTCTCTGAAGTGATGGGCTTGGACTCGGTGGTATCAGAGAAGGCCCTCTCCAGTCCTGGCATTCTGATTCTCCTCCTCCTGTCTTGTGCTCTCTCTCCCTCCCTCCCTTTCCATTGGCAAAGCATTTCTGTCCTCCCTCTGAGGGCTTGGGAGGATGTCTCAGGCGCCTAGCAGTCAGTCTTCCCAGGCTGCTGATTTGGGGAGCTGAGATGCAGGGGTGGTCGGCAGGCTGGGGGTGTGGTGGCCAGGGCTTGGCATAGGGGGAGGTGGGGGCGTTTGCTACTGCCGCTGTCGCTGCTGATGCAGAGACTCTGAGCCAGATCACAGTTCAGCAGCCAAAGGAGTGAGTCACTGCCAACTCTTCTGGAAAGCCTCTGGGATAAAGGGCAGATTCACTGGCTGATGGTGGGAGAGGTCAGAGCCAACTGCAGCTGGGCTCTCCACGTCTTCATTCTGTCTGGGTCTAACCCCTCCTTGGGCCCCCAGGTGGAGAATAGAGATGCTGCTGAGCTCCTGACCTCAGGGAGCCCCTGTGTGAGGTTGTAGTATAGCCCCTCTCAAGGATTCTTCCCTTAGGTAGGGGAAGGGGAGAGAGACAGCTCCTGACCTCAGAGAGCCTCCAGTCTGAGGGCAAGACATGGTCCCTGCCCTTGGAGAGTCCCTGATCACAAGATCCTAGCTTTAGAGCTGGAAGGGAACTGAGGTCATATGGTGCAACTATATCTAACAGATGAGGAAACTGAGGCCCAGAGAGAAAGGAAACAAATGCCTACTGAATGAATGCCAGTCATCGTGCTTTACAAATATTATCTCCTTTGTTCTTTGCAACAATTCTGGGAGGTAGGTGTCATTTGATCTGTTTTACAGTTGAAGAAACTGAGGCAGTTATGTCACTTGTCCAGGGTCACACAGCTGGATGTGAAGTCAGGTCTTGTGCTCTATCCACTGTACCACCTAGCTGCCTGTAAGGGAAACTCCTCTGATCTTTCCACTGTGTTTCTCTTACTGTCAGATTCTGTCATAGACTTATTTAAGGCTCATGTCTTGTGCTTCTAATCAAGCCTTTCCCACGTTGGGGAGTATTTCTCCCCAACCCCCATTTTGCACAGGTGTCTTTGCTTGACTGTTAGGTCAGAATGGCTTTGACTTTCTGCTGCAGCTTGGGGCCTCTTCTGCCCTTCACGTGCCCTGTATCTCTGCTCAGACCAGGGACTGCCAGCTCTTAGATCAGGACCCATCAGACAAACTACAAAGGCCTGTGAAGACAGTCAGAGAAGCTGGGGATGGAAGGGATTTGAGTAGACAAGAGTGTCCCTTGAGCTCTAGCCTATATCCTTGATCCATTAAACCCACTTTCTGAGAGGAGGGGATATTGTGGAACTGTCTAGTCTGTTTCCCTGCCTTGGGGCAGAATAGCTCTTCATGGGTCCTTCAAAAGAGAGCTGTGTGGTTTACCCCAGGTAAGGAGTACACTTTCATTTTCCTGATGAGATTTGCAGAATCTTAGACTTGTGAGATAGAATTCTAGAGTTTTAGAATTGTAAAATTCTAGGATTTTAGAACATAATCTGAGAAACTTAAAATTCAACTGATCTGCCCATATTTGCTACATTCCCCCCTCCTACCCTGTATCGTGAAGGTGCAGTGTCTCAACCAGCCAGAACCTCTGCTCATTGATTTAGTTGCCTTTTTCCAACAGTAGAAACCTCATAACCTCTCTTGGTCAACTATTCTAGTGTTTTAGCCCCTTGGGGTCCAAGAGGTTCTTCCAGATGTCTGACTACCATCTCACTTGTCCACATGTAAGTCCATTATGTCAATCAGTCAGTCTACAAACATAGTTTAAGCCCTTACCATGAACCAAGCCCTGGGCTAAGGAGAAAACAATACAAAGAAAGGCAAAAGCAGCCCCTGCCAAGAAGTTTACATTCTAATGGGGAGTTAACATGTAAATGAGTAGGTTACATACAAGATAGACATAGACTAGATGGCCCTGAAGAGGACACAGAGAACAACTGCTCCAGGTCATCTTCCAAACAAGTTCTCCCTAGACTGGAAGATAGTAGTCAAGTCACTTTGTAGCCTCATCTACTCCCTCTGCTCAACACTACAAACCCATTTCTTCTTAACACAAAGAATCTCTAGACCCTCTCCTTTTATGAATCTCCACTAGAAGAGATCCCTAAAGAAGAGGATTAGATGTCCCACCCCCTCATTTTACTGAACAGAACAGTTAAGTGACTTGCCCAGGGTCACACAGCTAGTAAGTGCCAGACCTGAACCCAAGCCTTCCTGTTCTCCATCCACAACTCCATGTTGCCAACTTCTAGCCAAAGCATGAGTTTCTTCTATAACATCTTGCACAAGTCATTTTTCAGCCTTGGTTTAAAGATCTTTAGTGACAGGGAACTCATTTTCCAAGGAGGCCATTTTCAATCAGAATCTCACCTATATGTTACCTTGTTCCCAGGAGATGCTTGTCAGGAGATGGAGGAGTCTCCTATTTAGTGAAAATGTCAATGCCTTGTCCCCTGCCACCTTCAGTCTGGGGTATGTGAGGGGAGAGCAAGAAGACTGAACTTAGTTTGCTTGGTCCAGTGATCTAGCAGCAACCTCTCAGAGTGGCAACGTATTCTATCTCCCTGATAGACTCACCTTTACCACTTTTCTCCCCAGCACCTGTTAGAAAGGAATGAGAAATGGTTAGAAAAAAAGCATTTTGGGGGTTGGACCAATATAGACCCTCAGAAGCTTAAGTGAAGGAATGGAGAGAGAGAGAGGGAGAATAAGAAAAAGATGAGACGGAGATAAATAGTTAGATATATAGATAGAGAAATAGAGACAGACACATACATACAAGCACACAGAGAGACAGAGAAAGAGACAAATAGAGACACACAGAGAGACAGAGACAGATGGAGATGCTGATAATCTCTAGGGGAGTGTGGGATGGGGGGAATGCAGAAGTATGTGAAAATAAAAGCCATCTGTCCCCTCAGACCCTCGGGATAGAGCAGGGGGTCATTTCTCCCACACAGAAGGGGCAGAAGGTTTCTGGCACCTCTCCATCATTCCCACCTCAATGGTCTTCCCTTGCCTTTATCTCTCTCCCTCCTGCTGCAGGAAGAAGGATGCTTGTCTCTTGATCAATGCCCTCCACACCTCCTCCCCCACCATGGGTAGGGACACAAGATAATTTTGAAGAAATGATTTAAAGGCCTGCAGTCACAGTGCTCAAGAGGACTATAGAAGTCACCTAGTCTGAGAGTGGAATGAGCTGTTTGGATTTATGATGCTGAGATCCCCATCAGGCCGAAACAAGATGACCACTTGTCCAGGATTCTGTTGGAAGAATTCCTGTTTAAAAAGATTTGGTGGCACAGTGAATAGAACACTGGGTCTGGGGTCAGGAGAGACCTGAGTTCAAATCTGGCCTTGGCTACCTACTAACTGTGTGACCCTGGGCAAGATCACGGAACCTCTCTCCACCTCAGATTCCTCAAATGTAAAATGAGGATTAAAAGAGCACCTACCTTCCAAGGTTGTTGTGAGGAGATGAGATCACATGTGTGAAGGGCTTTGCAAACTTAACACACATAGAAACGTTAGCTATTGTTTATTTTTGCATGATCTATAGTTGGAAGATACCTTGTAGATTCTATGAAATAATAATATAAATATATTATAATATAAAGTAAGTGTCCTTAATTTACAGATGAGAAAACTGAAGGAGAGAGGTTAAAATGACCGTTGTAGACTTTCTGACTCTGAGACTGAATGATTCTTTGAGTCTATTAAGGCCTCCCATCCCCGCCCCCCCCCCCCCAATCCAGTTTTACAGTGAGGAAGTGACTTGCCTCACAAGCTGCCATGAGAGGAAGTGTTCTCTGCCCTTCCTCACCCCCATTCCACCTGGGATCTTCATGCAAAGGTCACTAACTGGCTTTATTATCAAGAGGATTCTTGTATAGGTACAACTGGACTAGATGGTGGCCTCCCAGGTCACAAGCCAGTGGCCAAGGGTATTTCAGTAACCCTTCTGGGCATTCCTTCCTTGGATTCTCTTGTTTGTCATCAGTTTTGGAGTAAGTAGAGGATATCTGATGAATGAATGAACAAACTAATAAATGAATTAATGAATGAAAAAGCATTTATTCAGCACTTTCTGGGTGCTAATTAATAATTGGATCTGGTTCATCTGAGCTGACTGACAGACTTTGATAGAAGGAGAAGAGGAGAAATGCCAAGAGGCCATAAACACCTGAATGTTCTGAACTGTTGTTCATTGAGGGCAGAGAGCTCTGGAATGGGTGGGACCCAATAAATCCCAGCTAGCAGCAAGGGTCCTCAGAGGTTGAGAGGTCCAGCTCCTTCCTTATGGGCATCATTAGGGTGTCCTGGCTCTCCAGGAGGGAAACCGCTTTAATATCCTAGCGCTGCCTGTGGCTTGTCCTGTGACCCTGAGAGAACCCCTTAGTTCCTGGGGGCCTCAGGTACCAAGGCTGTCAAATGATGCACTTGTATTCAGTGCTTTCTGAAGTCTCCAGGCTCTGCCGTTCTTTCTGTTTCATGGTCTTCAGACTTTCCCAGGTCTGTGCAGTCTTTTTCACCTCTATTCATAAGAGGGAAATGCGTGCGTGCCCAAGGAGGAGTCCGGCCCAGACACTCGGGGGACCTGCCTTCCCTCCTGAGTGCTTCCCTCCCTCCCTGCATCCTTCTCCCTTCTCCAGCCTCTTGGCCCGGCAGGGTATTGATTCTCTGCAGAGCCTCCCCTCCCCCTTCTCCCTCCCCCAGCCAGCCCCATTCAGCCACAACACAGACTGCACTGTTCTGCAGGCTCCAGTGAGGGGCCAGCTATTCAGAGGGCTTGTTCCAGCATGACAGAGCGCCTTTTGTGGCTGGGCCTGCGGCTGGGCTGGGGATGGCGTTGGTGGCCCCTGAGGGTGGGGAGAAGACCCAGGGCTCCCCAGGGTTGGTGTCTGGGGCCTGGGGCTCGTGGGGAAGAGAGACAGGTAAAGGGAGGGCTTGGGATGGGAGCAGAGACGGCAAGACGTGGAACGCAGAATTCTCGGTATGGGAAGCCCCTTTGAGTTGTACTGATAGCAATGATAAAATACATTAATCCTACCAGTAATAATAATAAGCATAACTGCTCATATCCCTGTAGTGCTTTAAGGCTTTTCAAAGCGCTTTCCTTGCACTGACTCTGTGAGGCAAGTCATGAAGGTATTAGACCCTCTGTTTTCAAAAAGGTAGAAATTGAGGCTCTAAGGGGTTAAGGGTTTTGTTCATTATCTTACAGCTAAACTGAGGCATCATTAGAACCCAGGTCTTGGAATCATGGGAGTTCAACATAGGAAGGGAGCTGGGAGGCTACCATCTAGTCCCACTGAACCTACACAAGTACACAATCCTCTCAATAATAAGGCCAGTTAGTGACCTTTGCATGAAGATCTCAGGTGGAATGGGGGTGGGGAGGGCGGAGAACTCTCCTTCTCATTGCAGCTCCACTCCATTTTTGGAAAGCTTTTGGAAACCTCCTCTGGAAGTTTTCCCTAATCCTTTGGAATCTCCCGACTGCAAGCACACCTCTTTGCTGGGCTGCTGGTCCAAGGGACCAGAGCCGGAGAAGATAGAATATAGGGAACATCACAACCAGAAGGAACCATTAGGCAGGGGCATGTGGTGGAGGGAAAAGAGCCTGGATCTGACAGCTGGGAGACCTGGGCTGTGAAATGCCAGAGCCAGCTCCTACATGCTGAGCCAGTGGTTAAATTTTTGGTGTGAGCGTTTATACATACTTTGAAATTCAGCAACCACTACAAATCAGGTCTTGGTCTATTTTTTTTTCCTGATTAAGAAAGTGATGGATAAAATGCTAATAAGGCAGATTAAATTCAAAGTATGGTGTTTCTTTCCTCCTCTTTTCTCCTTTTCTTTTTTCAGAAAGCTGATTGTTAAACATTTAGTATATACTCCTGCCTAGGCTTTAATACCAGCTCTGCTGTGGACTTGCTATGTGATCTTAGGAAAGGCCTTTTTTTCCTGACTTTTGGTCTCCTCCTCTGTAAAATGAGAGGGTTGGATTAAATTATAATATGATAAGAATATTAATAACTAACATTTTATAATGCTTACTATGTGCCAGGTATTGTGCTGAGTGCTTTACAGTAATTGTCTCATTTGATGTTCACAACATTCTTGGGGCGTAAGTGCTATCATTATCCCCATTTCACAGATAAGGAAACTGAGGCAAACAGAGGTTAAATGATGACTTGCTCAGGTTCACACAGTTAGTAGGTGTCTGAGACTGGCTTTGAATTAAGGTCTTTCTTACTGCAGGCCAGACACTGTATTGTGATACCTAACCCCCTATTGTCACCTAGTTTATTTCTACTCAAATCATGATTCCACCTTACCACATCCTTATCCTATTTACTCCTAGATCCCTGCCCAGGGCTCTTGTCACTGTGCTAAGCACTGGGGATATTAAAACAAAATCAAAAGCAGTCTTTGGTTCCCAAGAGCTTGTGTTGTCCTATGGGGATACAGCATGCAAAGAGATAACTTTACATATAAAAATTTGAGGAGGGAGACCACTAAAAACTAGGAGTTTCCCTCAGGAATTGGCACATGAATTGATCCTTGAAGGCAACATTAGGACTCTAACAGGTAGAAGTGATGGGAGAGGATGTGCCTGGGAGAGGTCACAGTTTAGGCAAAGGTACAGAAACAGGTGTCAGCAAGTGAGTTTTAGACTATAGAGGACTTGAAGGAAAATGATATGCAATCAACATGGAAAGATAGGCTGGGACTAGGTTGTGAAGGGCTTTACAGTGGTCTTTTGGGGAATTTATATTTTATCTTAGAGACAATAGGCAGTCATTAAAGATTCTTCAGCAGGGGAGTGACATGATCATACTTGTGCTTTAGGGGGGAAGGAATGGAAGAAAGAAGGAAAGAAAGAAAAAGAAAGAAAGAAAGAAAGAAAGAAAGAAAGAAAGAAAGAAAGAAAGAAAGAAAAAAAGAAAGAAAGAAAGAAAGAAAGAAAGAAAGAAAAAGAAAGAAAAAAAGAAAGAAAGAAAGAAAGAAGGAAGAAAGAGAGGAAGGAAGGAAGAAAGGGAAGAAGGAAGGAAAGGAGAAATAAAAAGAAAACCGAAAGTTTTCTAACAATAGTTAGAAAGAACTATCTTGTTTTCCCTGAAGTCTAAATACACCTTAGATAGTAGCCCAGGGGATTGGGATTAGATTCCAGGAAGAATACTTTAGCAAAAGAAGGGATGTTAGATCCTGTAACAAGAGACTAAGAACTGGAGGTGTGTGTGTGTGTGTGGTGGTGGTGCGCCTGGTGATGGTGCGCCCAGTGATGGTGCTCCCAGTGGTGGTGGCCGTGGCACTCTGGGCTCTGCTGGTAATAGAGAATGGTTCCTGGGAAGCCTTGAAGCTGACACAGGGTAATCAGGGTGGGGATTGCCTATACTGAGTTCTAGAAACCAATTATAGTCTATCTCTCCTTGCAGTTTCCACACAGAAGCAATCACAGGTCCCCCTGGAGAGGAGCTAGTGATTGGCGTTTAATTAAATAGTGACTAGTTAACAAGATGACTGAACAGTGGATAAGACCCAGCTTTTGCTGCCTGCCCCCAGCACAACATTTACCCAGAGATCTCTAAGCACTCTTTAGGGTTCACTGACCCCACAGCAGGTCTTCCTGTTTATGATTTCTTCTCCAAGGTATTTCTGAAGGCTTCCTGGAGGAGACAGCCTAATTATGTTTTGCTTTGTCTTCTCAGTTTTTAGCACTCTTTTTCTATAGACTGTATTTGGTTACTTGTGTTCAGGTTTTTCTTCCCCAGGAAATCAAAAGCTTCTTGAGGGCAGGTTCTGTTTTGGTTTGTTTGTATTTCTAATATCTAACACTCTGCCTTGTACATTATAGCCACTTAATGTTTATTGAACTGAATTCAATCAACCAGTCAATCAAAAACATTTATTAAGCTCCTATTGTTTACCAGGCAGTGTGCTGAGCTTTGGGGATACTAAGAAAGATAAAAACACAGTCCTTGTCCTTGAGGAACTCATATTCCATTGAGAGAAACATGTATGTAAATAACTAAGAACATACATGGTTTAGACAAAGTAGATGGGAGGTAATCTCATAGGGGAAGGCACTGGTAACTGCTGCTGGTGGTGGAAGGATCCACAAAGGCCTCCAGTAGAAAGTAGGATCTGAACTGAGACTTAGGGGAAGTCAGAGAAATTAAGAGGTGAAGGTGAGGAGCTATAGTGCTTACCCTCAGGAAACTCTAGGTCTCAGAAGGAAGAGAAACTTTACAATGGCTGGTAAAGAGGTAAAAATTTCCCCAAACACATAATCACAACCATTAAAAATCATTAGAGGGGTACTGTGCTATGGAGTGGAAAAAATACATCCTCTGTAGTCAAAGAATGCTGTGATGCGAACTACCTGGGTGACCTTAGATGAGTCACTATGGCAGCAGATAACTCCCTACGGTCCCTTCCAGTTATAAACCTATGATCTTAAGGAGAGTGAATCAAAATTCCATTCAAATGTTAATAGGTTAGAGAAAGGTGAGATTAATTCAGGAGCCCTTCCTGAGAACACTAGCACTTGGTAGCAAAAGAAATCTTGTGCCTTCCTCCTTCCAGGGAGTCCTTGATGAAGGCTGGAGCTCTGTAAGTTATGCCGAAAGCAACAGAAGCTGAGCAGGTGAAGATGGCCTTTGCTCCCTATAATTCCATGACTCTAGGGTCGTGGGCCACTTTCAAAGTCTCTCTTTGAGCATGAATTGAGGCCTAGCTTACTTGGGATCAGGATTTTCACCTGATTGAACTTGAATTGGCTTTAGACCATCCATTGATGTTTATGAATAAGGAAATGGGAGCCCAAGTTGGGTAAATGAGTTGTCTGAAGTTACATGGGTCTTAAGAGTCTACAATCTACAATGGATGCCTTTATTCCTGACCTCATCATTCAACTAAAACTGCCTTCTCCAAAGTTATGTGATCTCTTAATTGCTAAGTCTAATGACCTTGTCTCAATCCTCATCCTTCTTGACCTCTCTGTTGCCTTTTACACTATCCTTACCTTATTGTTAATATTCTCTTCTCTCTATGGTTTCATGGCACTACTACTCTTTCCTAGTTCTCTTACTACCTGTCTGACCAATCTTCCTCAGGATCTTTATTCAGGTGCTATTCGCTGACCTTGGTAGGGTCCTAAGGCTCCATCCTGGCCTGGATCTTCTTGTCTTTCCCCTACATAGTTTCACTTGATGACTTCATCAGCCCCCTTGATTTCAACTATCATTTTTATACAGATGATTCTTAGATTTATTTGTCCATCTAACCTTTCTCCTCACCTCCAGTCTCACACATCCAGCTGTCTGTTAGATGTCTAGTAGACATCTCAAACCCAACAAACCCAACTGTACTCATTTTCTTTCCCTCCAAACCTTCCCCTTTTCCTGACTTCCCTATTACTGTGGAGGGCACCACTATCCTCCAGGTCACCCAGGCTGGAAAGTCATGTATTATCCTCCTCTCCTCCCTCCATTTCACCCCACTACCACCATTCACATGCAATCTGTTTCCAAATCCTCCAGTTACTCCCTTTGTAACAATTCTTCTATATGTCTTCTCTCCTCTAACACTACCACCATCCCAATGCAGCCCTTTGTTATCTTATGCCTGGACTACTAAAATAGCTTTCTGATTGGCTCCCTTTTTCCAGTCTCTTCCCATTTCAGTCTATCATCCACTCATCTATCAAAATGATCTTCCTAAAGTCCAAGTCTGACCATATCCCTGCCCTATTCAATGAACTTCAGTGACTCTGCATGGCCTCCAAGATCAAATACAAAATTCTATTCCACTTGTAAAGTCTTCTATAACCTGGTCTTTTTCTACCTTTTCTAGTCTTTTTATGACTTACATCCCTCCTGTGAACCCCCTCCTGTTCATCTAATCTGTCTCCAGACTAATGTGCCTTTTTACCATGTTCCCATGGGTTGGAATGTTCTCCCTTCCCATCTCCACCCCCACCTCCCCCTTCACCTCTGAGGTTCTTGGCTTTCCTCAGGTCTCAGTTCTAACCCCCGCCTTCTGAAGGAGGCTTTTCTGGGTCCCCACCTTTGCTAGTGTCTTTACTGAGATGCCTTTCCATCTATAGTTCAGGGGTGGAGAATCTGCTGCCTTAAGTCCACATGTGGCCCCCTAGATCCCCAAGTGTGACCCTTTGACTGAATCCAAACTTCACAAAACAGATCCCCTTAATAAAAGGATTTGTTCTATAAAATTGGACTCAGTCAAAAGGTTGTACGCAAGGACATGTGGCCTGAAGGCTGTAGGTTCCCCACCTCTGACCTAGTTAGTTCTTTGTATATTGTCTCCCCCATTAGAATAGGAGCTCCCTGAGGACAGGCACATCTTTTTGACTTTCTCCTCCTCAGCATTTAGCACAGTGCCTCGCACATGGTAAATGTTTAATAAATGCTTGACAATTAACTGTAAAAGAGATGTGCCTCTCTCCTGTCTGGAAAGGGCTCCATCAGGCATTCTGAATGGAGCAAGAGAGACCTCTAGGCTAATAAATTATAGATAACAGATGGATGTGAGGTGGTTCCATCTTGAGAGACCAGCACAGAAGAGTAGACCAGTAGACAGAACCCTGACTGGGGATCCAGGTGAAATGAATTTACATCTCAGCTTTGCAGCTAAAGTCCCTATGACCTTGAGAAAATCCCTTTTCCTCTCTGGGCCCTAATTTCCTTTGCTTTCAAATAATGGAGTTAGACCAGATGATTTCTGAAGGTCTATTTCAACTCTGATGTTTCATGACTCTGTTATCCAAATCCAAGGGCAGGTAGTTGACAGCAGAGGCAGCTAGGTGGCAAAGTCAATAACCTGGATTCAAACGAGACCCAAGTTCAAATCCAGATTCATATACTTACCAGCTGTATAAACCTGGGCAAGTCACTTAACCCGTATCAGCTTCAGTTTCTTTATCTGTAAAATGGGGATAATAACAGCATCTACCTCCCAGGGTTTTTGCAAAGATTAAATGAGATAATATTTGTAAAAGCCCTTTGCAAATCTTAAAGCACATTTACAAAAATGCTGACAGAGGCGGAGGCTGAAACTAGAAACTTCAGGCATCTTGACCCCTAACTCCAGTGCTCTTCAATCATCATATTTCCAGACTTGTAACTAACTCAGTGCAAGGACTCCCCTTCTCTGGGCTTAGGAAATTGGACTGCGTTCCCTTCCATCTCTAATATCCTGTAGCCTACATGTTAAGCATCCTCATAGCTTGGATATTTCATATTATTCCTCATATTATGAAGAATATATTATAAAATTAATATGTTATACATTATATGATATAATATATTGGGTATTGATACATTATATAATATATGAAATAATATTCTTAATATTATTATTATTATAAATAAGGCAAGAGAAAAGTCATATGTGGAGCAGTTGGTGAGGGTAGTGAGAGTCAGCTCTGGGGGAGCCAGACAGTGCAATGGACAGAGCGCTGGGCATGGAGTCAAGAAGTCCTGACTTCAAACATGGCCTCAGATACTTGCTAGCTGTATGTCCCTGGGCAAGTCCTTCGACCTCTGCTTGCCTTAGTTTCCTCAACTGTAAAATGGATCCATAATAGCACTTACCTCTCGGAGTTGTGGTGAAGATCAAATAAGACAATAATTACAAAATATTTACCACAGTGGCTGGCACATAGTAAGTGCCATGAACATGTTAGACTTTGTTTGGACAGTATGAATACTAAAGGAGTTGCCATTCAATTAACCTCTCCAAATTTCAGTTTCTTCATCTGTCCAATGAGGTCAATAATACTTAATACTCAACTTATAGGATTTCTGTGAGGAGAGTATAAATCTTAAAGCTTTATAGGAAAACAACTGTCATTTATCTATCTATTAATTAATTAGTTTGTTCAGTTTGGTATTGGAATGCTTTCTTATGGAATCAGAACAGTCCTTTTGTGAGAACAGCATGGTGGAGTGGAGAGGGATATGTGAAAGAAGGAAGAGAGATTATACAGTGGATAATGTGGGATGTTTCATTCATCGCAGGGTGATAGGAGACATGTTTATGTGCTCCCTTACACGGGAGAGATAGAGGGATTGACATTCTAACCTTCTTTTTGACCAATAGGAATTGAAAGGTGTGTCTTGATTTAATACTATATTCTTGCATTCAAATCTTGAATCTTCTCTATTCCTTTGTTTTATATCTATTGAACAAATATTAAGAATAGAGAGGTCTACTGTCTTCCTGGGGCGTGTTTCTAGGTCATGACAAAGAACTGCACCCCCCCCCCAAGACTTTTCAGACCCTATCAAACTATCACTACCAACTTCTGATGACTCACATATGGACAAATGATACTGCTAGAAACAACCTAAAAAAGAAAGATTGCAGAGCATTACAAACTCCTGACTAAGAAATGAATACTGTTGAGTTCTAGTGGTTTTTTCATCACCGTGAGTGATTGAAAATAGGCATTTCTGAAGAGTAAATCAGATTTGGGAAGTGAACAGCTGCTTCCAGAGATGGTATCTGAGAATAGGATTTGGATTTCTTCACCAGGGTTTAAAAGAAATAATAGGCTCTTTGCCAGGGATGGAGTGCGCCTAATGAGGGTTGGTTTTAAAAAAATCTATTTGCCTGAACTCTTGAGAATCTTCTCAGGAAGGTTTAGAAGTGGTGCAGGAGTAAGAAAATTGCCCATAAAGGATCTCTGCCAAACCTGATACCACAGAGAGCAGCAGCTGCATCATACTAGGAAGAAAATCAGTAGAGATTCCCAGTAATTCACATAAGGAAAAAAAAATCCAAGACTCAAACCAGCATCAGTGGTCTAGTCACAGATGCATGAGGTGTGGGGTAATAACAGAATTAACTCTCAATCCTGATGCAAAGAAGCAGATCTAACCTCTTAGAGATCATTGACTCGAGACTAAAATATGATTGGCAAAAAGATTCTCCTCTTGAAAAGAACAGCAGGAAAAAGGGAGAAGAGGGTGGCAGAGTATATTAAAGGAAGGTGCTCATGTGAAAAAAGAAATCCATTAGCTGGAGGGAACAATGTGTAGGCAAAGGTCAATGGAGGGAGAAACAGAAATAAAAATTTCTTAGGAATATACTGTAGAGTGGACCACCTGACTGGAAGGGAGAAATAGATGAGTTATTTGAAAATAAAATCATAATCCTGGTATAAAAGCAATGTTGTATAGTGAAAAGAGTGCTCAAGGAAGGATAGGTATATATTCCAGTCCTGGCTACAACATTGGCAAGTGATGCATCATCATGGACATTCAACTTAGGTTCTCTGGAATGTACAGTGGATAGAGTTCGGGACTTGGAGTCAGGTAGTCCTGAGCTCAAATTTGGCCTCAGACACTTCCTAGCTGTATGAACCTGAGTGAGTCACTTGTCTTTTTGGGCTCAGTGTCTTCATCTGTAAAAAGGGGATAATAATAGCATCTGCCTGCTAGGGTAGTTCTGAGGATCGAATGAGATAATATGTGTGAAGTGCTTTGTAAAACTTAAAGCACTATTAAACACTTGCTGCTGCTGTGGTTATTACTACCTGTTTCATAAGGTCATCGTGAAGATCAAATAATTTATGCCAAATGCTCTTCAACAAAGTGCTTTATGATAATAGCTAGACCTTTCATGTAGCCCTTTAAGGTTTGAAAAACACTTGATTTACGTTGTCTCAGCTGGTCCTCCCAACAACCCTGTTATTATTATTCCCAAATGATTTATGAGGAAACTGAAGAGAAAGAGGTAAATCGACTTGTCTAGGATCATACAGAGACAGCCAGGTGGTATGGGGGACAGCACATGGGACCTAGACCCTGGGAGACCTGAGTTCAAATCCGGCCTCAGATGCCTACTAGTTGTGTGACCCTGAGTTAAATTATTTAACCTTTGTTTGCCTCAATTTCATCATTTGTAAAATGGGGATCATAACAGCACCCACTTCATGGAGTTATTGTTTGCCTCAGTTTCCTCATCTGTGAAATGGGGATAATAATAACACCTACCTTATGGGGTTACTGTGAAAATCAGGTGAGATAATCATTGCAAAGCTCTTAGGACACTGCCTGGCACATAGTAAGTGCTATATTAAAGAGAGCTATCATCTTCATCATCATCATCACAGTCAACAGGCATCTGAGGCAGAATTCAAATTCATGTCTTCCAGATCCCAAGTCCAACACCCAGTCCACTGTGCCACCTTAAACATTTCTCTTTCTGGGAATTGAATCAGCACTGATGCTGTGGAAGCGCTGAATGCTAACCACTAGACCACCAGGAAGGCCTATAAATGTCGGCTATTATAGTGGTGATAGGGGCTTCAATCATCTTGACGTTTGCTGGAGCACTCTTTCTCTCTCTGCCAAAATGAGAGCACCTGATAGATTTTTTACTTACTTCAATGATGACTTCATTTTTCAAATGGCAAAAGAAACAATCAGGGGGAATTCTATCATGGATCTGCCTCTCATCCATCATAGAGTAATCCCAACTCTGCCATTTACTTTCTGTGTGACCTTATCCAAGTCATTTCCTATCACTGAGCCTCAGTTTCTCCATGGTTTGACTGGATGATCTCTAAGGTTTCCAATAGCTTTAATATATGACCCCCACCATCCTATGTTCCTGTGAAATGACAGGAACCACATAACAAAGAAATCATTCCATCTTAGTATTTGCAACAAAGGAAAGGAAAGCTGGACATTGGCCTGAAATGTTGAGAGAGTTGTTTGTAAGTGGTTCAGAGGAAAGACTGATCTGATTCCCCAATCTAAGGAAGACTTCTTAAGAAGCTAACAAATAATTCTGATTTGGACAGACCAAAAAAGATGTAGAAAAATACAGGTATGCATGTGCAGGGAATTTATCAAGTAACCAAATGTTATCATGTACAGAAGATGGAGGGGCAGCTAGGTGGCACAGTGGATAGAGCACAGGGCCTGGAGTCAAATTTGGCCTCACACACTTAGTAGCTGTATAACCCTGGGCAAGTCACTTAACCCTGTTTGCCTCAGTTTCCTCCTCTATAAAATGAACCAGAGGAGGAAATGTCAAATCATTTTGGTATTTTTGACAAGAAAACCCCAAATGGAGCCACGGAGAGTCAGACATGACTGAAATGACTGGACAGCAATAACAATAGAAAGTAGAAGCAAGGGCCAAGAATAGAGGACAGATATAAAAAACAGTTTGTTCCCTTAAGAGCACTGTCAGGCATGCTATCTCTTTAAATTATCTGAGATTGGCAATGGAGGCTAAGGCCAATGGAAAGGGCCCTTTAAGCTATATTAGAGTGAGTGGAAAGCCAAAGAAGAGAGAGAAGATACAGAAATAAATGTTTGAGGTAGACTCACAATTATAAGAGATGACAGGGAAAAGGCATAACTGCTCAATCAATCAATAAGCTTTTTTTTTTAAGTGCTTCCTATGTGCCAGGCACTGGGTATACAAAAAGTGGCAAAAGACAGTCCGTGTCTTGATAGTGCTTACACCCTAAGGTCAGCTCTTCTTTTGCTTCTGTTTTCTCTGCCTAAAAGACTGCTCTTTGGATTGGTAAGAACAAAATTAAAAGGTTAATTTGGAGTTGAGATCCAGAACAGGTGAAGTTGTAGTAAGGGAGGAACTACCCGTGTTTTATTCAGTCAACCAACACACATTTTTGGTTGCTACTGTGTAAATGTCTTTGGATTAGACAGTAAGAGGCAGTAGCCACAGAGACAGAAATGAAAGAGTCCCTTGGGAATCTTCCATTTTATTGGGAAAAACAACATGTGCACATATAAGTATGTACAAAATGCAAGGTAAACGTAAGCTAACTTGGGGAGGGGATGCATTATCAGATAGAAGGATCAGGAAAGGCCTTGTGTAGGTGGCACCAGAGCTGAGTTATAAAGGAAATCAGGAATTTAAGAGAAGGAGGTGAGGAGGAGATGTATTCAAAACCTTGTGCAAGTGCATGGGGATGACAATGGAATGGAACCTGTGAAGATCAGCTTGAAAGCCAGTTTGACTGAACTGATGAGTATCTGATGAGAAATAACGTGGAATAAACCTGAGAATAAGTTGGAGCCAGATTGTGAAGGGTTTGGATAAAGGGTATGTGTAAATGTTAAGGACAGGAGCTTGTACTTGATTCTAAAGGCAATTCGGAGCTGTTAGAACTTATTGAATAGGACAGACATATGGTTCAGGATACCTGGACTGGAAGAAGTAAATCCCAAGGTAGTGAAAGGCTGAATGTAATTGCTGAGCTGCTAACAGTGCTCATTTAGATTGTGATGAACGAAAGATGTCTTAAAGGGCAAGAGAGGGCAAATATCTCCATTTTTTAAAAAGGGTAATAGAATCTGTAAGCAATAGGCTAGTAGATTTGACTTCAACTTCTTCTAGTTTTTAAGGGAGCGTTTGTGAGTGTGATCCTGGGCTCAAGTTGGGATCCCTTTGCTTGTGTGACTTAATTGCCTCCTTTTGTAAGCCTACAGAAAGATGGCATGTCATCTATCCACCAAGGGGATGCGATATGTGGAGGTCCCACTAGGTGACGCTCTGCTTGAATCAAGCACCCAGACTCTTCAATTACTCTGACATCTGCAGATAGATGGACCCTTTCCTAAGAAGCTGCAGTATTTCTACTGACCACCAGAGGGTGGTCAGCCTGCAAAGAGCGAAGTGTTTCCCCACCTCTGCAGGTGCTGTACCATTTTAAAGGTTCAATTAGTTTGGATTAACTCCTTGTCGGCCTGCGCTGAATTTGATCTAGGGGATGAAATGGAACATTGCTCAAAATATTAAATCTGTAGCTTCTGTTTAGCTAAAACCCTCATCCTGTTTGTGGATTATTTTCCCCCATTCATTTCTCTTTGCATTCATAGATTGACAATTACACCTACTGTGAACATGCAGCATATTGTACATAGAATGAAATGAAAAGGAATCAAGACAAGGAACTTTTATGCCAGGATATTTGTCTCCATCCATCTCCCAGTCCCTCCTTTTTGTATTCCTGCATTTTGGGGCATGGAACAGTGGCTGGGGCACTGGGTCTGGAGTCAGGAAGACCTGAGTTCAAATATAGTCTCAGATGCTTACTGTGTGACCCTGGGCAAGTCACTTAACTCTGCTTGTCTCAGTTTCCTCATCTGTAAAATGAGAAGGAAATGGCAAACCCCTTTAGTATCTTTGCCAAGAAAATCCCAAATGGGGTCACAACGAGTCACACATAACTGAAATGACTGAACAAATCTTTGTGCATGGAAGAGAAGAGTCTGGACCACCATACATACCTACAGTTTGGTGAAGGGCATGTGCTTCCCCTCCCAGGATCTTGAATTAAAAGGGGAAAGCCAGGAGTGTTTCTTTCTCCTTTTTCTTCCCCACCTGCCTTCAGGCTCTCCTTCTGGGTGGGACTGATTTAGGCCTTTCTACCTGGATCAGCCTGATTATTCCAGTATCTCCCTAAAGCTACTCCTGCACTCAGTCTCCCTTGCTACCATCTCTGAAGAAGGTTAGAGGAAAAAAATCACAAAAGAGAGCATAGATAAAGAAAAAGGGGAAAAGAACATGTTGTTGAGTCATTTCAGATTCTCCATGACCCTTTTTGGGATTTTCTTGACAAAGATACTGGAGTGTTTTGCCATTTTCTTCTCTAGTTTATTTTACAGATGAGGAAACTGAGGCAAACAGGGTTAAAGTGAATTGCCCAGGGTCACTCAGGTAGTAAGTGTCTGAGGCCAGATTTTAACTCAGGTCCTTCTGACTCCAGGACTGGCACTCTAACCATTTCTCCACCTAGGTTGAGAGATGGTTTTCAGGTATCTGCTCTTTTGACCTGTTAATCTGGATTTCTAATCCAGTGTGCATTCTAAGTAAGAGCATTTCTGCTATCCTCTTTGTCTTAAAGAAAGAAGGGGGAAATCTCACTTTTGGTCGTATCTCATGATTCTACTTTTTCTGTCTCCCTCTGTGGAAGATTTCCTGGACATCAGTGTGTCCACAGTTTTTTTTTTAAAAAAATTATGCAGAAGCACTAAGTGGCATGAATTTTTAGAAAGGAAAATGGTGTTCACTGAGAGCCCAAATGGTTCCAAGAGGACCATGTCCTCACTGACAGGTTTAATAGCTTGGCAGATTAATTGGAATACCGTAACATAGCATAACTAAATTTCAGCAAGGCATCTGACAAAGACTCTCATGCTTTCCTTATGGAAAACATGGACAGATGTAGACTAGATAATGTTAACTTTAGGTCATTTCAAAACTAGTTGAATCTCTTTACCCAGAGAATGGCTATTAGTGGGTTAATGAGGGAAGTTCAGTGTTTCCAGGAATATGTCCTGGGCTGTGTGCTGTTTGATATTGAGGATCAAATGAGATAATGTTTGTAAAGCACTGAGCACAGCGCTTGGCTTCCTTCCCTCCTTCCTTCCCTAACTTCCTTCCTTTCTTCCTTCTTCCTTCCATCTTTCCTTCCTTCCTTTTTTCTTTTCTTTTTCTTTTCTTCCTTCCTTCTTTCTTTTTTTCTCCCCTCCCTACCTCCTTTTCTTCTTTCATAAAAGTGAAATGAGGTGCCTGCATTTGATTAACCAGACAACTTATCTAACACAAGATTTGAACCCAAAGTTCTCCTGACTCATTCCAAATCCACTTTCTCCCCCCACCCCTCCTGCACTATACTAATCTGCCTGGACCAGGAAAAAAAGCTAAAGGAATCTGATTCTTTCTTACAAGAGGTATGATGTCCATGCTAAGGGAATGGCAGTCCCACTCTACTCTGGCTAGTCTATTTCCTTCTGAAGTGCTGTGTTCAGCTCTGAGCACTGCATTAAGGAAGGACACAGATGTTCTCGAGTCTGTCTGGGGTTATGAGGGACCTTAGTCACACAAGCACTATTGGAAGACTCTGGGGAAGTTTAGCTGGAGATGATCAGATTGAAGGGGGTGAAGGGTGAAAGCTCTTTAAATATTTGAATGGCTTTCATATGGAAGAGAGATTAGCTTTGTTCATCTTGGCCCCAAAGAACAGGACTAGGGAAGGTGGTTGGAAATAACAGAGAGTCAGATTTAAGCTCTGGGTAAAGAAAAA
Source organism: Notamacropus eugenii (assembly GCF_028372415.1). NCBI lineage: Eukaryota > Metazoa > Chordata > Mammalia > Diprotodontia > Macropodidae > Notamacropus > Notamacropus eugenii. Next base: position 91,444,518 of record NC_092875.1, on the reverse strand, counting down.
CTTAATAAGAACAATCCTAAAGTGGAATGAGCTCCCTCTGGAGGTTCCCTTTTTCCTCCAGGGTACTTAAAGCAAATGCTGATGAAGCGCAGGTTTGGGATTTTGCAGATCCTGCTCAGGTATGAGGATAGAACAGAAGACCCCTGAGGTCCTTGCCCAAGCAGAGATACTCTGCTTTGGTGTCACTGCTCTGGCTTGCCATAGTTAACACCAGGGGACCGTATGATATTCCAGATAGAGCTTTTACCTGGTAGTCGGGAATCCTGCCGCTCTCACTTGATCAGTTTCTTTCCATTCTCCTAGGTTCAGTTTCTTCTTCTGAAAAATGGGTTGCTGTATGGATGAGAGATTAGGGGCTCAGTAGTTCAAAAAGAATTAAAAATGGAAGGCAATGGAGAGGCAGTTAGGGGGTGGCAGAAGGCTATGGTGAACAATCAATGAGAGATTTAGAAATAACGGGAGCGCAAGATGAGGTAAGTGCACGAAGAGAAGGGATGCACTCTCCATGTGGCAAGGTTGGTGGAAGATAGCTGGACAGCCAGAGTGGAATCTTTGGGGTGTCAGAAGGCAAGGGAGGTTGCCTGCACTCGGGGTGGATCTCTGTGAGTGAAATTATGGAAAAATAGGGTGGAGAGGTTTTAGGTCCCCATCGTTGGAGAGAACATTGAAATGGATGAGAACACATGAGATCCCACTTCCATTTGAGTATTTTTAATTATTTAAGAAGACAGAATTGGACTAAAGGGTCTCTAAGTGAGGTTGCCTATAATAGTGTTTGATCAGATTTTGCTCCTGAGAGAGAGGGGAAGAAGTGGTAGGGGTGAAAGTGGCAGGAAAGACCCTGGGAGATAGTGAAAAGAGCCCTCACTCCCCGTGCGATCTTGGCAATGTCACCTGACTTCTCTGGACCTCAGTTCTCCATCAATAAAATGAGGGGGCTGGATTAGATGACCTCTAGGGTTCCTTCTACCTCTTAATGTATCAATAATAACAACAGCCATCATAATTAGCATTTAAATAGCACTTTGAAGTTCACAAAACACTTTAGGGAGGTTAACTCATTTGATCCTGACAACCACCCTTCAAGGTATGTGCTATTATTATCCTTGTTTTACAAACAAAGAAACTGAGGCACAGAGAGCTTAACTAGCTAGTGGTTGAGGCAGGATTTGATGCTCTAAGTTATGCTCTCCATGCACTGCGCCACTTTGCTGCCTGTGAACTGTGACCTCTAAGTGAGGAGACCTAATTCTGAATTTTGGCTGTGACGTCATGAACTTGCTGTGGGACCTTAGGGGCGTCTCTTCCCCTTCTGGGCTTTGCCATCCCTCCTCCCAGTCAAATGAAGGTATTAGTAATTACCTCTCTTACCCAACTACTCCTGTGGGACTTGAAAGAGGATGTAGTGAACCAGAACACAGGCACTCATATTGTATTCAAGGAGTTTTACTCCTGATGGTTCACATTTCTGTCAATATTTTACAGCTTACAATGCACTTTCCTTGAATTTTCCACTGGAGGGAAGTAGTGCAGTAATTATTCACATTTTACAGGTAGGGAAACGGAAGCTTAGACAGAGGAAACTCGAGCCCAAGGTCACACAGCTAATCAGTGTCTAGATCTGGGGTCCAAACCCAGAGTTTTTTTTTAACTTGCGAGGAGAAGACCTTCAAAGCGCTCTGTTAAAACTACAGAGCAGGCTCAGTGGTCAGGCCTGGGTCAGGGTCTCCAAGTTCCTGCTTATCTGAAAGTCCAATCATGAAAATTTTAGAGAATTGCAAACTCTCTCTCAATTCTCCCCCTCCTCCTCAGTAATAGTATGTCTTAGCAGGAACCCTTGAGATTGTGCCCAGACTGAAAGGAATGGTTCAAACTGATAACATTTTGAATACTGGGAAAAGATAGATTTGGGAAGGGTTTGTGGGCCAATTGGTCTCCCTAGGACCAGTCACATGAATGAGTAAGTGATAGCTGTCCTGCCTACATGTAGTACATTTAGGACAAGAATTTTTAATCTGTCAACTTATAAAAAAAAAGGTGTGTGTGTGTGTGTGTGTGTGTGTGTGACACATGTATAATATGACACTATATATACATACATAAGTTAATTTATATATAATATAAAATATATAATATTAATGTATCATATATGTATTATATATAATATATTAATATATTATATAACAATACATAATAGAAATATATTTATACATATTTAATTATATATAATTGGCACTATATGTGGCACTCTATATACCCACATGATTTAATTTATATATAACATATTTAATCATATATAATTGTATTTCATTATAATGAATTTCCTTTGTAAAATTATATAATTTCTTAATGAATTTAAAAATATAAGCCATATTATACATGTGTCACACACACACACACCTTTTTTTTTTTTATAAGTTGACAGATTAAAAATTCTTGTCCTAAATGTACTACATGTAGACAGGACAGCTATCCTTTGCTCATTAGTGTGACTGGTCCTAGGGAGACCAATTGGTCCACAAACCCTTCCCAAATCTATCTTTTCCCAGTGTTTAAAGAGGTCCATAGGCTTCATCAGACTGCCAAAAAACTATACATCATCAGTCTTCTTGCTGTTTCTTTCATACAACACTCCTTTTCTGTACTCCAAGCCTTTATGCTGGCTCTCCTTCTTGCCTGGAATGTTCTCCCTCTTCACATCTACCTCCTGGCTTTCTTGGAATCTTAGCTCAAATTTGACATTCTTCAGGTCTTTCCAATCCTTCCAACCCCAGCATTACCTATCCTTTACAAATGTTGTACATACCTAGTTCTTTGCATTAAAATGGGGCCTCCTTGGTGGTGAGGCTCAGTTTGTGTTTTACCTTTTTGTACCCCTAACACTTGGTATATAATGCCTGACACACAGTAAGTACTTAAATGATTGTTGACGGAGGGACACAAAAAAGGTTAAGAATACCTAATACGCTTTTTCTGGGTTGGATCTGCTCTTGGAAACCATCTGAGGTGAGTTTCAGATTGTAAGGAGCTGTTTTCCTGGAAAAATTCTAGGTCATCTCATTAAAGGGTTGACTTGTGCCCTTTTCAAGTTCAAATTCAAAAGCTCTTTTTAATTTCTGTTACATAGAAGCTATTATGCTAAGAAATGGGGATACAGAGATAAATGATGTGGAGCCCCTCCCCTCACGTAACTTACATTATAGAGATAAGTATAAAACAGTATAGAAGGTGAAGAAGATTTAAGGAGGAAAGAACACTAACATCTACATGATACCTTAAAAATTTTTTCAAAGTGCTTTACAGATGTTATCTCCTTTGATCCTAGTGACAGTTCTGGGAGGTAAGTGCTATTATTATCCCCGTTTTACAGATGAGGAAATTGAGACAGATGTTCAGTGGTTACCCAAGGTCACACAGAGACTGAATGTTTGATGCCACATTTGAACTCAGGTCTTCCTGATTCCAGGTCCAGTGCTCTCTCCACTATTCCATCTAGCTTCCCTTTTGCTAAGGAAACAGTGATCTCTCAGAGCCAGGGTGGATTCATCAAGAACAGGTCATGCCGAGCTAAACTGAACCTCATTTCCATTTTTGACAGGATAGTTAGACTGGCGGATCAGAACAGTGCCTAGGATGCCTAGATTTCAGCAAAGCGTTTGACTTGAGTTTCTCACCATATCCTTTCATATCAAAGAGAGAGATGAGGCCAGACAAGAATAGTGGAGATGAATTCAGAACTTGTTTGAGTTGTAGCATGGTGCAGTAAACTAGATTTAGAGTCAGAGAACGGAGATGTAATTGCTGCATTTGCTATTTCCTGCCTGTGACCTGGGGCCAGTTATTTCAGTTCTCTGGGACCCATTTCCTCATCTTTAAAATGCAAGGTTTGGATTATTTGGCCTTTATGATCCTTTTCAGTACAGAATATTGTGATTTTTATGACTGACCACTCATCATTAATTGGTCAACCTTATCCTGGAGTTAGGATTCAACTAGAACACCCCAGGCTGCTGTCCTTGGTTTTGCGCAATTCAGCATTGGAATGCCTAGAATAAATGTGGAAATGGCATTGAAGTCAGGTTTCTGAGTGAGTAATGGGGGGAAAAGATGCTTAATGTGCCAAAGGGGATAGAACTGGGTTATTAGCATGGCTCAGAACTATATAGCCAGGTGCTTTTTTCTCTTATTTCTCAGGTCTCCATAGATGCTTTACCTATGAGATAGTGGAAGGAGTACTGGACTTGGAATCAGGACGTCCCAGATTCAAAAGCCTATGCCATTTATCCACAGTTAGTAAACCACTTGACCTCTCTTAACTAGTTTCCTCCTTTTAAGTTAGACATAATAACAGTACCTATCTCACAGGGTAGTTTTAAAGACCAAATGAGATACTGATGTTAAATGCTTTATAAACATTAAAGTTACTTTTGTTAGTCATTATTACTATTTGTAGTGAATCTTCCATTTGAGTTCTTCTTGATACCATTCTCTGTTGTTTTCTGAAATAAATTCTTTGACAATCTGTCTCTGTGTAAAATGCTGGTTGGATGACTTGAAGGTGCCCTTTTACATCCAGAAAGCTTAATCACTTCCTTTTACCCCATTATCTCCCCCTTCTTAAGTATGAGCCAGCAAACCTACTGGTAAACCTACTGGTTTATGGAAAGAGATCCACTCAGCCAAGGGTGTGCTGAAGCCAGATCTGAAAAAGAGCTGATTGTTAAATTTTCAGTGCAAGCCTTTATACTTCAGAAATTGGCAAATGCTACAAAATGGGGTTTGATTTATTGTTTTGTTGCTAGTTTAGACTTAAGAAAGTGATGAACAAAATGTTAATAAAAAGGATTGAACTTAAGCTTATCCTGCATGCTTTCCACCATTCCCCCACCCCAAGCAGAGAACCAGCATTTAGACATTTACTAGCTTACCCTTGGCTCAGTCCTTTTGAGTTTTACATCAGCCAAGGGGGATATTGCCAGCATTGTTTTTGGAACAGGAGGTAGGAAAGAACAAACAGTGAAGAAAATGAGCAGCTTTCTAGTCTTCCCTGAATCAATTCTTCAGGATAAGAGTTTATCCTTTATCAGCAATACCCATATTTTTTAAAAATGCACTTTTCAAATCTCTAGCTTCACCTGCTTTACCATTGACTCTTATATGACATTGGGCAAGTTCCTTGTATTCCATTCTCTGCCTTGGCAATCTAAGTCCTAAAGATCAGATGAAATAGGGGATATGAGAGTGCTATGGAACATGCCAATCACTAGACAGATGCCTTAGGAAGGAGGTTATTATTCTCATTCACACCGGAGAAACCTTCCAAACTCAGCAGAAAAGAAGACAATCAGACTGAACAATTTGTTTCCAATGACCTATTGCTGGGGGTCATGGCCTGGTAGGTTCCTATAGCAAATGGACCCCTTTGGTTTCCTTCATAGACTCGTGGAAGTTGGGAGGGGCCTTAGAACATAGAACATAAAGTATTGGAGTTGGGGGAGATAGTACAATACTGAATATTAAAAAATAGAACACAGAACATCAGAGCAAGAGGGAGCGTTAGAACTTAGAACATACCATAGAGCTTGGAGGAACCTTGGAACATAGAAGGTCAGGTCTGGAAGAGACCTTAGAACATAGAACTTTAGAGCTGCAAGTGATGTTAGAACATAATTGATAACCATTTGTTAAGTGCCTACTATGTGCCAGGCACTGTGCAAAGGGCTAAGGATACAAAAAGAGGCAAAAGATAGTCCCTACCCTCAAGGGGTTCACAAAGTAATGGAACTCTGACATGAAATGTCAGAGTGGAGCAGGACCTTAGAACCTAGACTGTCAGAGCTGGAAGAGACGTTAAATCATGGAATTTCCAAGTTGGAAAGGTCTACAGAATGTACCTCATCCACCCTTTCATTCTACAGGGAAACAGAAAAGGGAAGTGATGTCACACAGCAAGTCAGTAGCTGAGTCAAAACTAGAAACAACACAACTTCATAAAGGAGCTGGATATTTAGAAGGAGAAGGAGACAGTCCAGGGAAGATCAGACTGAGAGGGAGGAGGTCTGGGTTTTAGTCCCAAACCTTGCCACTGACTGGCTGTCCAATGGATTGTCCATGGAACCCCATAATTCCCATGGAGTAGAGATACTTTTGGCCTCTTGGGGATGCCCCTTTTCCTAGCACTACTGGCTCAAGATGTTAGATCTAGAGAATGATTGAGGTTGCCCAGTTGGAATTCTCCAATATCTTCTGAGAAACTGCAACCCTCTCAGAAGTTTATGAAGGAGACACATAAACAGAGCTCCTCTGGAGAGGCCAATTCTGTGAATTATCCCATATTTTACCGGTGTTCCAGAGTACCTTCAAATGCACAATCTACTTAGATCCTCACAGCAGCCTTGTGGTACAGCAACAACTGTCCCCATTTTTGTGATGGGGACACTGAGGCATGGCTTGACCTGCCTTAGCTTTCATAGTCATTCGGTGGTAGGGTTTGAGACTAAAACCCAGATGTCTTCCTTTTGAGCCTGATCTTCTATGTACTGTACCTCCTTCCCCTTCTAAATATCCAGCCCCCACATAAAGATGTGTTGTTTCTCTGGAAAGCCAGGGGAGTTGCTAAGAAACAGCATTGGAGAAACTTCAGGACAGAGCTTATAATGGAGGTTGGGGGGAAGCTGGGAAGAAAAGAGGGGAGGATCCCGGTGGAGATGTTAGGTTTGAGACATGGGAGCATGGCAGCATAGGAAAGAATCTCATGAGCTTACCTAGGTAAATAGGATGAAGCAAAGGAGTTTTAGGGTTCATAAGATCAGAGATCTAGTGTTAGAAAGGATTCCAGAAACCTTCTTGTCCAATTTCTTCTTTTCACTTGAAAAAAAGCTGATACTTAGGATGGCTAAGTAACTTGCTCAGGGTCAGCCTCAGATGTACAATTTGAACCGAGTCTCTCTGAACTCCAGAACCAGTGTTCTTGCCTTTATATGTATCCCCTATATTTAGCACAGTGCCTGGTACAGAATAAGTTCTTATATGTTTGTTAATTAACTGACTGACCTTTCCCCTCTACCATGGCTTTGTATCCATCTGCCTATGGATCCTGAATAAAAGTTGGAGTCAGGGTCAGGGTTAAAGTTCATATTAAGGTTGTCATTAAGGTTAGTGTTAGAATTGACCTTGTTGTCAGCATGAGGATTGGTTCTAGGTCAAGGGTTCCCATTGGTATTAGCATTAGGATAATGGATGATGCCCAGTAGTCCATATACCTCTGCAATTTTCTTTCTTTTTATTTAACTCTGTGATGTCATCTTCTATTCTTTGTTTCAATTTATTTCAGTGAACTTTTATTAAATTATTACTAATTATCATTTAATTATATATAAATAATATAATTTGAATATTAAATTCAATTTATTAAGCACCAACTCTGTTTAAGGGACTGTAATGGTTTCTGGGCCCCTAGAATATTGTGCCAAACCTTAAGACTCCTTTCCTCTCATCTCTTTTCTTTTCCCCATAGGGAAATATTGACAATCACGTCAGACACAGAGTGATAGTTAATGAATGCATGTCAACCTGGAGGGAGGTCTCTAGTGGAATGCTTGAGGGGTCTGACCTGAGTCCTATTCTGTTCAACATTTTTATGAGCAACATATTGAGAATGCTTGTCAAATTTATCACTGTCACAAAAGTGGGTGGAATAACTAACACTTTGGATGAGAGACGGGATCTAAAAAAGACTAAAACAGGTTGGAACAATGGTCTAAAAATAGTAGAAGAAATATTTTCAAATACTCAGATAAATCTCTGATCTCATCAACATGGATGTCCCTTCCAATGATGAAGAATGTGACCCATCCAGGCCTACCCATACTGTATGACTTTTATTCATGTCCCATGAAACAAGGATGAAATATGAGGCATGAATCTAATGTCTTGCAGTTAGGTTGAAAGAAATCAACTGTGTGAGCAAGGGATGGAAAGAAATTGCTAGACAGATACTTTTCTGAAAAAGATCTGAAGGTCTTAGTTGATCTCAAACTCAGTCTGAGTCCAGAGTGTGACAGGGCTGCCCCCAAATCTGGTTTGATCTCAGGCTGCATAAACAGCAAGCATAAGGTCCAAGATGAGGAAGGTTACAGTCCAGTCAAACCAAATCTGGAGTTAGGCTGCTCAGTTCTGGGTACCACATTTTAGGACAGTCTGAAGCATATCCAAAGGGAGAGTGAGTAGGATCTTGAGGGGATGTGAGATCAATCCACATGATTTTGAGGGGAAGGAAATGGAGATATTTAGTGGAGACAAGAGATTTGGAGGGGATGGCATTATCTATCACTGATGCCTCACCCAGTTCCTTCCAGCTTGCCGACTCTTCTGAGCCTTTGCTCCTTTTTAATTCAGGTCACTGACTTTGTTCTGAAACCTTTTGGGGGCCTACCTAGCCCATGGTTCTGCTTTGGGGGAGATGAAAGGAGGAATCTGGGACCCTGCCCTCCAAAAGATCATAGTAGAGAGATAGAGCAGGACCCTGACCAAGTGGAGCTTTTATTGGGGAACCAAGCTTCACCCTATAATCTATGGAGGAAGAATTAAGTACCAAACTGTATTTCAGAATTTGTGGAGCAAGTAATAATAGTGCATACATACAGTTAGTTTTACAATTCAACAAATTTTTCAAATTATTGATGTCTTTTGGGGGCATTATGTTTTCTAATATCTCTCTCTCTTCTCCCTCTCCCAGAGAATCATCTTCTATAAAATAAAGAGTAAGAAATGAGAAAGAAAAACAATTCAGTGAAACTAACCAGTATATCCTGCAAGTTCACCATGCAACACTGCATAAGTCCCCCACCTCTGCAACAAAGGAAGGAAGCTACATCCTCTTGTCCCTTATTTGGGGTCAAGCCCAGTCATCATTTCATAGTAGACAACTTTGGTTATTTGTTTCTTCTGCTATTTCCATTTGTGTAGTTAATCGTTTATATTGTTTTCTTGGTATTGTTCTCTTTGCATCAGTTAATATAAGTCTTACCATGTTTCTCTGGACTCACCACATTCGTTGTTACATTCCATTTGTGTTAGCCATTCCCCAATAGATGGACATTTGCTTTGGCTTCAGTTCTTTGCTACTGGAGAAAGGAATGCTATGGGTATTTTCAGTTTAAGCTACTATTGTATTATATGCAAGGCACTCTACTGAGTGCTGGGGATACGAAGACCAAAATCCTTGCATTTCTATGGGAAGGATGCTTTCCCTACTCTCCCCCAAGTACTGAAATAAATCTTTGGGCTCATTGATGGGGATATTCTCTTGAATGATACAGATTGCAGCCCATACGTATAAATACACAGTTATCTGAAAAGAAAGAGAAACACTGACAGATGGGGGAGGAGGAGGATCGGGGAAGACTTCCTGGGCTTTGAAGGAACAAAAGGATTCCAGGGGAAGGACATGCACTCTAAGTGTATAACTTAGAGGAGTCTACATATACTCAAGCCTAGTCTCTTTCCAGTTCTGTTTGTGCATTACATTAGACATCTCCTGCTGTCTATCCTGTAAAATCAATTATCTAGAATGGATCTCATGATCTCCACTTCCCTACATTTCCCCATCCACACAGCAAGCTTCCAGATTTCCCTCTTTCTCTTGAGGGCACTATTATTCCAGTCAACTGAGTTCACAAGCTCAGATTCTTCCCTTTCCCTTAAGCCACATAAACAAGCCTTTCTGATCCCTTCTGCTGCTACAACATCTATCCCTCACTTCCTCTCAGGTTCGGACTTTTCCCCTCCCTTTTCTGGACTATTGTTAACAGCATCCTGGCTGTATGATCTTGGACAAGTAACTTAACTTCTGTTTGCCTCAGTTTCCTCAACTGTAAAATGGGGATGATAACCTCACCTAACTTCCAGGGTTGTGGTGAGAATCCAATGAAAGATTATTTTTAAAACACCTAGTACAGTGCCTGGAACATGGTAGGCATGTTTTCTTCCCTCCTCCCTTCCTCCCTTCCTCCTTTCCTCCTTTCCTTCTTCCTTTCCTTCCTTCCTTCCTTCTTTCCATCCTTCCTTCCTTCCTTCCTTCCTTTCTTTCTCCCTTCTTTCCTCCCTCTTCCTTTCCTTTCCTTTCCTTTCCTTTCCTTTCCTTTCCTTTCCTTTCCTTTCCTTTCCTTTCCTTTCCTTTCCTTTCCTTTCCTTTCCTTTCCTTTCCTCTCCTCTCCTCTCCTTTCCTTTCCTTTCCTTTCCTTTCCTTTCCTTTCCTTTCCTTTCCTTTCCTTTCCTTTCCTTTCCTTTCCTTTCCTTTCCTTTCCTTTCCTTTCCTTTCCTTTCCTTTCCTTCCCTTTCCTTTCTTTTCTTTTCCTTCCTTCTTTTTTTAGCCACCCCCATCTCCATTCCATCTTCCTTATAGCTGACAAAATAAGTCCCTAAAGTATAAATCTGGCCCAATCACTCCCCTGCTCAGTAACCTTCAGTGACGCCCTATTACTTCTAGGATCAAATACAAACTCATCAGCTTATCACTGAAAACCCTTGTCAGTCTAACTCCAGCCAAACTTCCCAGTCATTTCGCATCGCTACTCTTCATGCCACATTCTCCATTCAAGCCACATGATCCTATTTGTTAATTCTCAAGCTAGGCGTTTTATCTCCCATGTATATGTGTGCTCTGAATGGGGTATGTCTATGTGACAGGAGAACCAAGATGGCCCCTGGGATGTCTCTGAGGTAACACCTTGCAATTCTGGCTGTGGCCTCTAGTAGCCATGTCTAGTCTTCAGAGAACCAGGAGCATCTCTAGGCTGAGGAGCTGAGGGACAAAGACCAATGACCAGTGATAGAAAGAAAGCACTGCCTGGTGCCAAGGACAGGAGCTTTAGGGAGTTCAGACCCCGGGGTTCTGGCACCCTTAATGTCTCTCTCTCTAATAATAAGCCACTGAGGACCATTTCCACAACTGACTGGAGAGAATGGGCATGGGAGAGGCTCAAGATTCTTAGGCCATTTTAGGGGATTTCTCAGAAATCATATATTCCAACCTTCTCCTTTAGAGAGAAGGAAGCTGACATCTAGTTCAGGGGAAATGACTTGTCCAAGGCTACATAACTGGAATTATACATTTTTAGAAACAGGCTTAAGGATCATCTAATCCAACCCCTTCATTCCAGAGAAAACTGAACCCCTGAGAAGGGGAAGGAACTTGCTGTGCATCGCAGAGCAAGTCATTGGCAGAGCAAGTCATTGGCAGAGCTGGGATCTGAACCCAGACCTTCCAAGTCCTGGTCTTGGGGTGTGGTCTTTGCATGATAACAAGCTGCTGCTGAATTTCATCCTTCTCCTACAGAAGAGTGACAATAGTAATAGCTTGGGGTCTGGAATCTGAGGACTTGGCTTCAATTCCCATCTCTGATGGGTGCTGCCTATGTGACCTTGGGTAAGTCCCTTGGGGGCCTCAGTTTCCTCACCTGTAAAATATGGAGGTTGGACTAGATGGTCTTTAAATTTTAGCTTCCTATAAAGAGTGTGAACTGAGAGACAGAGGGAGAAGCAGAGAGAGTGGGAGAGGTGAGAAGAGAGAAGATGGGGTGAGGAGAGATAGGAAGAGAGAGAAGAGGGGGCTGGAACAATGGGAAAAGGAGGAGTGGCCCAGCCAGATCCAATGGTGCTGGGAACAAGGCCAGAGGGTTAAAGAAACAAGTTGATTGGGGGAGGCAGACAGGTGGTTGTAGCCAGAAGGATTCTCAAAGTTTCTAAGGATGATTAACCCTTCAATTCATTATAGATGGAAGTGGTGGCCAAATGAACAGCTTACCAGAACTGTATGGACAAGGACAGACTGCTCTCTGCTCCCTAAACGCTTGCCCCACCCCCAACCAGTTTTTCTGGGGGCAATTATGAGGCAACTAGTCTGTCTTTAGACAGAAGGGGGGGGTGAATAAGATGACCTCTAGAGGTTCTCAGCTCTCCACTCCGCCCCTCAACTTTTCTGCCTGACATTCAGAGTCCTCTGAGAGACAGATGGGGAGCGGATGGCTGGCTTGAGGGGGAAGGACCAAGAGATTCAGAGTCAGGGGGAGAGAAGAGAGAGCAACTTGGAGCTGGTGCAGCCAGGAGGAGAGAGGAGAGGCTGGAGAGAGAGACAGAGACATAGAGAGATAGAGAGACAGAGAGAGAGAGAGAGAGAGAGAGAGAGAGAGAGAGAGAGAGAGAGAGAGAGAGAGAGAGATACACACACACGCACACACACACACACACAGAAGAGAAACAGAGACAGAGATGGAGAAGGGAGGAGAGAAGAAAGAGAAGCCATAGTACCAGGGCCACAGGGAGGGAGAAGGGAGGGAGACAGAGATAGACCAAGAGACAGAGACAGAGAAAGGGGGAAGGAACTGGAGAGTGACAAGGAGACAGACACAAAGATAGGAAGAGGGAGAAAATATATAGGCACTGAGAAACAGAAGAGAGGAAAGAGGAAGGCAGAAGAGAGAAACAGGAGAGACAGAAGAATGGAGAGTGAAAGAGGGAAGGAATAGGAGGGGAGAGGGAAGGAGGGAAAGAGAAAGCAGGATAGATTGACCTGGAGAAGAGACAGGCTAGGGGAAACAGCCATCAGAGAGAGGCCTGCAGGAGAAGACACACAAGGCAAGTTGGCCTGCACAGGCCCAGAAGAGAAAAGTCCCTGCAGAATTCCCTGGGTGGGAGGAGGGATGTGGGCGGGTTGGCACTGCTGCCAGTTAACTTGCTAGAGGCAGCTCTGAGGCTCATTGAACCCTGGGCCTGGGAAGATAAACCACGGAAGGAGCAAGTGTAGCTTCTTCCCCTTTCCCATTTTTCCATTTGCAGCAGGTACCTGCAGACCCCACTCCCACCCCCTCCCCAAAGGAGGATCTGCTGCCCCCCCCCCAGAGCCATTGGCTAGCCTCCATTCAAGGAGCCAGATGTGGGCAGAGGGCCCAGTCCCTGGCTGCCCTGGGATTTCTAGCTGATCATGATGTTCTGAAACACCTCTGCAGATGTGACCTCAGGCAAATCTCCCACCTCTGGTCCTCATTTGTAAAGGATGGGCTTAGGTTCAGCAGGGTCTGAGGTTTGCTGGCTGTGATCCTCTCTCTGATCCCAGATCTGGGGGTTAGTAGGGGAGCGGTGCCCAGATGCCCTTTGTGGTCGGAGGTCCCTATCCTGTGTCTTCCCATTGCCCCCTTCATGAGGGGGTCTATGAGATGGAGGCAGGACCAGAGGGCCCACACTCTCACAAATGCTTAATCTTCCTTTCTTTCTGTTTTTCCTGTCTCAGCTACAGTTGATGGCCACAGGAGGGAGCATCTGTCTGGAAAACGCAACTTGAAGTATTTTCAAAATCGTCATTCCCCTGCTCACTGCCTTCTTCTCTTCTGTTTACCTGCTACGGCCCTCCAGTTAGCCCCACGCCCCCTCACTGGTTCCCACCTTCACGTCTAACCCCGGATCTCCTCTTGCACTTTGCTGGCCTCCTCCTTCCCAACCCACACGTGGAGCCCTTGTTATGTCCAGACCTTCCCCAACTTTGGCTGCCGATTGCGTTCAGTCCCGGGGGCCCCGAGATCTAGGATGAGGAGCCCAGCTGCTGCCCTGGACCTGGTCTGGATCCTCACTCCTCTCCTCCTCTTTCTGGTCCAATCAACCTGGGCAGTGGGTGGCACTGACCCCGGACAGGGGTCTGACCCCTGCTCCACACTTGTCCTTGGCAAATTCTTTGGCTATTTCTCATCAGCCTCCGTCTTCCCAGCCAACGCTTCCCGCTGCTCTTGGACCCTGCGGAATCCTGACCCACGGCGTTATACCCTCTACATGAAGGTGTCCAAGCCTGCTGGGCCTTGTGGGCCCTGGCCTGTTCGCACCTACCAGTTTGACTCTTTCCTGGAGTCTACACGTACCTACTTGGGGGTGGAGAGTTTCGATGAGGTCTTACGTCTCTGTGACCCCTCGGCTCGCTATGCTTTTCTCCAGTCCAACAAGCAGTTTCTGCAGATGAGAAGACAGCAGCAGCTGGGGTCTGACGATCAGGCCTTGGTCTCTCCATACCCAGGCCCTGATGCAGAATTCTCTGTGGAGTACTTGGTGGTGGGCAATCGCAGCCCCAGCCGGGCTGCCTGTCAGATGCTTTGCCGCTGGCTGGAGGCCTGTCTGGCTGGCAGCCGGAGTTCTCATCCCTGTGGCATCATGCAGACCCCCTGTGCCTGCTCTGGTGGGGATGCCCCAGACCTAGCAGCTGGTGAGAACCCTTCCCGGGGGGATGACTGCCTGAGGGATGGCACTGAGAGCCCAGAGAACTGCCTCACGAGCTTGACCAAGGACCGAGGAGGGGATGGCAGGACTGGTGAGTGATCAGGGTGTCTCTGACAGCTGACTTCCATCCATCCTAACAAAAATCCAAGGGTGAAAGAGCGCTGAATGTGAGCCTGAATCAAGCTGGTGGCAGGGATGTGTCAGAGAACATGGCCAGAGGTGGTATAGGGAGATCCTTTTTTCCCCAGGGCTAGGGAATCTATAATTATTTTTTGAGGGGGGCCTCTATCTGTTCTTGAAAATGATTCATCAATCAATCAATGAAAAATAATGGGATTCTCTGAAATCCTTCAGTGAAGGGGGAATTCCACATTTTATTAAGTCATGGGGATTCTCAGGATCATACCATCAGGTCAATGGAATTTTAGGAAGGTTCTCAGTTCTAAGAGGATAGTGATATTCTAAATTCTGAGAGGACAATAAGGGTTCTAAATTCTACTAGGCCAACAGAGTTCTAAATTCCAGTGGACCCATGCAGTTCTAACTTCTAAGAAGATAACGAGGTTCTACATTTTAATAGGCTAATGAGGCTCTAAATTCAAAGCAATCTGTGGAGTTCTAAATTCTAATAAGCCAAAGAGATTCTATATTCTAATAATTCGATGGGGTTCTAAATTCTGATGATTCTGAGGTTCCAAATTCAAAGATTCATAGGGTTCTAAATTTTAATTGAACTGTAAGGTTCTAAATTCTAGAGAACAGGGGGATTTTCAAATTCCTTTCAATATGGAACATTATGACTTCTAAAGAGCAAAGGGATTTTATATTTGAAATCTCCACCCAGGGAAATTTCGAATTCTGTGGAAACAGGACTTGTGAAGTTCCAACAGGATAGGGGAATATACCTCCAGAGGATATGAGACCAGAGATCTTCTGGATTCTAGTAGACCAGAGAAATTCTAAAGATGGGGGTTATCAACCACCCCCCATTCAGGTAGTGGTTTTGGGAATTACTGATTTAGGACTAGAGTGTGAATTCTCACTCTGATGGACATTCCTTTCTTAAGCATGATGGTCTACTAGGGGTGGGGAACCTGCAGCCTTGAAGCTACATGTGGCTCTCTAGGTCCTCAAGTGCAGCCCTTTGATTGAATCCAAACTGCACAGGACAAAGTTTGGATTCAGTCAAATGGCTGCACTTGAGGACCTAGAGAGCCATATGTGGCCTCAAGGCTGCAGGTTCCTCATCCCTGGATCCCCAACAACTCAATATAATACCAAAGCTCCCTTACTCATGTTTTTAGGTCCTCTTCTCCTCTCTCCACTTTCTTCCTTTCCCTTCCCTGCCCCCATGATGTCTCATGACCTCAGAACTCTACCAGTCACTTACTCCTACTAACCTTCCTCCTTCTATCCTTTCTCCATACAATCATTCCTCACATAGCTCTGTTGACTATAGTATTCTTCTGTCTTGTCCTTTACCAAGGATAAAGCTTTTCTGAACATCATCTATGATCCATGGAGCTGGGAAGGAGGTGGGGTGGAGAGGAGGTGGGCAGAGATCAAGGTCAGTATAGAAACTCAGGATTGAGTCTGATACCCTTGGTCACTAATCAGTGTCAGTAGGATGTGATATTTGTTTGTTCTTCATTTTCAAAGAGAACCATGGCATCAGGAAGGTGATGCCATGACATGTAAGTGAATTGGATTTATGTGAGGAAGGGCTGTGTAAAGTCACCAGCTTCACTTTCTCCCTCTGGAGCCATCTGGGTCCAGTGGCCAGATATTCATCAGAATGACTGAAGATGGCTCTCAGAAGGATGTGTATTCTGAGCTGGGTCTCGAAAAATGGGCATGGAGTTGTATCCCCCTCTACTCACACTAGGCCTCCCTTGTGGCCAATAGTACCTTATTGCAAGCTGTATGGCTTCCAGGGTCAGAGGTTCAGTGGGAGCTCTGTCTGTTCCTAGGATTAGGATTGATTTTGTGGACCAAAGCTAAGTGCTGTCCTAGGAATGACCACATGTCTTTGGTCCCATAAGCCCTGGGCTCTGGTCCTTGCTCATTCAGGTTCACTGTGAATATTGAAATAAATAGGAAGAGAGGCTGTGGTTGGGGTCCAAAGAAAACACATGGTCAAGACCTAGGGAGTAGATCTGGATGGGAGAAAACATGGTAGCTGAGGCTCTAGAGATTTAAACTGTAGTTGCAGCTCAGCCACTAGGCAGCTGTATGTTCTTGGGTAAGTCATTTCCTTTAAAGTTGTGACCTTTCCTCCATTTTTTTTCCTCCCCAGGTGTCTTGTATCTGCTTAGTTCAGAGGTGAAAAATGGTTTTCATAATGTCTTAGAAACTAAGAGAGTCAATGTTCCTGTTGCCCAGGAGACAACATGAGGTTACTGAATTTGGGAGTCAAGAAAATCTGCTTTCAAATTCTGCCTTAATTTATAAACTTTGTTACCCTGGACAAGTCACTTTATCTTTCTCTGCCTCAGTTTCCTTATTTATAGAATGAGGGGATTAGATTATAATCAGATTGCCTCTGGTTTTTCATTTATATTCCTTTGTTATTAATCTAGACTGAATTCTGAGGGGTAGGAGAGGCAAGAGAAATTGTAGGGAAAGAAGTTGCACCACCCAGGCAGGATAAGGCAGGTTTAAAGATTAAACTTCAGAGGTCATCTGGTCCAGCTTTCTGCCCCTTTGTTCCTGATAGTCCATCTTGTCTTTTTCTTGAATACTTCCAGGGAAGGGAAGCTCATTCCCTTCACAAGCAACCCATTGTGTTGTGAGATAGCTCTGATTATTAGAAAGTTGTTTTTTTTCCTTAGATGGAGCTGAAATTTTCCACTTTGTAATTTTACCCTTCACTGATTTTATTTCTGCCCTTTATGGTCAAACAGAATAAGTTTATTAACTCTTCAATCAAAAACCATTCTCCTCCTTTGCACAAGGTGCTGACGTAGACATTGGAGATAGAAAGACAGAGATGAACAGTTCCTACCCCAGGAAGGTTACATTTTATCTTGTGGATTAGATAGAATTCTAGCAGAAGAAGATACAAAACAAATACTAGGGGTAATAAGCTAATGAGCAGCTAGATGGCACAATGGATAGAGTTCTGAGCCTGCAGTCAGGAAGACTTCTCAGTACTCAGATGGAGAAGAGAAGAGGAGAATTTCTGAAGTTTAAAGCGCATCCTGGAGAGCAAGGAGGTTACTTTTGTCCCCTGACTGCACTTCCTCTTGGGGCAGCTAGGCCACACAGTGGAGAGTGCAGGGCCTGGAGTCAAGAAGACTCATCCTTCTGAGTTCAAATCTATCTTCAGACACTTACTAGCTGTGTGACCCTGAGCAAGTCACTTAACTCTGTTTGCCTCCATTTCCTTATCTGTAAAACGAGCTGGAGAAGGAAATGGCAAATAAAGTAGTGACACAGCTAGTAAGTGTCTGAGGATGGATTTGAACTCAGAAAGATGAGTCTTCCTGACTCCAGGCCATGCACTTTATCCTGTCCATTGTGTGAGGGGCAGCTAGGTGGTACAGTGGATAGAGCACCAGTGCAGGAGTCAGAAGGACTTGAGTTCAAATCTCACCTCAGACATTTGACACTCGCTAACTGTGTGAACTTGGACAAGTCACTTAACCCTAATTGCCTCATCCTGGGTCATCTCCAGTCAATTCAGATGACTGTGGAGGAGAAGTGAGGCTGGTTACCTGCACAACCCTCCCTCACTCAAAACAAAGTCAAGTGCAAGTCATGTCATTATTTCTCTGATGTCAGGGTCTTCTTCAGCAAAGAAGGATGAACACACAGTCATTGTGCTGCCTATCTGCCCTTTAAGTGAAGGTAGGTGCAAGCAAATGCCTTACAGAGAAGCAGCATTGTGACCAGTCTAATTCTTATGCCAAAGGACAGCCTTTCAGATATTTGAAGAAATCTGTCTTTCCTCTCCCCTCCCATCCCCATCTCCCCTCCTCTCCTCTCCTCTCCCCTTCTCTTCTCCTGTTGAGGACTGAGAGCCTTTTTGCACTAATTCTCATTCATTGTCAGAATAAATGTTCCTTTAGAAAGTAGGGGCTTTGAATTCAAAGAATTCATTTTCTTTGTATCTCCACTAGGTAGTATAGGGCCATGTATATAGTAGGCATTTAATAAATGCTTGTTGATTAGTTGTTTGATTTGTTCATTCATTCAAACCTTTATTAATCTGTGTGGAGGTTTTAGTCAAATGGAGGGATATGAAACTGATACACAGCTCCAGTATAAAGAATCCCATGATGAATGCATGAGAAAGATGCAAACAAAGCATGATTGGAGGCCTGAGAAAATGTTTTTACTGATGGGAGGAAGAATTGGAAAAAGAATTTTGGAGGAGATGGCATTTGAGTTGGGCTTTGAAGCGTCTGTGGAGATTCAACAGATAAAGAAAATGAGGGAGGGCATTCCAGGCATCAGCTATGGCTTAAGATAAGGCTTAGAGGCTAGATAATTCAGTTTATGTTTATGAGATAGAGAATAGCTCAGTTGGCTGGAATATTGGTAGTGAAGAGCCGAAGCCAAAAATCAAAGGTGGAGGGTCAGGTTTGGAGGACCTTGGATGGACAAGCTAAGAACTGTGAACTTGAGACTCTAAATATTTGCTGAGTGTACAAAATAGCTTGGATTGGGAAAGGTCAAAGGTGAGAACAGAAGAATTCTAGGATCTGAGAGTCTGGCAAGGGTGGGGGTACTTATGGTCTTGAGGCCACATGTGGCCTTCTGGGTCCTAGGGTACAGGCTTTTGACTGAGCCCAAGTTTTACAGAACAAAACCTTAATTAAGAAATGTGTTCTTTGATGTTTGAATTCAGTCAAAGGGTCACACTTGAGAACCTAGAGGGACACAAGTGGCCTTGAGGCCATAGGTTCCCCACCCCTGATTTAAGGGGAACTCATAGATCATCTAGTCCAACATATATCTAAATAGCAATTACTTTTACAATAGCTCTTACAAGTAATTATCCATCCAATGATGGAGAGCTCACTGTCACCCATTCCACTATAGGATATCTTTTCTTGCTAGGTAGTTTTTCCGAAAATCAACCATACATTAGTCTACCTCTCTGCAGCGTCTACCTCTTCTTAGCTCATAGGTCTGTCCTCTGGGACTAAGTAGAAAAACTCTAAGTCCTCTTCTGTATAATAGTCTTTCAAATGATAGCTATCATGTCCTCCACTCTCTTCCCTTTTCTAGGCTAAATGTCCCCATTTTAGTCCTTCCACTGATCCTTGTATGCTATGAACACCGAATCATCCACCATCTTGGTCACCCTTCTGTGGATCTTCTCTAGGATCTCAATGTCCTTCCTCAGATGTAATACCCAGAACTGAATACGTTATTCCATATATGATTTGACCAAGTTGAAGTACTCCCAGGCCATCACCTTCCTAGCCCTAGACACAAGGATACCATCTTAATCCCTTCCAATTAGCCCTCAGGGTTAGCCTGCCACACTGTCAACTCCCATCAAACTTCAAACTTAACAAAACTCCCAGAGGCTTTTCACTGGGACTGCTGTTTATATTCTTTTATGGTATGGTTTTCTTTAGGAAATGTATTTTATACTTAGGGAACATGGAAAATAAGCACAAAATGCTTTACATTTAAACAGATGAAAACAAGAATTAACGCTGAGCAGCAAAAAACTCTTGTTTATTTCTACATTATGTAGTTGATTCCTTAAACCCATCTAAGACTTTACTTTTATCATTATTAAATCTAATTTTGTTAGATTCACCACAATTATTCATAAATCACCATATTATTCATTCCTGTCAGTGTTGATTTTCTCATTAAGTATGTGAATTAGCCGACTCTGATAAGCATGCCATCCATTTATATCTTCATCCAAAGTCATTGATTAAAAAGATTGATAATCACTTGCTTGTCCCTCCTCAAACTCAACTCATGTCCCAAACTGTACTTATTATTAATTCCCTGTAAAGGTATTCCTCTCTCTGAATAGTTTTAGAACTAGGATCCTATAATCACCCTTCTAGAGCACTGCTTCCCTATCCACTTATTTTTTGGATTCTCCACTACAATTTCCAGCTCCATGACTTTACTTAAACTACTGTCCCTAAAATCATCAGTGACAACTTCATTATCAAATCCAAAGGCCTTTTTCCAGATTGAGATGTGCAGAGAGCATTTGGAGATATAGCTTATGAGAGGGATCAGAACTGAAGATTTGAGAGTCATCTGCATATAATTCAGAGTTAAAACGGTAGCATTGGAAGAGCATGCCAAGAGAAAATGTGTAGTGAAAGAAGAGGACCAAGGACATTTCTCTGAGGAATTCCTCTATTAAGCATTGGGTAGGGGATGAGAACATTGAGGAAGATGGAGGAAGAATGATAGGAGAGAGAGGAAAAAAACACAAGACTGTCTTTAGGTGTTTCTGAAGACAAGGGAGAGGAAACACCTGGTAGGAGAGGGTAGCCAACAGGGTAAAAAGGGGCCAGGCAGTAGAGGATAAGAACTGAGAAGAGGCCACTGTATTTTTCAACAAGGAGGATATTGATGACCTTTTAGAGAACAATTTTATGGGAGTGCAAGACTGATCACAAGAGAATATGAGACAATGGGGAAATGAGGGATTGAAAGCATTTTAGCAGTAAAAGAAAAAAGCTGTGTAGAAGGACCAAAAGAAAGCCTTTGTTCAGATTAGGGAGACCTCAGTATGTTTTTAAGCAAGTGGGAAGGAAGAAAATGAAGATGTGTATGTATGAGAAGGGTTGAAAACTGCTGGAGAAAGGTGTTGGAGGAGGCAGGAACATGCTGTGGGATGGATTTAAAGGAGAAGACTCTGAGATTAGTCTTGGTGAGGGCTTAGATTTCTCTTTTATTGTGGTCAGAGGGAAGAAGGAAGGTAGGAGGGAAGGGGATGATGCTGAGGGAGGAAAGATGAATAACAGTCCCAGAATTTGAGAGTTGAAAGGAACCTCAACAGACATCTAGTCCAACCCATTCATGGAAGAAACTCCCACTATAATATGCCTTGCAAGTGATTTTCTGCTTGAAGACCTCCAACTTCATGGAACCCATTACCTTTTGAGGAGACAATCCATTCTACTAATAGACAATTGTAATTGTTAGGAACTTTTTCCTGAACCTAAATTAACCTCTGTAACCTTCCCTCCTCCAAATGCTTCTGGTTCTTACCTAAAAAGAAAGAAAGAGAACAAGTTTAATCTCTTTTCAATCTAACAGACCTTCCAATATTTGATTATAGATATTATTCCTTCCCCCGTCCCCTGCCCAATCATCTCTTCTCCAGGATAAACACACAGTTCTTTCAACATATATTAATGTTGGGTGGATTTGAAGCCATTCACAGTCTTAATTTTTCTTCTCTTTGCTGATTCTCTAGCTAATCATGACCTTCTGAAACCGTGACTTCTAGAACCAAACACACTACTGTTCCAGATGAAGGCTGAACAGGGCAGAGTACAGTGGGGCCATTGCTTCCCTATTACTAGAAATGATGCCCCTCTTAATGCAGTCTGAGTTCAAATTAGTTTTTTTTGGCTGCTGCATCACTATTGACTTGTATTGAGCTTATTGTCCACTAAAACTCCCAGATCATTTTCAGAGCAACTGCTATCTAGTCATATGCCTTCCCATCTTGTACTTGTGGGGTTAATTTGTTGTACCCATTGGCAAGCCTTTCCATTGATCTCTTGTGAATTTCATCTTATTAGAGTCATCCCAATATTCTCACTTGTCAAGATCCTTTTGGATCTTGGCTCTGTAATGCAACGTCTTAGTTATCTCTCCCAACTTTGGGTCATCTGTAAATTTGATGAAAATACTACCTATGTTTTTATGCATATCATTGGTAAAAATGTTAAACAGCAGAGGGCCAAGCACAGATCCCTGGAATATTCTACCACAGACCTCCTGCCACGTTGAAGTTGAACCATTATCAACCTCTCTTTGAATCTGGCCATCCAGCCAATTCTGAATCTATTTGTACTACTGCCTAATCCATAGATCTCTATCTTAATGGAGGTAGAAAGCAGAGGGAGTTCAAGATGAATGACTTCAATATTCTCAGTGAAGTAGGAATCTAGGTCATGTGTAAGTGTGGGGTTTGAAGATGAGTTTGGTGGTTGGAAGAGAAAAGCAAACGTTTCAAACAGTGGGTTGAGAAATAAGATTTAGGTTAGAACAGAGGTATTGCCAAGGAGCAGTGACACCCCAGCTAAAGCTGACCACTGTCAATTTTTACTAAATGTGATTAATTCTGTTTCATGACTTCCTCCAGTACTCTTGGAGACTGGAGAATGTTAGGACTTCTCACCCTGGTATGGGGACTCAAAGGTGAGGAAGGACAGATGTTTAAGGACATGAAAGACTCAAGAATGATGTGGTAGCTGATAAATAAATAACATACTGTGGGAGGCAAGTCTGAGTATAAATGAAGTCATAGTAAGGAAGATGGACTGGGTGAATGGGAATGGTCATGGGAGGGTAAATGGCAAGGCTAGGGCAAATAAGAGACCAGCGGCATAGAATAAAGGAGAGAACGAATGAAGACTATGGAAGCTTAGAGCTGGAAAGGACCTTAGAGATCATGTGGTGGGCAGCAATAGGGTAAAATGAACACTAGTTCTTGAATCAAAGGCTCTGTATTCAAATCTTGGTTCATCTACTTACTATCTGTGTGATCTTGAGCAAATTACATAACTTCATCTGGAAAGGACTTCAAAGGTCATATAGTCTAACACCCTCATTTTACAGGTAAGGAAACTGAGGTCCAGGGAAGTAAAGTGATTTTTGAGGTCTATAGTTTCCTCATCTATGAAATGAGATTGGATTAGATGGTCTACAAGATTACTTCCTGGCTAATACTATGAGCTTATGAAATTCTCCATTTTATAGATGAAGTCTCTAGGCTTATATTTGGAGAAAAGAAGTTAAATTCCCTAGATCACATGAAATGTCAGTGACAGAGTCTAGATTAAAGTCATTCAACTTCTGGCTTAGGGTTCTTTCCATTTTGTCATGTTTCTTCAGATAGTTTCACAAAGACAGCTAGGGATGGAGAGGGCCTTCCAAGGTGGAAGAGTTGCAAGCCACCACAGATGCTGAATTTGACTTTAGCAAAAGCCTTCAGAATTGTTTCTGATTTAGTGGTTGACATTCAGATCATGACCAAATTGTCTTGAGTAATGACATGAAATCATGAGTAATCAGATTAGTGTGGGACCATGTTTATTCTAAGTTCTTCCTTTGAGAGCCTTCCCTGAGGTGTCTTTTCACAAAGACAATGACTTGGCTGGTCTCCAAGGGTCCAGGGAAATGCATGACTGGGGAAATGGAATTAAATGATCCTTTGTGGAAGATAGTAGAGAACTGACTTGAGGTCACGTACAGATTGAACTGGGTGGTTTCTGAGGTTCCTTCCAACTCTGAGGTTCTGTGATCTTGAAATGTTGTCAAGAGCACAGGAGTATGGACAATATGTGGAAGGTGGAAGACTCTAGGGCAATGTAAAAAGTTGGGGATGTGTGTGTAGAGAATGGGGGCATCAAAGAGAGTAAAGACAGGATGCATGAGGTTGATGTGGGAGAGAGAGGAGTGAGATAAGGGAGGATGAAACTATAGGAGAACAAGGAGTGAAGAGGAGAGGTTGTGAGGAGTGTGGGTGTCCAGAGAGTGAGCAAGAGAGATGACAGAGGGGTGGACCTAAGACTTGGGCTGGAATAAGAAGAGTTTGGAGGTGGTTAGAGAACTTGCTGCTGCTGAGGTGAGTGGAGGGGAATGGGAAAAACATCTAAGGAATGAGGAGAGTGTGAGGACAATGATGAGAGTAGAAGGAATAAGGAGATTGGGATAAGGAAGTAAGAATATTGTGGGGGAGTAAGGATAGTGTAATGTGTTTGGGGAAAGAGTGGAAAATGTGGGGAGAGGACAGACAGTACCAGGAAGTGAGCACTAGATCAGTCAGAGACCCTGGGAATAAACTAGAGTCCCAGAGACTGGGGTATCGAATTAGTGATATGTATATCCACAGAACCAAGTATGGGGAAATCCCCACAAGAACCAACAAAGCAGTTGATAACATTGCTTCTTAGTGGTCTGAGTAGAGTCCAGAGGCTGATGAGAGGGATACAAAGAAAGGGACATGTCCACTTTGCTCGAAGAATCCTTGTTCTGATATACTGGCCCTGCCCTCAGGAACCCACCCTGTCCCTACCCCTGGGTTCAGGGGAGATGCAGACCTTACCTTCAGAGAACCTCAGAAACAGCCTTTTACCTCTGGGAACCCCAGGTAGAGGTGGGAGATACAGCTCTTTGTGTGAAAAGGCAGAACTTGGAGGAGTCTGTAGTCTGAAGGGGGAGAGCTTGAGACATAGTTTTTGCCCTCTGAAGACCCCAGGAATGAGAGGATGCACAGATAAAGGGGTCTGCCTCTGACTTGGACAGTGGGATGACATAAAGCATTTCTGTTCTGAAGAACTGGTACTGAGTCCCCAGTCAGGGCAGCCTTCTCCTGAAAGAGGAACATGGAAAGTTGAAAACAACAATTGAGCCCCAGAAATTATTATTCTACTAAATGTTCCTCTGAGGATTATCAGTCAAAGGATATCTGAGATACCACTTACTCCCAAGACCTTTTTTGGAGGAGGGAGAAAATGAGCCCCAGGTCAAGGAAGAGATTTGCTTGTGGTCACACAGTGAGACAGTAATGGAGCTCAATTGGTTTTCAGGTCTCCTGACTTTGAGTTCAGGCCATCTTCTTACACATACATTGGAAAACACTACTTATTGGCTTCCATATTTATTCCCTCTCATGTTTCTGCCCTCCTTCAGGCTCTTCAACATGCCAATATCCACAGATGCTTTTCAGGGTGAGAATGGGAGTGGGATGGGGCCTGGGTACTCAACAGGTTTCAGATATGCTACGATCAAGCCTAGGGCTAAACGTCATGAAAACACCATTGGCCAAATCAGGTCTGTCTCTGCTAACATCCACCTCTGCCCTCCCTTGACATGGTGTGCAGGGCACCCAGGACTCTTGAAGGCCATGCCAGCAGAACCTGATCTCTGCCACATCCTACCAGTTTTGAAATTCAAGTACACGATCAGTGATGTACTTGGATATGTGTGTTTGTGTTTGTGTGTGTGTGTGTTCTCCAAAGTCTAATCTAGCTAAGATCAGAGAAGTTTATCAACAGAGGATTGGGCATGAGGAATTGACTGTTTCCATGTTGGTTAAACTCCCATGTCTATGATGTTCTAGGCTTTTTGTTTCACTTATGGTGGGTGACCCTAGGATCTTGAAGACCATGCCAGTGGGACCTAAGCTTGGGCAGTTCCTATTTCCTAAACTGGAAGAGTTTTAAATATGCTTGGTGATGAATATCTATCCTATGTCTCTTCTCCAAGGGTCAGACTAGCTAAATGTAGAGAAGCTCATCACCAGACTGGCCATACATAGCATGATGTACATTTTTGGGCAACAGCAACTTTTGAAAAACATTGAATAGGCCATAGATGGGTTGAGACCCCACTTTGATCCTTTAAGTTGTGAAGTTTTAAGTTTTATTCAGTACTCACCTTATGGTAGCACTGTAAGGCCTGTAAGATAGGTAGGACCTCTCCATGGATCTTTGAAGTAAGTTACAAGGTCCCTTCCAATTCTCAGTTTCCTAACCCCTCATAGTTCTAGGAGGAATCTGTGGATGTGCCAGGTAGGGACTGAATTAGGAAGAAATCTAGTTTCAAGAAAGAGAGGATGTCATTTCCCCAGTGTCCTCTACTCTGGTGTGACCACATCAGGAGTCTTGAGTTCAATTCTATAGGTCACTTTCTAGGAAAGGCACTGAAAACTAGGTGTGGACCAAAGGAGGATGGCTATGGTGATGAGGGGGAGTGCTGCCCCTACCACGGGAAGATAGAGGAAGGAACTGAGTGTGTCTTGCCTGGATGTGCCTTTTGCCATCCTCAAAAATTTGACAAGCTATCTTAAGGCATAGGAATTACATTGGTTCTGTGTGACCCAGGTCGTGCAATTAGGAGGAGTAATGAATGGATGTTGAAGAGGAGCAGATTTTAATTTGATTCATTCATTTCTTTCTTCATCACTTCAACAAGCATTCATTAAGCACTTATTGTTTGGTAGCATGCTGGGGACTCTGGGGAGCCAAAGAGAAAGACCGTATCTACCTTCGTGAAACTTACATTCTCTTAGAGTAAACAACATGCATGCACACATGCATACATACATAGACATATTTGTATGTATACACATGAATCTCTATACATATATGTATACCTATTTATGCCCAATGTGTATGCATGTTCAAGTATGAATATAAGTATACAAAGAAAAGATTCTGTGTATATACATGCATGTGTATATATACACATATACATACACATATATGTGTATGTATATATATGTACTCACATATGCATCTGCATGCATGCACACACACACACACACACACACACACACACACAAAGCAATCTTGGGAGAGGGTGCTAGTAACTGGGGGTATCCAAATAGGCCTTATAGGAGATAGCACTTGAGACGAACTTCAGGTGAAGTGAGGGATTATAAGAAGTGAAGGTGAAAAGGGGGTACAGATATGGAGAACAGTCAGTGCAAAAGTGTGGAGGTGGGAGATGGAATTTTGTGAATGAGGAAAGCAAGCAAGAGAATTTGCCTAGAATGTAGAGTGCATGAAGGGAAATATAGTATGCCTGGAAAGGCACAATGGAGCTACACTGTGGAGGGCTTTAAATACCTACCAGAGGAGTCTGAATTTTATCCCAGGAGTAACAGAGAGCCAATGGAACTTTTTTTTTCTTTTTAAGGAGAGAGGGGGGTGACATGATCAGACACGTGCATTGGGAATATTCGTTTGATGCAGCTGAGTTGGAGAAGGAAGATATAAAAAAGAGAGAGACAAATTAGGAAGCTGCTTAAGAGGCTGAGTGAGAGAGAATGAGGGCCTGAATGGGAGAGTGGCCACATGAATAGAAATAGGAGGGCAGATGCAAGTGATGTTGGATATGGCTATGGTGATGGTTACAGAGGAGCCAATGGTGAGGGAAGAGTGAAGCATCAAGGATACAAACTTTAGTGACTGGAAGAATAATGGTGCCTTTGACAGAAATGAGGCAGTTAAGAGGAGGAGGAGAGTTAGGGTGAAATCAATCCAACAACAAACCTTTATTAAGCATCTCCTGTGCTTCAGATAATGAGTTCTGTTTTGGGTATGTTGAATTGGAGATGAATATAGGATATCCATTTGGAAATATCCAAGAGGCAGGTGGTGATGCAGAGAAACAGCTCCAGAGAGGGCTGAGGGTATGACATGTAGCTATCAGGGAGTTATCCGCATATTGATATTTGAATCCATGAAGGCTGATTTGATCACTAAGCAACACAGTATGGAGAGGGAAGAGAGGAGACCAAAGATAGAACCTTTGGGGTACACCTATAGCCGGGGAGTGGTATATGGATGAAGACTCACCAAAGAAGACCTTACCAGAGCGGTCAGACAGGCAGGAGGAGGGTCAGAGGGCCAAGGGAGAGAAATGGCACACAATCCTAGAGAGAGGATGGTGGTCAGTGGTGTCCAGCGTTAGAGAGAGGTCAAGGAGAATAAAGACTGAGGAAAAGTCATTGAATTGGGCATTTAGGAGATCGTCCATCATTTTAGAGAGAGCCATTCAAGGTGAGTAATGAGGTCCTAGGAAGAAAAAGCTTAATAACAAAACAGTTCCAAAGTGCTCCTGTGTAAGGGCGTAAGTTTCTCATCATGAGAGATGTTCAAGCGAAAGTTGTTTGACTTATGTCCGTGCAATTCCAGATGTTATGGATGATTCATTCTTTACGTGTCAG
Organism: Notamacropus eugenii; assembly: GCF_028372415.1. Classification (NCBI taxonomy): domain Eukaryota; kingdom Metazoa; phylum Chordata; class Mammalia; order Diprotodontia; family Macropodidae; genus Notamacropus; species Notamacropus eugenii. Next base: position 91,416,353 of record NC_092875.1, on the reverse strand, counting down.
TTGAATTAGATAGACTCTGAGGTCCATTCTGTCTGTATGATTCTATATTTCTTATTTCTACTCGGTAATCGTTAGGCCAAATTTCTCTTTGTGTTCTCCCTCTTGGTGGTTCTTCCTCCCCCCGCCCCCAGGTACTCCTATTTCGCTTCCTGTCTTCCTCTCTCTCTCCCTCTCCTCTTTTCTCTTTCACTCTTTTCTCTCTCTCTTTATCTCTCCTCTCTGTTTCTGTTTCCTCCTCCTCTCTCTCATCTCTCTCTTCTATCTCTTTCTCTCCTTTCCACTCTCTCTCTCTTTCTCTCTCTCTTCTTTTCCTCTTTTCTCTTTCACTCTTTTCTCTCTCTCTTTATCTCTCTCCTCTGTTTCTGTTTCGTCCTCCTTCTCTCTCTCATCTCTCTTTTCTATCTCTTTCTCTCCTTTCCACTCTCTCTTTCTCTCTCTCCTCTTTTCCTCTTTCCTCTTTCACTCTTTTCTCTCTCTCTTTATCTCTCTCCTCTCTGTTTCTGTTTCGTCCTCCTTCTCTCTCTCATCTCTCTTTTCTATCTCTTTCTCTCCTTTCCACTCTCTCTTTCTCTCTCTCCTCTTTTCCTCTTCCCTCTTTCACTCTTTTCTCTCTCTCTTTATCTCTCTCCTCTCTGTTTCTGTTTCGTCCTCCTTCTCTCTCTCATCTCTCTTTTCTATCTCTTTCTCTCCTTTCCACTCTCTCTTTCTCTCTCTCCTCTTTTCCTCTTTCCTCTTTCACTCTTTTCTCTCTCTCTTTATCTCTCTCCTCTCTGTTTCTGTTTCCTCCTCCTTCTCTCTCTCATCTCTCTTTTCTATCTCTTTTTCTCCTTTCCACTCTCTCTTTCTCTCTCTCATCTTTTCCTCTTTCCTCTTTCACTCTTTTCTCTCTCTCTTTATCTCTCCTCTCTGTTTCTGTTTCCTCCTCCTCTCTCTCATCTCTCTCTTCTATCTCTTTCTCTCCTTTCCACTCTCTCTCTCTTTCTCTCTCTCCTCTTTTCCTCTTTCCTCTTTCACTCTTTTCTCTCTCTCTTTATCTCTCCTCTCTGTTTCTGTTTCCTCCTCCTCTCTCTCATCTCTCTCTTCTATCTCTTTCTCTCCTTTCCACTCTCTCTCTCTTTCTCTCTCTCCTCTTTTCCTCTTTCCTCTTTCACTCTTTTCTCTCTCTCTTTATCTCTCTCCTCTCTGTTTCTGTTTCGTCCTCCTTCTCTCTCTCATCTCTCTTTTCTATCTCTTTCTCTCCTTTCCACTCTCTCTTTCTCTCTCTCCTCTTTTCCTCTTTCCTCTTTCACTCTTTTCTCTCTCTCTTTATCTCTCTCCTCTCTGTTTCTGTTTCGTCCTCCTTCTCTCTCTCATCTCTCTTTTCTATCTCTTTCTCTCCTTTCCACCCTCTCTCTCTTTCTCTCTCTCCTCTTTTCCTCTTTCCTCTTTCACTCTTTTCTCTCTCTCTTTATCTCTCTCCTCTCTGTTTCTGTTTCCTCCTTCTTCTCTCTCTCATCTCTTTTTCTTTCCTCTCTATCTCTTTCTCTCCTTTCCTCTCTATTTCTCTCTCTGTTTCTCTTTCTCTCTTTCTCCTCTCTTCTCTTTCTCACTCTTTTCTCTATCTCATTATCTCTCCCTCTCTCTTTTTCTTTGTTTCTGTTTCCTCCTCTTTTCTCTCTGGCTATCTACTTCTTTATTTTCTTCACCTCTCTTTTTTTTCCTTCTCTTTCTGTCACTGATCATCTCCATCTCAATAATAACTAATGTTTGTGCCACGTTCTAAGGTTTCCAAAGTGCTTTCTTCACAACAATCCTGTGAAGTAGGTAGTGCAAGTATTACTATCACCACTTTATAACTGAGGAAACTGGAGCTGTGAGAGGTTTTCTGAAGGTCACGGAGCTAATAAATGGCAGAGTTTCCTTTTGAACTTGGACTGTCTCATGTGGCGTTGTCCAAGTGTGGTGCTCTTTCTCATTTGCTGGCTTGTGGCCCTTTTGAGTCTCCCTAAGTCTCTGTCTCTCTCTCTGTCTCTGTCTCTGTATTTCTTTATCTCTGTTCTGTTTGTTTTTATCTCTGTCTTTATCTTTCTTCTCTTTCCCTCTGTCTCTGTATTTCCCTGGCTCTTTTTTGGTGCCTCTGGTGAGAAAGGGCTTCTGCTCTTGTGAGCTGTTTTAAATATTCATGTTTTAATTAAAGGATTTTATTGCCTGAGCTGTGAGTGTGTGAGATCCAGAAAAAGCCTGAGCCTGGGGGCGGGGAGCTCTCTGTGTGTGCCTGGCTCCAGTGTGTTAGTGTGTGTGTGTGTGTGTGTGTGTGTGTGTGTGTGTGTGTGTGTGTGTAAGTGGACAGTTTTTGCATATGTGTCCTTACAAGTGTTGGAGGATGTGGGTGAAAAGGAGCTCGGTATGTTCATTCTTTCCCTGGGCCTGAGAAATTTCCAACCTCAGCTCAGCAGACAGTGTGTAGGAGAGGTAGAGAGGTCAAAAGTCTCTTGGGGAGGGGGTGGGAAGTGGGATCAGGCCAGACTTGACCGTTTTCATAACTTCTCCAGGCTCACGTCCTGCAGCCCCGAGGAGTCTAAGCCGAAGGAGCACATGCCTAGAGCTTCCTAAATGCCTCAGTTTCCCCATCTTGGCTAAAATCCCAGAATCAAAGCATTGCTGAGCTAGACAGATCTCAGATCCTCTGGTCCAGCCCTATCCTGAACAGCTGTCAGCAACTGAGAGAAGTCTACAAATGGGCAGCCAGTTTGCTTTCAAAGACTTCCGCTGGCTAGGGGGCTGCTGCTTCATGAGGCAGCCCTTTCCACTTTTGCACAGCTCTAATTGGTAGGAATGTTTTCCCTTCATTGAACCAATTCTGCTTGTTCCTTAGAATAAGCACATTTTCCTTAGAATCATAATAACATTAATGATGACAGCTCCCATTTTGGTAAGGCTTTCAGGTTTATAAAACACTTTCATTACAACTGTCCTGTGAGGGAGGTAGCAGAGTTATAATTGTTCCCATTCTACAGATGAGGAAATTAAAGCCCAGAGAAGTGAATTGACATCATCCTCATCAGAGCATACATTTATGTATCGTTTGCAAAGAAAGCACTTTAGGTCTGTCAATGGAAGCAGAAATAGGGAGAACATTTATTAAGCACTTTACTATGTGCCAGGCACTAGGCAATAAATTCCCTGCCCTCCAGGGGCTAATGTTCTAATAGGAGGCAGGTAATACCTAAAGAGGAACTAGAAATGGTGTGACATTAGAAACAAGCATTCTTCAGCCATTCTCCAAACAGGGGAGGCTTCTGGAGTATTTCTCTCCAACTTAGAAATTCAACTGGTCATTTCTCTAGTATAACAGCAAATGTCATTTCCAGCTGATCCCTGGCTGGTGTTGATGTCATCTGGGTCTTGCTCAAGTGATTCAAGGACTTGGTAAGGAAGGGGAAGACACTGGGTGAAGGATGGGGGGATCCTCATACAGAGGTGAGGTAGAGTCCCTGGTGGAGATGGAACTCATTGAGACTTCATTACATGATCCCTGATCCCAGAGCAGTCCCTGATCAGAGAGGATGAGAGATATTGGTGCCTTTCTCAGCCCTTGTCTCCCAGTTATGGGGCTGGGACACTGAGCCATCTATTTAATGTACTCAGTCACCCAGAATACCAAGAAGGAACCCCAGAGAACTCATCCCATCTCATCCACTCTCCTACCTGGTCCTTCTTGAGATTCATATCACATTAATTTGAGATGGCTAGTGGGGTTGTGGTTCAAAGTGTGACCTGCATTAGGCCTTAGGCTGGGGACCCAGGTTAGGAATGTGTTCACAGATAGTCTTGGACTAGGCCATGAACTTCGGACCTTTCATTTCCTTGTGTCCATAGACGTCATTTTGATTACCCTTTCCTCTGTGCCCTGAGCCTGGACGTTGTAAGCTGGCCCCTCGGTGCCGAGCAGTGCTACTTTGCCCCCTTTCTATCCCTATCTCCCTCTCCACCTGTCACCAAGGTAACCAGCCCTGAAATAGTGCCTTTTTTGGCAGCTAAGGACCAACCTGAGTTTATCCGGAAAAGATGCTCTCTCAGGAGCGTTTCCATAGGAACCGTGTGGTAGCCTATGATTAGGCTCTGGTTGGACACCCTTTCTCTTCCACCCACTCCCAGCATACTTGTTCCACCCCTGCAGCCCCTAGACCCCACTGGGGAAGGTGTTTGGGTCTGTTCCAGGACAGGGTAAGGTGAAAGAAAATCATGAGGGAGAGAGAGTGTACTTATTCTGTGTGGCCCCAGAAGGCAGGTCTAGGAGTGATGCCAGAGAGTGGGGGGAGGGGGAGAGGAAGGGAGATTATTGGGAAAAGGGAATAAGTATTTATTAAGCACCTTCTGTATGTCAGGCACTGTACTAAGCGTTTTACAGTTGTTATCTCGTTTGAGCCTCTCAACAACCCTGGGAGGTAGGTGTTATTATTATCCTTATGTTATGGTTGAAGAAACTAAGGCAGACAGATTAAGTCACTTGTTCAAGGTCACATAGCCAGTAAGTATCTGGGGTCAGATTTGAACTGAGGTCATTTGGACTCCATCCCCTTCATCACATAGCTGCCTCAGTGGGGGAGAAAGATTTCATAGCATCAGATGTTTATAGCTCAAAGGCTACTCTAATTTTACAGATGAGGAAACTGAGGCCCAGAGAAGTTAAGTGACTTCCTTAGTAACAGCAGAGCTGGGGTTAAACTCTAACCCTCTGACTCCAAATTTAGTGCTTTTTTTTCCTTACCAAATTGCTACATATCATAATGGAATATGTTGCTTCAGTAGGTAGTGAGGTCCGCATCACTGGAGGTATTGTAGAAGCCAGAAAACTGTCCTGACAGTGAGTCTGTAGAGGAGCTATTTGCCCTAAGTTGGACTAGTTGACCACTAAAGGCCCTGTCAGCCCTGGCATTCTGTGTTCTCTGTTCTAGGGTCCCTCCAGTGAGCCTTAATGAGCTCCAGGCTCCCCCTCCTTCCCTATCAGGCCTCATCTGTGTCACTTCTTTCCCAGGAGCAGGAGAGAACCCACAGAGGCTCTTTCCCGACTGTCATTAACTCCATTTCTCACCCAGGCTATATTTATCTGCAGCTCCCGGGCTCTTGCTCTCCCACTGCCTGCCCCCTCCTCTCCCCAACCTTCTCTCCTTGGAGCCTGTCTCCTCCTCCCTGGCTCCTTTCTGTCTTTTTGCTGTATCTCTGCCTGGCTCCCCCATTCTCTCTTTCTCTGCCTCTTTGAATTTCATGTATCTCATTGTCTCTTGTTCTCCATTTCCCCTTTCTGCGTCTCTGTCCCTCTTGGTCTCTTGCCCTGGACTCTTCTGCTTCTCTCTGTTTCTCTGTCTCTCTTCTGTCTTGTCTCTCATTAGTCCTTACATAGTGCCAGTGTTTTACAGTACTGCGATTGTGTCTGAATCACAGGACCCATGGGCTTGTGTCCATAGACGTCATTTTGATTACCCTCTCCTCTGGGCCCCAGGAAGGAAGTACCCCAACTGTCCTGCCATTGAACTTTCTGAGATTGGAGTAAATAATAATACATTTGTAGAGAGCTTTAAGGTTTGTAAATTGCTTTAGATACCACAATCCCACAAGGTAAATACCATTATTGTCCTCATTTTACATGTGAGAAAACTGAGGTACAGAGGAGATAAGTGATTTTTTTTCAGGGTCACACAGCTACTAAATATAGGAGACAGGATTTGAACTCAGGTCTTCCTGACTGTCAAGTCCAAGCATTCTAACCACTTAGCAAGCCGTAAGACAAGTTGTTGTTTGGAGGTCAGAGAAAGGCTAGTTTCTTGAACGATTTATGGAGGCAAACTGGGACTTCAAAGAGAGAAAGAATTTCAACAGGCAGAGTTGAAGGGCATCCCCTCCAAGCAGATGGGGTAGCATGAATAAAAAAGTTCAGAGGGGAGGGAAGATGGAACGAGAGAAGGGAAAGGTGAGTAGTACAGTTTCGTTAGGATGTAGAGGAGGGAAGCTGGAAAGAAGGATTGGCAGCTCTGAAATGTGGACTGAGGAATGGAGAACCATTGAAGGTTCTTAGCCAGGGAGGCACTGGATCAGAGCTGTGAATTTACATGATGAGTCTGATAGAAGGAGCAAAGTGAATTAGAGGAGCAAAGATCACAGGCAGGGAGACCAGGAAGACCAGGGAGAGCTGTGCAAAGTCACCAACCTCACTTTCTCTTCCAGAGTCATCTGGGTCCAGCGGCCAGACATAGATCAGGACATTTGGAGACGATCCAGTTTCATGAGATCTAGGTCTAGAAAGGATCTCTAATGCCATCATTTCACAGATGGGGAAACTGAGGCTCAGAAAGGGGAAGTGATTTGTCCAAGGTCACACAGGCAGTAAATAGCAGAGATGAGATTTGCACTCAAGTCCTCTGAAGGAAGTTAATATAATCGAGTTGAGAAGGGATGGGTACCTGACCTAGTGTGAGATGGTTTGGGGAATGGAGAGGAGACTGATTAACAAGTGATGTTATGTCTTTAAGCTTGATAGGACTTCGTTAAGTATATGTGGGGGAGGGGGGAGGTGGTTTTAAAAATAAAAAGTAACTATGGCATCTTTATCCTGGGTCCCTGGAAAGATGGTGGCATCTTTCATATATGATATATCATATTCTGTTGCATATATCAACAGAAATAAGGAAGTTGGGGGAAGGGACAGATATAGGGTGATGAGGATGAGTTTTTGATATGCTGAGTTAATGAATAAGCATTTATTAAGTGCCTACTATTTGCTAGGTACTTTGCTAAATACTGGGGATAAAAAAAGAGGCAAGAGATAGTGCTGGCCCTCAAGGAGCTTACAGGGAGAGACCACAAGCCACCAAATGTGTATAGATAAGTTATGCACAGGATAAAAAGAAAATAATTTAAAAAATAAATAAGAGGAAAAAAGAATTAAGAAGCATTGGGAAAGTCTCCCTATAGAAGACATCTGGGTGAAGATGTCCAACAGGCAATTGGATATAGGAGGCTGGAGCTCATGAGAGAGATTGGGGCTATTTGCATAGACTTGGGAGTGATCTGCATAGAGGTGATCCTTTATGTAGGGATAACATCACGTGTTGGGGTGGAAAGAGTGATGCCAGAGTTGAATTAAGAAGAGCTGGGATTGAAGTCTGGCTCTACACTCTTCTACCTGTGTGACTTCCAGGAATAACGAGGTTTTTGTTCCTCTCTACGCTGCCTTCTTCAGATCTCCTCTTCAGTATAATGTTCGGTTCCGGGTACTACAGTTTAGAGAAGAGAACATTGATAACATGGAAAGACCAACAAGGGTGGTGAAGAATTGTGAGTCCAGCTCAGATGAGGATTGTTTGGCAGAAATGGGCATAGTTAGCCTGGAGGAGAGATTGAAATATAATAACTGTTCAAATATTTAGAAGAATATCTTGTGGAAGAGTGATTTGTTTGTTCTGGTTGGCTAGAACCAGAGGTTAGAACCTGGAGTGATGGGAGGAAGTAGTAAAGACTCCTGTTCAGGCTTTCTGCCAACATCAAGCTATCTGAAAGTAGAATGGTTACCTAAGAAATGGTGGGTTTCCCCTTGGTTGCTTGATGACCACTTGTTGACCGAGTTGTTGTGGCAATTTTTTTTGGGTGTGAGATGGGCTAGTTGGCCCCCTGACCCTTCAGTTCAGTGATTCAGCATCTTTTGACAAGTCCCAGAAGCCTTCTGGCTCCCAGATTTTCATCTGTAAAATGAATTGCTGGCTTAGGTGATATTTAAGGTCCCTTTCAATTCTAAGTCTTATGATCCCAAGAAAGCATGGTTGAGACTGTCAAGGGAAGGCGTATAAGGGGAGAAGAGTACAGGGAAGAGGACCTAGAATGGCACCTTCAGGAACACCCACACTTAACAGTCTGGAGGAGGGAGATGGAGAAGTCACTGTTAGACAAGTAGGAGGATTAACAGGAGAGAGCAGCAGCATTGAAAAGGGAGCGAGAGAGTATCCAGAAGGAGGGGGTGGTCACCAATGACAAATGCTTCCAAAAGGTCAAGGAAGATGACAACTTGGAGAAACAATCATTTTCAATTTGTTGATAAGGAGGTCTTCAAATCCCAACTCAGGCATTTGCTAGATGGTTGACACTGGGCAAATTACTTCTCTGTGCCTCAGTTTCCTCCTCTGTAAAATTAGGAAGTTGGACTCAATGACTTTTAAGATCATTTCCAGTTCTATGGTGACCTTAGATAAAGTAATTTGAGTAGAGTGGCAGTGACTATAGCCATATATCAAGGTGTGGAGCAGTAAATGGATTTGGTTAAGTATTAAATGGCCTGAGTTAGACCAGACAACCTGTGAGATCTCTTCCAAGTCTAAGTGAGTGATGAGAAAGTGGAAACAGTTGAAAGAATCCCAGGTTTGAAGTCAGAGGACTTGAGTGCAAATCTTACCTCTGCTATTTACTGCCTGTGTGACCTTGGACAAATCACTTCCCCTTTCTGGGCCTCAGTTTCCCCATCTGTGAAACGATGGCATTAGAGATCCTTTCTAGACCTAGATCTCATGAAACTGGATTGTCTCCAAATGTCCTGATCTATGTCTGGCCACTGGACCCAGATGACTCTGTAAGAGAAAGTGAGGTTGGTGACTTTGCACAGCTCTCCCTCATTTAAATCCAACTCATGTGCAAGTTATAGTGTCATCTTCCTGATGTCATGGTCCTCTTTGAGAACAAAAGACAACAGCAACAGATCTCATGAAACAAGTTAGGACTCAAATCTAGGTCTTCTGATGTTACATGCTGGGCACCATTCATTCGCCAATCAGAAGGCATTTGATAAATTACTACTATGTGGTAGTGGCAAGCACTGTTCCAGGCTCTGGAGGCTCCATTCCATGTGTCTTTAGGAGCACCCTCTTGTATGTCTAACCCAAATCTCTCTACCCCTTGCTGGGTTTGCCCATTGCCCCACATGGACAGATCCCAGCACTGAAGCATATGGGGTTTCTCCTCCTTTTTCCTTTGGATTTTCTAATTAAAAAATAAGGTTCCTTTACAACCTGCTCTATTCTAGGTCCCTACCTCCCAGTTCCCTGACCCCTGCTTCTATCCCAAGGGCACATAGGAGGCCTCAGAGAAACCCAGCTCTAAGGGGCCATATAATCAAAGAATCCTAGTTTTAGAACTAGAAGGGAACCTTGAAGACCATCTCCTCCCCCTCCATTTATTAGCTGCAGGCCCACCCAGAGGTTAAATGAATGGCCCCAAACTACCCCAAGTTCCTAAGTGACCGCTCTGTGATTTGAACCTGAGTTGCCATTTCCAAATCTAGTGCTATTCTCACTACGCTTGGGTAGTGCCTGTCTTCATGAAGTCTCCAGTCTGAGGTCATTGAAGCAACTAACCAATCAACACTCATAGAGACTCAATCTTTCTTCCTCCATGAACCCCTTGGCAGTCTGGTGATGTCTAAAGATCCTTTCTTAGAATAGTGTTTTTAAATGAACAAAGCAAAATATAGACTGAAAATGAAGCCAATTATATTGAAATAGTTATCAAAATATATAATTACAAATGTCACAGATGCCAGAATAGGAACCCCTGACTTATTAAGTGCCTCTTTTATGCCAGGCACTGAGGATAAAAGATGAAAATGATACAGACCCTGACCTCAAGGACCTTTCATTTTAAGAAAGGAAGCCAATGTGTCCATGTGTGTATGTTTATACGAAATATGCACAAAGGGACGATCCTGGAGAGGAAGATAAACAAGGTGTTATGCACTGATACAATTTGCCTCTGCCCCTAAGCACTGAGTGGACCCTAAGGCAGGGACTCCCTAGAGTTTGGTAGGTTAATTAGGGAGGCATTTCCCAGGGGAGACAAGTTTTTCAAGAGAAAATAGTCCAGAATAAGAAAGGGGGTGGGGGGCCAGGTGGAAGTATGAACAGGAGCCTTCTAAAGGCCAGGAAGATGACATAGGATTGTGGAGAAGCAAGTTGTGTGTAGGAGACAGAGGAGGCTGGGAGGAATGCCACTGGCAGACTCCCTACAGGATGTCCATTTGAATCTCCAGCTTTGGTATATGGGTAATATGCCTCAGTATATCTCAGGAGCTACTGCTTTTATGTTGAGGACAGGTATCTCCAGCTCTAGCCCACACCTTCATGGAACCACGTGGACTATGTGGGAAGGAGGATTTGAACCCCTGACTTTGGAGTGTCAGAGAGAGAAGGGCTCAGAAAGCCTTACCTAAAATCATTCCAGCCCACTGTGATCTCTTGTTTCCTCTGAACTCTAGACCACTTAAGAGATAAAGGTAGAGAGATTTGGGTTAGGCATCCGAGAGAGGAATTTCTAAAGACACGTGGCGTGGTGCCTCAAGAACCTGAAACAGTTCCTGGTACGTAGTAGTGACTTATCAAACAACAGAATCAAGAATCTTTATATAATTAGAATCGGAAGGGACCTTAGGAATCATCTAGTGCAACTCCTTATTCTACCAATGAGTGAGGCAATATGATATAGTGGTTAGGGCATTGGACATTAGACTCATGGAAGACCTAGGCTCTACTCCCAAATCAGATACTTATTATCTGGGTGACCCTGGACAAGTCCTGTCTCCTTTCTGTGCCAAGCTTCCTCATTTATAAAATGAGAGGATTGAGTTAGTGCCTTTTGAGTCCCTTCCAGTTCTAAATATATGATTCTGTTTTCTATCTATCTATCTATCTATCTATCTATCTATCTATCTATCTATCTATCTATCTATCTATCTATCTATCTATCCATCCATCCATCCATCTATCATCTATCTATCTGACTTGAGTCAGGAAGACATGGGTTCAAATCCAGCCTCAGACTCTTACTAGCTATGTAAACATAAGCAAGTCACTTAACCTCTGTTTGCCTCAGTTTCCTCAACCATAAAAAGAAGATAATCACAGTATCTACCTCCCAGGGTTGTTGTCAGGATCCAATGAAATGATATTTGTAGAGATTATTCAAATAGTGCCTGGCACATAGTAGACTCTATATACATGTTTATTCTTTTCCCCCTTTGCATCTCCAGGGCACATAGTAAGTGCTTAATAAATGCTTGATGACTGATTGACAGATTCTATAAACTGAGGCCCAGGGAGGTTAAGGGACCTACGTAAAGTCACAAAGCTGGGAATCAGCAATTATCTCTGCTTCTTTTGTGCTTTAAGATTCACAAAGTGCCTCTGTGAAGTAGGTTGTTGGTTATGGGACCCATATGGGCCGAGCTATTCTAAGATGCAATTCGAGGTGGTAGTGATGGCCCTAGACCCAACATTGCTGGCATCTTTCCTTAGGGTATCCTGAAGAACCACTTTCAGGTTGCCTAATTAGCATACTAGGACCTGAGCCTTCAACTTATCCTTAGTCAAGGGTATCCCTCCACCCTTACATCGATGGAACAGATTGAGCATCAAGTGCTGGCCATGCCTAACCCCCTAGATCTATATTTTGGGGAAAGAGGGGACCACCTACACCCTATTCTGGCCTCTTATATGAGCTTCCCTTCCCCACCTCCCCCAATACCCAAGAGCCATTTTTCATCTTAGGGCAACACTTGTTGACATCCCTTCCCCTGCCTCAGCTGTTTCTAGGTTTATGTGTGTGCTGAATAAACCTACTTACCCAAACCACTTCCTTCTATCACTGTTCTTGTGGCTTCCCAAGTTCCCCCTGGGCCTTGACCTGATGAGTGGTTCCACTCCCCCCAGCCTCCAAATCAGTCAGTAAGGGCTGGGTTATGCATGAATTGTTAGCCCCATTTTACAGATGAGGAAAGTGAGATATTGAGGTTTAAGTCTGAAGGGGAATGAGGCTTGTTCTGTTTGACAGCAGTGGGCAGACCCAGGGCCAATGGGTAGAATGTGTCTGTTGCTCAGTTGTTTCAGTTGTGTCCAACTTTTCATGACCCCATTTGGGGTTTTCTTGGCAGAGATACTGAAATGGTTTTACATTTCCTTCTCCAGTTCATTTAACAGATGAGGACACTGAGGCAAACAGGGTTAAGTGACTTGCCCAGGGTCACACAACTATTAAGTGTCGGAGGCCAGAGTTGATCTCAGGAAGTTGTGTGCAGAGACAACACTTTATGCACTATGGTGCCACCTAGCTGCCTGTGAGTAGACTATACAGAGAGGCAAATTTAAGCTGGATTTCAGGAAAAATGACCTGACAATTAGACCCACTCAGAAGTGGAATGAGCCTCCTTGGAAAGCAATATTTCCGGCTGAGCCTGAATGATGGCTTATTGTGTAGGGAGAGTTGAATATGCTTTTTGGAGTATAAGCCAGGCTAATTGGCCTCCAAGGTGCCTTCCAACTCTAACATTCTGTGATTCTGTGATACCTGGATCTTTCTACCCTCAGCTCAACACTGTTTCACCCCAAACACGATGCCTCCCAAAGCTAGACCAAGAAGGGACAGCTGTTCCATTCCCACTTCCTTCTTACTTCTCACCTGGATTACATTAAGAGACTCCTGGGGGTCTCCTTGCCTCCAGTCTCTGACCTCTTCTGATCTCTCTGCCTCCAGCCTCCCCTCACTCCCTTTTCTTTTCTAATCTCTTCTCTGAAAAGCTGTCAGCATGATCCCCACTAAGCCACAACCTTGGTGTGACAATAGGACATCCTTGCTCACAAGCCTGCAGTGACTTCCTGTTGCCTCTGGGATAAAATGCAGACTCCTCTGCCTGGCACTTAAGGGTTAAATGAGATCATTGCTGGTCCCAAAGGGCTTGTGTTGTGTTGGAGAGGAAAATATAGGAATGTAGAAGTATATAGCAAATAAATATAAAATATGGGATGTTCCAAAAATTATCTATGTTCTGTCTATCTATCTGTCATCTATCTCATCTGTCTATATCTGTCTAATCTGTCTTCTGTCATCTATCTAAATCTATCTTCTATCATCTCTCTCTCTCTTTCTCTCTCTCTCTCTCTCTCTCTCTCTCTCTCTCTCTCTGTCTCTCTCTGTCTCTCTGTCTCTGTCTCTGTCTCTGTGTCTCTCTCTCTCTGTCTCTCTCTCTCTGTCTCTCTTCTCTCTCTCTCTCTCTCTCTCTCTCTCTCTCTCTCTCTCTCTCTCTCTCTCTCTCTCTCTCTCTCCCTCTGTCTCTCCGTCTCTCTAGCTATAGCTATTAAGGCCTAAAACAAGGGCAGCTAGGTGACACAGTGGAGATACAACACAGAGTCCGGAGTTAGGAAGACCTGAGTTCAAATGTGACCTCAGACACTAGCTGTGTGACCCTGGGCAAGTCACTTAACCCTATTTGCCGCAGTTTCTTCATCTCTAAAATGAACTGGAGAAGGAAATGGCAAACCGCTCCAATATCTTTACCAAGAAAACCTCAGATGGGGTCGAGGAGAGTTGGACATGACTGCAACAACTCGACGACAGCACTTAAAATTGCGTTAATACTTTGGGACATCTTGTACATATCAGACAGTGAAGTATAAGGTAGTTAAATCAAGGTAGTTAGTTGGGATAGAGAGGGGCAGGGGACAGTAGTACTGGCAGTTTAGGAGATCAGGAAAAACTTCATGTACAGTGGTAGTTCTCAGAGTATAGTCTGGAAATCCCTGGGGGTGGATGAGACCCTTTCAGGGAGCCAAGAGCTTAAAACTATTTTCTTAATAATAGTAAGATGGAGGTATCAAGCCCTTAGCTTTCTGGCCACATGCAACCACAACTCAAACTGGAATAAAATGTAATTGGGAAATATCTAACAAAAGAAATCAAAATCTAATAAACCATAGATAGTATTACATTTCAGCACTAAGTCAATCTGTGGTCCTCAGGGGTACTTACATACGGATTAGTGGCCCCCATTTCATTTCAGATACAGTAAATATGGATAGATATAAAGCACATAAACAAAAGGCTCCTGAATGATTTTTTAAAATGTAGAAGAATCCTGAGATGAAAAGTTTGAGAACTAGAGGTGTGGAAGACGGTGCCTGAGATGAGCCATAGAGGAAGTGAAGGATTCTGGGAAGTAGAAGTGAGGAGAGATAGAATTCCAGGAAAGGGGACCGGCCAGTGCAAAGGCTTGGAAATGGGAGATTCAGTGCCAGATGTGAGCAATAGAGAAGCCAGTTTGAATTCTCTTAGTAGAACATAAGTTCTTTGAGAGCCGGAACTACTGTGTTTGCTTGTTTGTTTTTAAATCTCCCATGCTTAGCAAAGTGTTTGAACATATTCAAGACTTAAGAAATGCTGAATTGAATTCGATAGAGGAAGAAATGCCTGGCATACAGTAGGTGCTTCATAAATGTCTATGGACTTATTGACCAAGGCCTAGAGAGGGACAAGGGATTTACTCAAGCACTTAGAGTTTTCGTCTTGGGCTCCCTTGAAAACATCGTGATGATTCTTCCTATCTGGACTGAAGCTTCATGTGGGTAAGTCTTGAGGGACCATGGTGCGAGGGTGAGATGATCACCAGACCATGAATCAGAAGGCTTGCTTTCCCATCATGGCTTCATGAATAATAACTCTGTGATGATGACCAAGACAGTGTAGGAAAAATGGGGCTGAAATGGAAGCAGGGGCTGTGGTGCAAATCTCTGGTAGCTCTGTGGCCTGAGGCTCAGTTTTCTCATCTGTATGATGGAGACATGAATAAGGGGCACACCTAATAATTGTTCATGTTGTTTCCTGATGAGTAAAGGGTTTCATAACTCTTAAATCATTATGGAAATGGGAGATGGTAATATTCATCTTTCCCTCCCTCCTCACACTCTCTCCAGTGAATTTCCCCCAGGGCAGTAGCTATGTTTGCTCCCAGTGGAACTCTGCTCAGCCAGGCATGCAGGGTCCCGGGTTCACTTGGAAATCCCTGTTTCTCCATCAGCCTCAGCCAGATGACAGGTCTTTAGCATATATGTCACCCTTGGGACAAGTACATCATGATCTCTCTTTTAATGGTGTTACGCACCATCTCCCTCCTGCTAACTCCGGGAGGGGCCATCCTCTCTAGGCTGGGACTAAATGGCTCTTGGGTCTTCTGGTAGAGAAAGGAGAGGCAGCTCCTTTTCACCTGGGCAAGTCTCTCAAATTCTCTGGACCTCAGTTTCCTCAGCTGCAAAATGATGTTGTTTGTCCTTTCTTTTCAAAGATCAATGATGTTGCGGGTGACTTGTGGGTGCATTGAGTGACTCAGAGTTGCACAAAGTCATCAGCCTCACTTTCTCTTTGTGAGTCATCAAAGTCCAGTGGCAGGACAAAAGTCAAGATGACTGGTGATGACTTGGGATGCAGTGGATGACCTTGGATGCCTGACCTCACCTTCATAGCCTTTGGGACAATTGTTCTCATCTGCCCATTCTGCCAGGGGAAGTCTTCACATGCATGGAGTAGACATCCCCCTGATGGGGGATGCAAAATGATAGAGAGGGACCAGATGAGCTTTGAGGAGGAAATGTAATTCAGTGGAAAGAGTACTGATTCTGGGGTCAGTTTGAATCTTTCCTCAGATAGTTATGTGACATTGAAGGGGGGAAGTCCTTTAGTGTTTCTCAGTCTCAGTGTCTCAACCCTGTGGCTCTCTTTTTAGCCCATCTTGTAGGCTGTTAATAACAGCTAGTAATTTACAGTTTGTAAAATGCTTTGTAAATATCTCCTTTTTCCTCCCAACAACCCTGGGAGGCAAGTAGCTGCTCTCATTAGCCCCATTTTACAGATGAGGAAACTAAAGCTGAACAAAATCAAGCGACTTGCCCAGGGTCACTCAACTTGTATGTGTAGAATGAGGATAATCATAATACCTATTTCTCAGGGTTCTTGTGAGATTCTAATAGAAGAACATAACATGCTTTGCAAAGCTTAATGCTCTGTATAAATGCTGGTTATTATTACTAGAACTGTAACTAGGGATAAGTAAGGCAGAGAGCTACCTAGGGCCAATAGGCAAGGAGTCAAAAAGAGAGATTATTTTTTAAAACAGTCTCATAGTTTCATTTTATTTATTTTTTTGGTGTTTTATTTAGAGGCAGTCAGGGTTAAATGACTTACCCTGGGTCATATAGCTAATAAGTGTCAAGTGCCTGAGGGTAGATTTGAACTCAGGTCCTCCTCTGGATTTCTGGGCCAGGGTGCTGTCCATTTCCCCACCTACCTGCCCCTTGATCACCTGTTTTTAATGCCAGATAAATCTCCTTTCCCATGGCCCAAGGAGTTTCTTTCCTAGAAGCACAGCATCTCTAAACTGGAAGGGCCCTTATGGGCCATCTCATCTAACTTGTACCTGAGCAGGAATCCCCACTTCATCTCCTCTGATAAGTGGCCCTTCAAGGCTATCTCCTCGTGAAGACCTATACAGACAGAAACTCATGAGACAGTGGGTGGCACTTTGCAGTAGCTCTAATGACCAGAAAGGCTTTCCTGAGAGAGGGAGGTGGCGGTGGCAGTGAGACATCATAAGGCATGGTAGTGTCTGGTCTCCCTTGATTTCATTACTTTCCTGTGAGGAAACTCCCTCTATCAATACAAATTAGCATCTATAATTTAGAAGGCTTCCTGGAGCATTGTGAGAGATTAAGTGACTCACCCAGGGTCACTTAGCTAGTAAGTGTATGAGGCAAGATTGACCACATCCACTATGGTTCAGGGGTATGATTTAAATCCAGGTCTTCTTGGAGACAGCTGTGTGGTTCTGTGATCTTTGTACTGAACCTGGAGTCAGGAAGACCTGAGTTCAAATGTGACCTCAGTTTTCTCATCTGTGAAATGGGGAAGACTCATAATAGCATCTGCTTCCCAGGATTGTGAGAATTCAGTGAGATAATATTTGTAAAGAGATTAACACATAATAGTCTTTATGATCTTAATAGATCTTGCTCTCTTCACTCTTCTTAATTTCTAGGTCAGGTTATTATTATGTGAACTATCATGAGGATTCTGACAAGGTCCCTTATAGACAAAATTAGGTTCGAGTGACAGAGAAATAACTCTTTTACATCTCATAATCTGGTACATTCCTCTTGGGTCATAAAAATTAAAAAGAAGATGGAACCCTAATCCCATAGATCCTTAAGTATCATAGAAACTGAACAAATTTAGTTAAATAGAATCATAATCTCCTACATCCCCTAAGGAAACAACTTCATTAAATAATATCCATAGGTAAACTGAGTCAGGTTACAGGTTAAGCTAATTTAGAGGGTTCACAAATAGGTTGGTTGAGGAGGAGATTTACAGGTCACCAAGGACTCAAAGACAGTTGAGATTCTTCCTGTGGCTTCTTATCTAATGAATGTTTAAGGCTTTCATTTTCACATCTCATGTGATCATCCCAAGATCTTGTTGTGGAGTCATTTTCTAGCCATGTCTGACTCTTCGTGATACCATTTAGGATTTTCTTGGCAAAGATACTGGAGTGGTTTACCATTTCTTTCCCCAGATCATTTTACAGATGAGAAAACTGAGGTGAACATGCCCAGGGTCACACAGCTAGTAAGTGTTTCAGGCTGTATTTGAACTCAGGTCTTCCTGTCTCTAAGATGGACACTTTATATTCACTCTGCCACGTACCTGATCAAATGAGATTCATTTTAACTAAAATTTGCAGGAGAAATAGCCCTGAGTCCCAAAAAAGGCAAATGTAAAACCCCCATAGCAGTATCCTGAGGATTTTCCTTGCCCTCCTCCCTCAGCCTTCCCATCACTATCCTCATATGGTCTCTGACTTTGCCTAGCACTTTGGACTCCTGATATTTTGTGATGTTGACTCATATATGTCATATTGAAGACTTAAAAGCTCCTCTGGGACAGAAACTCAAAGATGCTTCGTACATGACTTGGTCCTGCTGGGGTGATTATAATTATAATCCATTGTTGAATGTCATTTAAGAAGGATGCTGATAAATCAGAGGGCATCCAGGGGAAGGCAGCTTTGATGGTGAAGGGCATATTGCAGATTTTTCAGGGATAGGTCAGCTGAGATAATGGATTCTCTCCATCCTAATATTTTTTTCTTTGTAGGGTGTTCAAAGACTGTCCAACCCACCCCCCTCCCTTTCTATTCTTCTTATACCTTACCCTACCCTACCCTTTTCACCTATCCCCACATACTCTTTGTTCCTTGCAGGAGACCCTCCCTTTGTTGAGTTCAGGCATAATTTCTGTCTCTGCCCTTCATGCCTGGAATGCTCTCCCTCCTCCTCTCTCCTTCCTGGCTTCCTTCAAGATCCAGCTAAAATCTCATCTTCTATAGGAAGTTTTTCTTGATCTTTCTTAATTTTAATGCCTTCCCTCTGGTGATGATTTCCGTATTTATCCCACCTTATCTCCTTATTGTCTCCTCCAATTAAATTGTAAGCTTCCTGAGGCCAGGGGACGCTTTTTATTCCTTTGTATTCCCAGAGCTTGGCACAGTGATTGGTACATCGTAGGCACTTAATAAAATATTTATTGAGTTAGACCAAGGTGGAGGGCTTGAAAGGACAGGAAAGGACAGAAATAAGAAGAGGAAGTCGAGCTTTCCAGAGCTCCTCCAGAAGGCCAGAGACAGACTCCCCTGATTTCCCAATGTGACAGGTGTGTGGCTGGCACTGGCTTTGGAACTTAGAGGATCTTGGCTGAAATCCCAGCTCAGCTCTGTCACTTGTGGGACATTGGACAAATCACTTCCATTCTTTGGGCTTTGGTTTCTTTATCAATATGATGAAAGGATGGACCAGATGCTCTCCTCCAAGGTTCTTTCCAGTTCTAAATCTTAGGATCCTACTTAGAGTACTCTCTTTCTCTTCATTATAAAGCCTGTGCAAAAAATTCTGACTTTCCGTGCATCTTGATTTATTCGCCCACAGCACCCCCTGCTGGACGATGCCTAGAACCTTAGGCTATTAGAACTGAAAGAGATCTTACATCTTACCTACCCATAGTAATGTATAGATTTACTATTGGATGGTTCTCTCTTCTAGTCTTGCTCTGTGACCTTGGGCAAACCTCTTCTCTCTGAGCCTAGGGCTGTGCAGGAGTGGGAAGTTAGGGGAAGAAGATGGTAGCTGGGCTAGATGCACTCCAGAAGGAGGAAAGTCATAATGACCTTGTCATCTGCTCTTGGTCAGACTCCATCTGGACTACTGCATTCATTTCTGAGCAGCATGTTTTCTGAAGGACACTGAGAAATTGGAGTGGCTTGAGAAGGGCAGCCAGATTGGGGAGGAGCCTGAAGACCATGGAATACACCTACTAACTAAGAATGAGAGCTCTTGAGCCTCAAGTAGAGAAAACTTAGCTGGAGGAAATGGGTGGGTCTATAATGCTAGCAGTCTATAGATATTTAAAGGCCTATTTTAGGAAATGTGCATTAGACTTGTTCTTCAGAAGCCCAGAGGGCAGAAATCAGTGAATAAACATTGATTAAGCACCTACTATGTGCCAAGCTTTGTGTGCTAAGACAGCCCCAGCTTTTAAGGAGCTCACAGTCTAATGGGAGAGACATGCGGATAACTACATACAAACAAACAACATATGTAATAAACAGGAAACCAACAGAAGGAAGTCGCTGGAATTAAGAGAATTAGAAGCAAAGAGCAAGTTTCAGATAGAAAGATTCAGGCTTATTATAAGGAACACTTCCAAACATCATGAGTGGAACGGTGATCCTCTCTCTGGAGACAGTGAGATCCTTACCACTAGAAGTCTTTAATTAGAAGCTGGAGACCACATTTCAAGGTTATAATGCATATTCTTGCTAAAGTATGCCCGTTTGAGGTCTTTTCTAATTGAGATTCTGTTTTTTTTTTTCCTTTTTTGCTCTGACATTCTATTATTGTAAAAAATGGAAGAAATATAGATGAAAGTACTTTGTAGTCATAAAAGTCTAATTACATGTAAATTGTTATCATCATTATAATAAGGCCCTCTTCACCTCTCCTTTTCTTCTCTTCTCCCTGCCTACATTTTTACTTAAGGAGGGAGAGGTAGAGTGAAAGCTGGAGGCTCAGTGTTTAGTGACCTGATCTAAACCTACATAAGGTAGGCAATGGTGGTGGTGGATGGGCAGACTGGGAGAAAGATGGGATGACCTTCAATCTCCTAGGCTGGAGGCAAATGTGAGGAGGAATTAGCCAATGATCTCCAATACTGCCTGGAAGTACTGGATGGGAGCAAGGCTCCTTTGTGGAATACTGACTGGAGGAAATGCCCCCCTCATACCCAGACCCCATACTCACTGCACACGCAAATCATATGCACAACCTACACATAACTTATGGGTCATAGTTCACTTGCTACTAACACAACATTTACCTAATCATATACTACATATACAACCCATGGCTCAGAACACACCAGAAGATTTGTCAAACCATTAAATAGAGAGTGCCAGAGCTAGAAGGACTTTAAAACACAGGACAGAATTTTAGAGGGAATGAATAAGCATTTATTAAGCACTTACTACAATGGTCCAAGTACCCTATAGTTATTTCATTTGACCCTCACAACAACCCTGGGAGGTAGGTACTATTATGATTGCCATTTTGCAGTTGAAGAAACTGAGGCAGACAGAGGTTAAGTGACTTGTGAAGGGTCGCACAGCTAATAAGTATCTGAGGCAGGATTTGAACTCAGGTCATCCTGAGTCCAGGTCCAGTGCACTAACCTCAGTTGGCAAAGTCCTTAGAGTAATGCTAACAGTTAGCATTCATATAGCACATTTAAGTTTTGAAAGTCCTTTATATATTTTTTGTTATTTGTAATTTCTGTAGTCTTTGTTGAATATATAAAATAACAAACTCAGAACGATGATGTGATTGGCTCTTGGTCCCACAGGTAAGGACTTGCACAGAGGAAGAGACTGGCCTGGGCCCAGTTATTTAAAGAAACACAAATAAATTTTCAGAGACACAGTCACTCTCAGGGAAAAGGACATGACTTACAGAGACCTTCGGGGGTGGCATTCAAGTCCTGTCCAAACATCAATTCTAGTGCCACATCCACTACACTCTATTGTCCTTTAACAGAGCTAAGAAAGCCTTAGAACACAGAATGTCAGAGCTAGAAGGGACCTTAGTACAGTGAATGTCAGAGCTGGAAGGGACCTTAGAACAGTGAATGTCAGATCTAGAAGGGACCTTAGAACAGTGAATGTCAGAGCTGGAAGGGACCTTAGAACACAGAATGCCAGAGCTAGAAAGGACCTTAGAACACAGAATGTCAGAACTGGAAGAGACCTTAGAACACAGAATATCAGAGCTAGTAGGGATCTTAGAACAGTGAATGTCAGAGCTGGAAGGGACCTTAGTACAGTGAATGTCAGAGCTGGAAGGGACCTTAGTACAGTGAATGTCAGAGCTGGAAGGGACCTTAGAACAGTGAATGTCAGAGCTGGAAGGGACCTTAGAACAGTGAATGTCAGAGCTGGAAGGGACCTTAGAACACAGAATGTCAGAGCTGGGAGAGACCTTAGAACAACGAATGTCAGAGCTAAGAAAGGATCTTAGAACACAGAATGGTAGAGGTGGAAGGGACCTTAGAATACAGAATGTTAAAACTGGAAGGTACCCACGTTTCATTTAATGTGACTCCTTCATTTTACAGATGAGGAGAAAAATGCAAGAAGAGGGCAAGAAACGTCCCCAAAATCATGCAGTAATTTAATGGCAAAGCTGGGCCAGGAACTTGGCTTATCTTTACTCTTGAGGCTTTGTTTGCACTTCCAGTGCTTAGACCATGGCCTGACACGTAGTAGGTGCTAGTCAATGGAATGCATCATGACACTTATTCCACTATTTTACCCTCTTATCCCTCTCATCACAGATATGCCAGCTTCTCCCATTGCCATGCAGATGCACACACAGAGTGCACACCCAGCACATATACCAGAAGGCCCTTAGCAAAACTTACACATAGATAGGACACAGAGATGAGCAGACCCAGACACAGTTATACACACATATACACACACACTTACATATACATACACATACATACACACACTCACATACACACACTCACACACACACATGCACAGTCACATACACATATAAACACTCACACACACACAGTCACACACATATACACACACACACTCATACACATTCACATACTCACACACACTCACACACTCACACACTCACACATACACACACACATATACTGCACACATTGGCTC
The DNA here is from genome assembly GCF_028372415.1 of Notamacropus eugenii. NCBI lineage: Eukaryota > Metazoa > Chordata > Mammalia > Diprotodontia > Macropodidae > Notamacropus > Notamacropus eugenii. The sequence continues at coordinate 91,394,227 of NC_092875.1, read as the reverse complement.
AAGTACACACACAGTCACAGAAAGAGACAGACAGAGGCCTCCCCTTAGAGTGACAGACACAGAGAGAGACATACACAGAGTAACAGTATAGGGCCTGATTGCACTGACAGACAAATTCTCAGAAACGTGGACATTTGTGGAGAGGGATAGACACAGGCACAGGTTTAGTCACAGACCAAGAGAACCGTCCCTCACAACAGGAACTTGAGTTGGGTCTGGGACAGGGCTGGGAGTTGTCAGAAGCGAGGGAGGCACATAGGTTCCTGTAGATAGTACAAGGCAGGGACAGCAAGAGTGGCCTTCCTGGCACATGGTCCATGCCAGCTGGACAGGCCTTCAGGCACAACAGGGCCTCGCTTTGCTCCAGATGGAGATGCCAGACCCTGCTCTGCCCCCATCTCAAATTCAGGAGCAGCCAGGGATGTCATGCTGGATGGTTTCAGGGGAGGGGCATGTGAGATTGCTCTTCACCACGGTTGGTCATCTTGTTTGAGAGCTCATGCACACACGTGCTCACATACACACACACACACACACACACATACACACAGGTAGGTATCTGTCTAGGTAATAATTCTTCTCTTAGGTATGGAAACTGACAAAGTATTTCCACTTTTCACATAATCCTCATAACAACTTGAAGACAAAGGTGGGGAAGGAGCTATTCTGTCTGTTTTACATAGAGGATGAAGCCAAGGTCCAGGAAGGAGAAGGATAACGGCCATCCCTTAGGCTGAAGTATGCTTCCTTCCCAGTCAGGCTCCAAACCTCTCCCAGGGAGTCCGGGTGATATACAGGAGAGATCACTAGACCTGGACTCTGATGACCTGGGTTCTAGTTCATGTAACCTCTCCTGATCTTTGTTCTCCCTGCTGCTGCCAAAGGAACAGGTCGAGGCTGAGATCCCTGCAGGGGCCAACCGTATCTGTGGTTCTAGGTTTCTCATTCCCCAACAGATTCACAGCTCTTTACTTCATAAGTGGTGACACTGTTCATGCTGGCCTCTGGAATCTTAGCTCTCCTTGGTCAGCCAAAGGTTCAGAACCTTCTGCCTTGGATCCTCAAATCTTACTGGGGCTGAAAGGGTGGGGAGGAGGAGGAGAGAATAATATCTAGGAAATACCTTACAAAGCTCTGATGGCCAAGGTCCCTCAGGGGAATAGATGGTCGCACCTTTAACCTCAGATTTTAACCCTTCTGGGATCAACCAAAGTGGATAGTCAGTTCTCTCCTGGAGAAAAGACTTAGGAGAGAAATGATGGGTCTCATCAAACGTTTGAAGAGCTCTCTTTTGGGCATAGTAAAGCTTCTTCTGTTTGGCCCTGAAGGAGAGACCTCAGATCTAAGGAGAGGAGAATGTGAGTCAAGAGGAAGAAAGCAGGCCTCCGTAAAAGGAAGTATTTTCTAATAATCAGAATGCTAGTGAGTTTGCTACCTTTGGAGGTATTCAAGCAGGACCTTGTTAGGAAGGCTGAGGAGGGGATTCCTACCCTGAGTGAGAGGCTGAACTAAGGAACCTTTGAAATCTATCTTTTAACTCTTTCTGACTCTGCTTTGGGGAGGTTCCCCTAACTTCTTTCCATCCTTCCCTCCTTATCCCAGTCCAATCCAATTGAAGGAGAGAAGGCAAATGGAACAATACATCTCTAAAAATACTGAAAAGCTAGATCTCTTGCCTTTTCTCTGTCAGAACAACACTGTGGTCCTAGGATGGTAAATAATCAGGAATGTGCTAAAGAGATATGAAAGCTGAATGAATGAATGAATGAATGAATGAATGAATGAATGAAAAAGTGTTTTTATTAAAGCTGGCATTGTGCTAAGTTCTGGAAACACAAATAACAAACATGAGATATTGCCTGCCCTTTAGGCAGTTCTACAGGGGAGTAGTGAGCAGGGAATGGAATTTTGGTATTTGGAATTCCAAGGACGGTGAGTTGATCTATAGAGCAGCTGATTGGTACTCTACAGTAATTGGTTACTATAGCAAAAGGTAGAGGGGAGAGAGACAGACAGACAGACAGACAGAGACACAGAGAGACACAGAGAGGTGTGTGTGTGTGTGTGTGTGTGTGTGTGTGTGTGTGTGTGTGTGTGTGTGTTGGGGAGAGTGGGGAATGCATAAGGATGTACAGATGGCAAGATGATTTCTGGTGGATGTCTGAATGGGATATGAGATATTTTCTGCCCTGGGGCCAGCTAGGTATAAGCATCTACAGCAGGTGAATTTTCCTCAGTTACCCCACCAATCAGAATATCTCAGTCCCAAGACAGATGTTCCAAATCTGAATGAATCAACTGCCCCCAGGAACGGGGGACATGCATTCTGGTGGTCTGATGGGGAGGATGCTGGATCTCTGGTTTGGAGAGTCATGTGTCCTATTTAGAGAAAAAAGACTAATACTCATTGACTAAGTTAAGAAAAACAAAGGAGGGAGAGACATATCAAGAAGCAGACCACCAGCAGATAGATTGATCTCTGGGTAAAATGAGGGTTTGAAGCCCTGACATTCTGTATTCTAGCATCTTTTTAAACTCAGCATTCAACACTGTAACCTGAGGTCTTTCTAGCTCCGATGTTCATATGCCAGCTTCCTTTCTAACCTTTAATATTCAACATTCTCTCTCTAAGGTCCTTTCTAGCTCTCACCCCCTGTGTTTCACAGTAACTTCTAGCTACATTATCCAATGTTCTTTATTCTAGGGTCTCTTCCAGTCCTGACATTCTGCTTTCAATGTTACAATTTCCCTTCGAGCCCTGACATTCCATATTTTATGTTCTGAGCTACCTCCCAGTTCTGACATTCTAGAATTTTATGTGTACATAAGGGCTTAAGATAACATTTCCCTAACTAATTTGGCAGTGGAATATTTTAGGGCTTGAAATATGCTTATGAAAATCATAAATGCTTGTCCATGGGTACTTGGAAGCCTGAAACACCCCCAGGATAAAGTGTCTGTATATGTGCGGGGAGGGAGTTTAGGAAAATTTGGATCCAAATAAAGGAAATTAAGCCTATTTTCTCCCTGGAATATTGCCGTAGGTAATAAGTATTTTGGATACATATATAATTTTGTCTTTAATCTTTTTGAGGAGAAAATACTGCTAAGTACAAACATTTTCTCAGGAAACTCCTATTCACACTGCTCAGAACTCCGGGGTATCTTAGAACAGAGTCTAGTCTAGTCAGGGGAGCCCTGGCTTTTAAAGAGATGAGGAGTAGTATTCATTATGGGGTTTGGGGTTCAATCCTGGAAGGCTTCCAGGAGGAGGGGAATTTTTGAGCCTGCTCTTGAAAATGAGAGGTATAGCGTTGGTGGGGTGGGAGTGGGAATGATAAAGGAAGATTTCTTATTTGGATGGGATGGGGGAGGAATAGCTTGATGAGGCTAGGCACAGACCTCTATTTCATCTATTTTCTCCCCACCCTTCCCTCTATTTCTGCCCTTCTCTGTACTAAGACCCTGAATGCCTTCATCTTCTGAATTTTTGTTTTCTGTTGCCTAGGTGGCTGGAACCTTTGGTCCCTCTGGGGAGACTGTACTCGGGACTGCGGAGGGGGGCTCCAGACCCGGAAGAGAACATGCCTGGCCCTCCCTGGCCACGGGGCAGCTTGTGAGGGCGTCCTGGAGGAGGGCCGTTTGTGCAATAGAAAGGCATGCAATAGTAAGTTATCTGTCCTCCGTGCCCTCCCTTCATCTCTTTCAGCTCACTGTGGGCCTCAGTTTACCTTTCTTCCCCATAGTCTTCTCAAATATTTGTTTCCTTTTTTGGGTAACGAGGATAATAAAATTTCCAAGACCTCCCTCAGACGTGTGCTTTGTAAACTGTGAAGCCAGATGCTGTACAAATGAGAAGTATTATTAATGAATGTTCTGAGGACCTGGGCTTTCTCGTTTCCTCCTTATGTGAAAGCAGCATTTGGAATCTAAAACTCAGACACTTTCAGCTTTGACCCAGCACCTTATCATGGGAAATTATTCATAGGAGAGGGTTGGGTAATGTGGGATGGAGTATAGGAAATCAGAGAGTGAAAGGTTTGGGGAGAATCTATAGAGGCTCCAATTCAGGGAAGTTGGCTGCTTTTGTCTAACTAGGAACTAGAACTTGTCAGTGAACGTATGAATTTGGAATGTTTGTTTTTGGTGGTGGAATATTGAGACTGGGTGATGGAAAATGGAGCAGCTAAACACTGTTGGGGTAGAAAATGTGGATTGTTGGATTTGGGCTATTCATTGTTGGGACAGGGCAATGTAATATGAGGGAGGAGTTGCAGAATGTTGGCTCTGGGCTGGGTAATATTGGGTCTAGATTATGGAATATTGGGACAGGGATATGGAGTATGAAAGAGGAGCTGAACATGGGGGCAATTCATGGGGGCCAACTTCCAAGAAGTTGGAATGTGTGAGAGGGATTATGGGATTTTGGGAAAATGTAATAGATTGCTAGGGAATGCGGAAAATTCTTGGGGTAAGAAAGGGGCAAGGATATTTTAGCCCTAGGACACCAAATCTTGACCCCATTGTCCCATACCCATGCTGGGTTAGTCATGTGAAGAGTGGAATGATCCCATGGGAGAGAAGACACTATCATGACCTGGATGCCTAAATCTTGGCTTTTCTTGACTAGTAGAAGGATCACATGATCATATATTTGGAGCTGGAATGAACTCGAGAGATTAAGTCAGACTCCTCATTTTGCATCTAAGGAAACTGAGACTTAGCATACCTTTTGATGTATCATGTCACCTCTAATCCTGAGGCCTTTGGGTTGTTTTCTTCCTTTACTAGGAAAATCAGCGTCAAGCCTATCCATGATATTTTGAATGATGAAGCCTGGACCTCTCTTCCCCCTTCCTCAGGCAGTTTTCTTTTTCAGTAATAATAAAGGGATAGCATCCTCTTTCATGATTAACTCTCAATTATGCATGAGCGTATTAAATACCTTATAAATTATCTGTGGGAAACAAATTTTGTGTCCAACACTCCTAGGCTCCAGCATCTATGTTCACATGTATCCAGCCCTGCTTCTAGAGGCCTAAGGTCATAAAATGGCATCATCCCTTGACAACAGACAAACGAAAAGTCACCCATCCCTGAGGTGACTTCTGGATTATTCATGGGGGCCGATAAAAGAGCTGGAAGAAACAGTAAACATCATTTTTCATTTTAGCCTTGTTACTTTTACAGAAGAGGAAGCTTGGCCTCAGAGAAAAGATATGGCCCATTCTAGATTATACTCAGTGATGGTGCTGGGACCAGGACCATCCCTGCCTCACACTGGCTCCAAATGAACTGTGTAACCTGGAGCCAAATCACTTCCTCTCTCTGAGTCTTTCTCATTCCTAAGGGGCTTTAGCTAGATCAGGGGTTCTTACCCTGGAGTCGGTGCTTTTTTTTTTTTTTTAATATTTGGATAACCATATTTTGATAAAATTGACATCCTTTGAAATCCTATGTATTTTATTTTAGGCATTTAAAAACATAATTCTGAGGAAGGGTTCATAGGCTTTACCAGACCATCCAACGGTTCCATGGATACAAAAAAAAGGTTTTAGGTGGTGTCTAAGATTTTTCAGCTCTGATATTCTAGGATTCTACTGAGTGATTCAGACAGCCCTGGAACCCAGGTGTCCTATTTCACAGTTGAGGGCTCATTCCACTACACCAGGTTGTATCTTTTGAGATCTGATTTGATAAGGGCTATGCCTTGAGCAAACCTGATCCCAAAGGGCGCCCCCCTCACCCTGGCCCAGAGTCTCAGCTTATGAGATTTCTCTAATAATCGACCTTAATGACTTCATGCATTTTTTAAATCCTTCCATAATGTTAAATCAAATTGTAATGAGAATGTTACTATGTGGGATTTTGTCTTTTCTTTTTTAAATTTTATGACCCTTCCTGGTCATGAGTTCAGACTCAGCAGATCTTGTCAGGAAGAGTTTGGGGAATTCTAGGGCAGGGTATGATATGAAAGGAAAGAAGACCCCAAACCTCAGGGAGCTTCTGGTCTCAGGGCGATACACTACCTTTGACCTTAGGAAATCCCTGGTCTAAAGGGATTGACCTCAGGGAGCCTTTGGTCTGAGGATAAGACATGGTCTTTCCTTGCCTGGGTGGGAGGAATACGAGGGAGGGAAAAGAGGCTGGAGCTTGAGCCGATAGCAGATCCGGTGTATTGATCTTCTCTTTCTTCTCCCTCCCTGTTTCTCCTCCCAAATAGCCAGTGGAAGATATAATTCGAGGAGTCAGTCCTTGAGATCCACGGACACCCGAAGGCGAGAGGAAGCTGATGACCTACAGCAGTTTGGATACCCCTCCCCTCAGACAGGTGAGAGAACATGAAGAGGACTTCTGTGTGGAGCAGGGGGTGGAGCAAGGCCAAGGCTTGGCTTGGGGGTGAGTCTCTTATATATAGAGCTGAGTCTAAGGCTCATGACTAGGCTGAGAGAATAAAAAAAAATAAAATACATACAGTCAGTATCTATGGTCTAGTCTAGTGATTGGAGTGATGGTCTTGAAGTCAAGGAGGTCTGGTTCAGATTCCATCCTGGATATCTACTGTCTGGTTGAGCCAGAGTGAATTATTTAAGGGAAAGGAGAAACATTTATTAAGCACCTGCATGTGTAAGGTGCTGGCTAAATGCTTTTACAGATATTATCTCATTTGATCCTTATTACAACCTTATACGGTAGGTGTAATTTTGATCCCCATTTCACCATTGTTGTGGTAGACGGGCACAAAGGCAGGCAGAGGGAACTGTGTACAAATATTAATTTAATTGTTGGTGCTGTACACGTATCTTTTCCCAACAACCAATGAGTTGATCTGTGACTAGAGGAACCAAACCACATTCTCACTGACGTTCTCAATATAAATAAGCCGGAAGGCATGAGGAAGTTGAAACATAATAGAAAGACAACTCACAGGTTCTCCTTAAAGCATCAATTCAGCAAAGCTGGTTTTCTCATGCCCCCAGAGGATGGGCATACTCAGTCATCTCCATGTGCAGTAATCATCATGACCACCAACTTAAAAGAACCCCATGAAAACAATGAAAACTCATGTACCAACATCTGCTGCTGAGAATGAAGAACTGGAAAAATTCTGGGAAGAATTAGACAAGTTTCTACAAATCAAGTCAAAATATATACTATGGTCCTTTTCAATTCAAAGTAATGGTAATGACAGCAGTTAGCATTTGGCATTTTAAGGCTCCATAGAAAGTGCAAAGTACTTTATGTGTATCATCTAGTCTGATTCTCACAACCCTGGGAGGGAGGTGCTATTATCTTCATTTTATAGGTGAGGAAACTGAGGCAGACACAGGTTAAGTGACTTGCCCAGGGTTAAACAGCTATTAAGTGTCTGAGGCAAGATTCAAACTCAGGTCTGCCTGACTTCCGGCCTCTATCCACTGTGCCACCTACTTCTTCTTGTTCAGTCAAATTTTTAATTCATATCCAGTTCTTTGTTGACCCTATTTGGGGTTTTCTTGGCAAAGATACTGGAGTGATTTGCCATTTCCTTCTCGAGATGAGGAAGCTAAAGCAAACAGGGTTAAACAGCTTACCCAGGGTCATATACCTAGTAAATATCTGAGGCTGGATTTGAACTCAGGAAGATGAATCTTCCCAACTTCAGGTCCAGCACTCTATTCATTGCACCATCTGACTGTGCCACTTAATAGGGGCACAAATTACCTTGAAAAATGTTTTTTGATTAAGAAATAAAAGAATCAATAAGGCTTGTAGATTCCTCAAAAGCTGCACATCTACCTGCACAACACAAATATTTTCAAGAAAGGAGACAGAAGTTGACATGGGGGTTATTTCAGATTTGAGTAGTTACGTGTGGTCAGACAAGCTCAGCTTTTAGAGAAAAGATCCAAATTAAAACCTGTTTGTAAGGGTGAATATGGTACATATGATTGCAATAGTTCTAAACTATCTGAGGAAGCTAGTAGTGTAGTGGATAGAATGCTGGGCTTGGAGTCATGTAGATCTGAGGTTGAATCCTGCCTCAGACATGACCAGTTGAATGACTGTGGACAAGTCATTTCACCTCCATCTGCCTCAGTTTCCTTATGTGTAAAATAAGAGTAACCTACTCTCATAGCACCTACCTTATCAATGTTGCTGTGAGGGTTAGATGTGATAATGTGTGCAGACCTTAAAATGATATATTCATTACTATTATTTGGCCTATTTGGTGAAGCTATTGACTCAGAGAGCAAACAGTAGACCAGAGAGCTTAACAAAGCTATAAGATATAGAATCTTGGCTTGAAGACCTTCATTTGTGAATGGAATTTGCTCATGAGGAGTTCCTTTCACTGCTCCACTATAGGTCCAGGCCAGAGAAGCAGGTCTGATTATCATTATGGTATAGAAAATTTCTAACTGATGGAGATGCCGAGCCCAGCAAATCCCAGAACCCCCCTCAGTCAGCAGAGACTTAATCTCCCCGTCAAGGCAAGAGGTGTGGTACCATCTAAGGCACAATCTCATTTGTGAAGCAGTTGAGAAGATTCTGGGATAACACAAGCAATTTCATTTCACAAAACAGTGGTAGAAACAGAGTCTAGACTTTAATTCAACAAACTCCCTTCAAAGTGTTAACATTGTGTAGACCTCTTGATGTGAATCCCAACAAAGAACATTTATAAACTAAAGTAAGAATAAAATAAATAGAGAGGCTGCTCGATTTGGACCCAGAGGACCTCTGTTCTAATTCTGCTTATATTGCTTATGATCTGGTGTGAGCCTTTGGGTAAGGGAATTTACTTATTGGCCTTAGCAACAAGGACTTGGCTTCTTTATCTATAAATGAGAAGATTGAACTAGATTACTTCAAGGACCTATCCAGCTCCAAATTTATGATGCTAATGTGTCAAATTCAATTCATCCCCAAATAGATGTTAATTTCATTGTATCCCAAGCACTTTGGATGATGTCTGGCATGTAATAAATACTTAATAAATGGTTATGATTTGATTTCTCTGTGATGGACATAAAATATATATAAAATAGTTTACATCCTTAAGGAGATTATAGTCTTCTAGAGGTGGAGCTGGGGGAGAACACAATCCATACACAAAGAAATCAAGTAAAAGGGGACATCGACAGGGGGAGGAAATCAAAGGAGGTTTCTTAGAGGATGTGACACCTACGTTGAGTTTTTTCAGGGAGAACTCTAGGAAATGGGGATGAGGAGAGACTGCATCCCAGGCATTGAGGAACTGTGAATGGCTGTTATAAATGCACACCCCAGACCAGCCAGTGTTATCAAAGCCTCATCATCAATGAAAGTGAAACAATCACATCTGTACTCAAACACCTCAGTGCCCGATTCATAGGAGGAGATGGAAATGAAATGACATTTGACAACATGAATTCAGACAGAACAGATAAATCTGACCAAGTACAAAAAGAATGAATCTATGCTGGAGGCAACTTGATTTTGAAAGCACTTAGGGCTCCGTTTTCTAGATAATCACAGTAGGAAGATGCCAAGAAAATAGAAAGAAAAAAATCAAAATTTTATATTAGCATAAAATGAATAAGAAGATAGTCACAATTGCCATTCATATGTATGTTTTCTTATCTGTGTAGTCTTTATTAGTACAGTTCAATGATTTATTGAACAGAATAATAAACAAAATAATGGCTATCATAACTATTAACATTTCTATAGCATGTTATGATTTGCAAAGGATTATATATATATGTGTGTATGTGCATATAAATATATTTTAAATATATGTAATCTTATTTACTCATCGCAACAACCTTGTGAATTAGGTGCTATTATTATCCTCATTTTACAGATGAGGAAACTGAGATTGGGAGTATTTAAGTGACTTGCTGAAAGTTACACAGATAAAACAAATTCTGTTTGAGACAGAACTTGAACTCAGTTCTCTTGATTACCAAGTACAATTCTTTATCCACTGTGTCCACTAGATGCAGTGTGCTAATGTATGTGTACCTATTTATATGCATGTGTGTACACACATGTATTGCATAGATACCTGTATGTGTCTGCATACATATAAGTACATTATGTGTGTTACCTATTATATACGTATAAGCGCATAGTATATATGTATGTGTGTATATATTTAATGTATATATAATATATTCATATATGTTTTATGTAGAGACATGTAAGTACACGCAGCACCTTCAGTGATGTGGAATTCATCAAGTCAGCCAGCTTACTGTGTGCCAGGCACCAAGGATACAAAGGCAAAAATAGCCCCCTCCCTCAAGGAGAGAATACACAATATAACATCAGCCAAACACTACACACACACACATGAATGCAGGCATATGTGTTATCTCCACTCGGTAGGATGTAAGCTCCCTGAGGGAAGGCCCTTTTATTTGGTTTTGTTTTGTTTGTTTTATTGTTTCATATATATAGTATATGTATATACTTATAAATACATATATGCATATGTATATATACAGATAGATAGATAGATAGATAGATAGATAGATAGATAGATAGATAGATAGATAGATAGATATGCTGCTTAGCTACTTAGTAAGTGTTTGTTGGATTGGAATGGATTGGACTGGATTACCCACATCCACCATAGCATACAGTTGGATAGGACACCAGGGAGCTATTTCATCAGTATCATGGCTTCTTAGGGTTGGGAGAGACCTCAAAGGTCTTCTACTCCAGCTGGTTTATCTTGAACAGGCTCTGCAGATGGCCAATAAGCTGGTGCTAGACTTGAATAAGAAGATAGCAATTGCCTGCATAGCCCTTTCCACTGATCCCAAATTGTTCTTGTTCACTAAAACCCCTCATCCCAATGTCATTATTTTCCTGGTGAGACTGTATGACTGTGAATCATGGAACACCATAATCTCCTAAGAAGCAAAACTGCCAGTGACCAAAGGGCAAGAGGGAGAGGCATGGTGGGCATATGTAGGCAGCAGCAGGTTACTACTGGCGACTTATGTGCAAGGAGTGGCTAAAAAGACATTCACTAAGGAAATGTACAGTCAGAAAGGCAGGAAGGCCAGTAAGGATGAGAAAGTATGGGTCCTTCTGGACATGTAGAGGCATTATTGGCATTGATGAGAACACAGATCCATCCAAATATTGAAGTAAAGTAAGAAGAGCTGAATGGTACTTTCCTTCTGAGATTAAAAAAAAAAACAAAGAAAAAGGTTTGAGGGACTCAGCTAAGCCCAACATTGGAATTCAAGAACCACAGAATATGAGAATCATAGTCGTAATCTCTTAGAATTTGAAAATATCACAGCTGGAATGTTCCTGAGTGGCCAGCTAGTCTAATCTCCTATCCTTTATAAGAATCATTAGATTGTAAGCTCCTTGAGGATAGGAATTTTTTGCCTTTCCTTGCCTTTCTCTCCCCAGTGCTTAGCACAGTGCCTGGAATATCATAGATGTTTAATAAATGTTTATTGATTAATTGAGTCCTTTGCATCTTCCATGATTGGTTTTTTTTTTTTTTTTGCCTCTGTTCAAATACCTTCAGATGCTGTTCAGTTGTTTCAGTCATACCTGACTCTTCGTGACCTCATTTGGAGTTTTCTTGGCAAAGATACCAGAGAGGTTTGCCATTTCTTTCTCCAGCTCATTTTACACATGAGGAAACTGAGGCAAACAGAGTTAAGTGACTTGCCCAGGGTCTCACAGCCAGTAAATATCTGAGGCCAGGTTTGAACTCAGGAAGATGAGTCTTCCTGACTCCAGGCCTGGTGTTCTATACCCCAAATACTTTCAGTGACTTGGAACTCATCAAGTCAAGTCAGCAAGCATTTATTGAGCACTTACTGTCTTCCAGATACTGTACTAAGCAAATACAAAGGCAGATACAGCCCCCTCTCAAGGGATTCATGATTTAATATTAGCCAAATCAGTCATTTAATATTTGTTAAATGGCTACTATGTGCTAAGTACTGGGGAAGCAAAAAGAGACAAGACAGTCCCTGCTCTCAGGGAGCTCACAATCTAAACGGGAAGACAACAAGCAAACAAATATGTAAAGGCAAGCTATAGATGGGAGGAAAATAAAATAAACCAAGAGAGGGAAGGTACTAGAATTAATAATTATATTAAATATAATAAGTAAATAGAATTAATAGTTATATTAAAATAAGACCTTCCTTAGAGAAGATTTTAGGGGACCGTTAGGCAGTGCAGTGGGTAGAGCAGTGGCCCTGGAGTCAGGAAGACCTGAGTTCAAATGTGACCTGAGTCACTTACTTAGTGTCTCACCAGTATGCACCCTGGGCATACAACTATATGTGTGTGTGTGTACGTGTATATATATATATATATATATATATATATATATATATATATATATATATATATATATATATATATATATATATATATATATATATGTGTGTGTGTGTGTGTGTGTGTGTGTGTGTGTGTGTGTGTGTGTGTGTATACACACAGATATATACATTTTATATATATATAAAATATTTTATATACGTATAATATATAATCCCGATTGCCTCTAAAAACAAACCAATAAAAGTAGATAGAATTTTAGTTGAAGCTTAAAGGGAAGTCAGTAAGTTGAAATTAGGCGGGAGAGCATTCCAGGTATAGGGAACAGCCAAAGAAAATTCCAAGAGATGAAGCATTTTGCTCATGGAGGCAAGTGTCACTGGATGGAAGAGTATGTGATAGAGAGACTTAAAAGATAGAAGGGGAGCACGTTATGAAGGGCTTTGAATGCCAAACAAATAATGTTATATTGGATCCTAGAGGTAGTAGGAAGACAATGGAGTTTATTGAATGGGGAATGACATGTTCAAACCTTTGCTTTAGGAATACCACTTTGGTGGCTGAATGGAGGATGGTGAGTGGGGAGAGGTGTGAGGCAGGCAGATTCACCAGCAGGCTGTTACAGTAATCTGAGGTGAGGTGATGAGGGCTTGCACCAGAGTGGTGGCAATATTGGAAGACCGAAAGGAGAGCATTGCAAAAATGAAATGAACCACCCTTGGCAACAGATTGGATTGGGGGGTGGGGGATATGAAGAGTCAAGGAGGACACAGATTTGGGGACTGGGATGATAGTGTGGCCCTCTACAGTAATAGGGAAAGTAATGGGAGGGACAACATATAAACAACTGTTTTCATACAAGACATATAGGACGTAAATTGGGATAGGATTCTGATTGGTTGAATTTTTTTTCTTCTTAAATTGAACTTCAGTCTGTTTACCTGTAATTCTCCTCATATTCAACCATTCTTAGTTTTGACTTCTAGAAGAATTTTCCTACTCTGTCCCAGGTCAGCCCAGTAGATAACTGAAGAAACCAAGAATGTCTCCCTTAAGAATCTTCCACAGGTTAAACATCACCAACTCCTTTGACCTCTGGTATGAATCTGGTTCTTCTTTTGGCCTCTGTCTGTTGGACTCACTCTAACTTATGATTACCCTACCTAAAATGTGGAGCCTGGAACTGGATTTGATGTCCTCAGTATGGTCTGATGAGCCCAGAGAACAATGGGACTCCATTCCTCATTCTGGGCACTCTGCTTTGGTTAAAGTAGTCTAAGACTCTGTTAGCCATCATGTCCTTATGTCACAATCATCTCTGTTGTGAGAAGAAAATTGGGGTCCATAGAAGAGATGGGGCTTAGTCAAGGTCACGTAGCTAGAAAGTGGCAGGGTTGAGCACAGGACCAGGGTATCTTGAATCTAAGCCTAATGTACTTCCCACTTCCTTGGTCCCTTCAAACCATCCTGTTTTGAATTTTCCCCTTGCTTATTTTTAATTACATATTTTTCTATCCCTTTTGGAAGGAAAGGCCAAGTTTCTTGATAAGAATAGTTCTTCAGAATGACCTCTTTTTTTCCACCCCAGCCCTTTAAGGTGCTACCTGCTTCATAGAGCCAGGAATGGATTGAGAGGTTGGGTTCTCTTGGTACTTGACTGTCTTAGAAAATTCCATCTGGGTCAAGGGAGGGTCATGGGAGTTCAGGAGAGCATGGGAGTTCATCCCTGGAGTCCACAGAAAACTGTATAATGAATCATATACTCTGAGAGCTGGAAGGGTCATCTAGTCCAACCTGTATCTGGCCAAAAATTCTATATATAAATGAAGGGGGAAGAGAATAATTTCAAGGGAGTCCACTTAGGACCTAGAAACACCCATGGTAGTAAGCACCACCAGTAGGAGACTCCTAGTCCATTCCAAGAATCAAAGAAACTCAGTTATAGAGGACCTCAGGGACCATCTGATCCAGGTCATACTTGAATAGCAATCCTCTCAAAGATGTTTCCAGTAAGTGGTCATTGGGGGAGACATGATAGGGAAAAGCTGAAATAGGGAAAAAGGGGATAAGTTTGTATGCTCTGGGGGCAGCCTTCAGGAGTCAGGGAGCCATTGATGTAGACACTGGCTGAAAGCTTGATGAAAGTCCCAGTTTCTAGGGAAATCAGATAATTTCCAATTCTTCCTCTACATATCTTTCCAACTTCTGCATCGAAGAGAAGGTTCAGTGTTTTCCAGAGGAGGAAGGATAGCCAAAAGCAACATAATAGAGGATCGATCAATCAATTATTTAGGCTGGGAAAGACAAGACTCAGTAGGGATGTGGTAGCTGTCTCCAAGTAGTTGAAAGATATGGAGGATGTTAGACTTATTTTATTTAGACCCAGAAAGCACTGCCAAAAGTAATAGGAGGAATTTGAAGGGAAACCAATTTCATCTTAATATAGGACAGGATTTGAATAAATAAATGAATGAATGAATTTTTAAAATTATTAAATGCTTACTCTGTACTAAACATTGTGCTAAATAATAATGGCTAACATTTATACGGTTACTATTATGTGCCAGGTTCTCTACAAATATTATCTTTGATCCTCGCAGCAACCTTGAGAGATAGATGCTATTGTTATCCCCCTTTTATAATTGGAAAAACTGAGGCAAACAGAAGTTAAGCAACCTACCTAAGGTCACAAAGCAAACAGATATCTGAGGTCAGATTTGAACTCAGATTTTCCTTACTCCAGGCCCAGTGCTCTATCCAGCGCAGCACCTAACTTCCTATAAATATAGCATACAGAAAAGACAGTCATTGCTCTCCAGGAGCTCACATTCTAATAGAGGAAATGATACATATAGGAAAGTCAAGGTCCTTAGAGTGCAGCAGCAAAGAAAATGGTCTTGCCTCTTCTTCGGTGTCGTTTCCACTGATAAAATTCTGTCAGTTTCTGATGTGGAACCAAAGTGCCAAGGATTTTGGTGGTAAGAATGTTCTTTTTTGGGTCTTTAGTAGGTGCAGTTTCAGCACACACAGACCCAACCACATCTCCAAGAGGATTGCTGTTCTGAGATAATGGCTTGTAGGGCTAGGCTAAAAGCAGGACTTAGGTCCTCCACAGTTGCCTTGGAGAGTTAGTGAGTTTCCCTTTAAGTTGAGGCTGGATGGCCACTGTTGGGTAGACTATGGAGGAGATCCCTGCACATAATAGGTATTTTATAAATGCTTGTTTTCTTTCTTTCTTTTTCTTTCTTTCTTTCTTTCTTTCCCTTCCTTCCCTCCCTCCTTCTTTCTTTCTCTTTTTTCTTCCTTTCTTTCTTTCCTTATTTCTCTTCCTTTTTCCTCCCTTTCCTCCTTCCTTTTCCCCCTTTCTGTCCCTCTCATTCTTTCCTCCCCTCTTTCTTCCTTCTTTTCTTTCTTCCTTCCTCCCTTTCTACCTTCCTTCATATCTTCCTTCCTTCTTTCCTTTATCCCTCTCTTCTTCCTTTCTCCCCTTTTCCTCCATCCCTCTCTTCTTCCTTCCTCTCTTCTTCTTCTCTTCCTTCCTCCCTCCCTCCCTCCTTTCTCCCCTCTCATCCATTTGTCTCATCCTTCCCTCTCTCTTCCTTTCTTCTTCCCTCCTTTTCTCTTTCTCTCCCTTCATCCATATCTTTTTCCTTCCTTCCTTCCTTCCTTCCTTCCTTCCTTCCTTCCTTCCTTCCTTCCTTCCTTCCTTCCTTCCTTCCTTCCTTCCTTCCTTCCTTCCTTCCTTCCTTCCTTGCTATCAGCTATCTACTGCACGTATACACAGGATTTTGTGTGCTATTTCAAGGGTTTATTCCCATGGGGAAAGAGTAATAGAAATTCAGAAATAGCACACTAGGGTGCAGGTTCTGACAAGAAATCTGTTCAGCTCAGCTCCGTCAGGGTGTCCCCCAAGCTAATCTATCTGAATTTAACTAAGGACCCTGGGAAACTGAGGGGGTGCTCCTTGGGTTTTCCTGGCTGATAGCTCCACCATCAGGCATCTTTCTGAGTTATGATACAAATCCAGAATATGACCCCTAGCAAAGGATGCCAAGCTCTGTCCTGGGCTTCAGAAGATGGGACTTTTCTATCTTTGTACAGTATAGAATGACTTAGCAGCCTCAGTCATTAGGTCTGGATAACTACTTAACAGGTGTAGAGAGGATTCCTTCTTATACACTGGTTGGAGAAATTGACTTTTAGGTCCCTGTCCATGGTTCTGAAATTCTGAGATTCTTTACCCTATTCATCAGTTTCCCCAAACACCAGCTCCTCCTCTCAGAATTAGTTTTGTTTTTTCTTTTTTTACTTTGGACACAGAGCATTAACTCTTTGCTAAAAAAAACTTTGACTCTCAACCTGAGACCAAGAGATCCTTTTGCCTCCTTGGACTTGGGAATCAGTCACTAATTACCTCCATCTCCCCTTTTCACTATTGCTCTAGTTGAGTGACCTCTTCTCACCATCACCACTTCCCTTTTCTTCCTTTCCTTGTCTTCCCTTTCTTTCTTCTCCCCACAAGGATACATTTTAAAACTTTTATTGATAGTTTTGTTTTCTAATTCGCCTTAATTTCAAAAAAATATCCCTTCTTCTTTGTCAATGCAAGGACAAAGAATAAAAAAAAACTATCCAAATGAACACATCAATCAATTACCAAACATTTATTAAACACTTACTGTGCCCTAGGAGCTGGTGCTGCAGGTATGAATACATAGGCTAAAACAATCCCAACTCTCATGTATTAGGAGAGACAACATGTGTATATGTAATTACATACAAAATAAACATATTAGCAAGACTAACACTCTGTGCAATGTACTACTCCAGTATTTCCCTCCTCGGGTAAGAAAGGGAACAGGGTGGATTTTCTTATCTTATCTCTCCTTCCAGACCAAACTTGATCATTATAATTACATAACATTCAATTTTGTTTCTCTCGTTCTTATTCTGAACATTTATATTTTTACAGTCATCGTATTTTTTCCTCATCCTATATAGTGTATTCCATATCAGTTTTATAAGGCTTCCCATGCTTTTCTGAAATTTTCATATTCATCATTTTGTAGCGTTCATTAATATACTATTACATTTATATACAATGACTAATAGCTAACAATTACATGGTGCTTTAAAGTCCTAAAGTGTGGTGCTCTAAATAGATTATCTTATTTGATTCTGAAAACAACTCTGTGAGGTAAGTACTGTTATTACCCCCATTTTACACTTGAGAAAACTGAGGCACAGAGAATTTAAGTGACTTACCCAGGGTTGCGTAGAATAAGTTTCTGAGGCTAGATTTGAGCTAAGGTCTTCCTGACTACAAGTCCATAATTCTACTCATGACACCACCTAGCTGCTTACAGTTTGTTTATTCATCATTATTGATGGGCATTTGTCTCCAATTCTGTGCCATCACAAAAATAGTCCTACTGTGAATATTTTAGAGAAGGTGTGACTTTTCTATCTTTATACATTATAAAGAAGTCTTTTTAAGGAAATGGGAATGTTTGATCTGGAGAAAAGATGATGTATAGTATAATGTTATAAAGTATAATGGTTATCATTAAAAACCTGAAGAACTGTCATTTGGAAGGGCATTAAACTTGTTCTGCATGGCCTCAAAGACCAGAACTGGCACCAGTTGGTGGAAGTTTCAGACAAGTGGGTTTGAACTTGATGTAAATGTAAGGGAGAAGCTTGGTAACAATTCAAGCTGTCAAAAAGGGAAGAGTGTTGCCTCATAAGGTAGTGAGTTCCCCTTTAGAGGCTGGATGACTACTTCTCAGGGATAATCATGGGATGGGAGAGATCACCCCTGAGGCGCATTATAACTCTAAGATACCATGATTCTATGTATGTGTATGAAATCAACCTTCTTTTCCCCAAATAGGACAGCTTCGAGCTTCCGAAACTTTCCTCCACTAAGGTTCTCCCAGATCTTGTCTGACTTGACCATGATTCCTCCTCAGTCAGGAGTGAAACCACCAAGAATGACATTTTCCCTTTAGAGCATACCCAATTTGGGATTCAAATTCTAGGCTCTCTGGAATGAATTCATTGGTCTATTTGTTACATTACAGACTTTATATTTGGATAATCAAGAATGTTCCCAAAGAATAATCATTAACTAATGTCAATGCCAACGTCAAATTGGATGAGGTATTTGGTGAAGTGTCCCAAGAGCTTTGTCATTAGCAATGTTCTACTTAACATTTATATCAGTGAATTGGATAAAGATATAGATGGCAGGTTTATTACATTTATAGGTGACCCAGTACTTAGAGGGATAATAAAACGAGAGTCAACAATATCTTTCATTAGTCTGGAATGAAAGTCTGGATCTAATCAGATGAAATTTAATAGAGAAAAATGTAAATTTTTACCCTTAGGTTTAAAAGAATCAACTTAAGAAGCACAATATGTGGAGATGTGTTTGGATGACAATGAATGAGACATTAATCTAAAGGTTTTAATGAACTTTAGGCTAAATTTGAGCTAA
This sequence comes from Notamacropus eugenii, assembly GCF_028372415.1. Classification (NCBI taxonomy): domain Eukaryota; kingdom Metazoa; phylum Chordata; class Mammalia; order Diprotodontia; family Macropodidae; genus Notamacropus; species Notamacropus eugenii. The sequence goes on along the minus strand of NC_092875.1, from coordinate 91,375,434 downwards.
CTCTAGGACATGGCAGTCCAAAAAGTTCATTAAGTGTTATGTCTAGGACTGGGAAGTGGGAGTGGAGAGGAAAAATTGTGACAATTCTATTGTACTTTTCCTTAGTCAATTGTACTTTGAAGAACTGTATTCAGCTCTCACTTTGGAAGATCACATTAGCGTTTATCTATAGAGGTAGCAACTAGCTTAGTAAAACATGCCATAGAAAGATAATTTGAGGGAATTGAGGCCACTAAGCTTGGAGAAGAGATACCTGAGAGGGGGACAAGATATCTGTCTTCAAATATTTGGAGGACTGCAGTGTTGAAGAAGGATGACATTTGTTCTTCTTGGGCCCAGAGGACAGAACTGAAAACATCTGGTAAAGTTACAGAAAGTCAGACTTAGGCTTAATCTAAGAAAAGCTGTTCACTCATTTTCACTAGTGTCCAAACCTTTGTGACCTCATTTGGGTTTTTCTTGGCAAGAATCCTGGAATGGTTTGCGATTTCCTTCTCTAGATCATTTTACAGATGAGGAAACTAAGGCAAACAGGGTTAGGTGACTTGCCTAGGGTCACACAGCTAACAAGTGCCTGAGGCTGTATTTGACCTCAGGAAGACTCATCTTCCTGATTCTAGACCCAGCATTCTATCCACTATGCCACCTAACTGCCCCTAATGTAAGAAAAGGCTTCCTAATAAATAGAACTATCCAAAAGTAGAATGAGCAGCTAGGTGGCATAGTGTATAGAGCACTGGGACTGTAGTCAAGATGACCTGAGTTCAAATCCAGCCTCAGACATTTACTAGCTGTGTGACTCTGGGTAAGTCACCTAACTTTTTTTGCCTCAGTTTCTTTATCTGTCAAATGAAACTAGAGAAGGAAATGGCAAACCACTCTAGTATCTCTGCTAACAAGACCCCAAATGAAGTCACAAAGAGTCAGACACAACTCAACAACAACAGCAGCAACAGCAAAGAAAGTGGAATGAACTACCCCAGGAAGTCATGGGTTCCTTTCAACATAAGTCATCAAGCAAAGTCAAGACGACCACTTGTCAGTGATGTTGTAAGGGGAATTCTTATTCAAGTATTGCTCAAACTAGATGGCCTCTGAACTCCCTTTGGAGATTCTATGAAAGTTCAAAATGGTGAAGAAATTACATATTTTTGTGAACATCTTGTCTTCCTCCTTCTCTTTCCCCAGTTCCTCCTTTTCTTCCTGTTTCTCTTCCTTCTCCTCTTTCTCTTCTCATTCCTTTTCCTTCTACTTCTTTATCTTCCTCCTCCTTCCCTTTCTTCTTTCTCTCTCTCCTTCTGTTTCTTGTCCTCTTCCTCTTTTTTTTTATAATTATTATCATTACTACTATAATTACCATATTCATCCATCTGTCCCTGAGCATGGGCTTATGTAACCCTCCTTTGAGCCTAGCCATAATCTAATAATCATCATGTATGGGAAAAGCTTGCCATTTGCTTCCCTGAAATTCTTCCTGCTGCCTTTGATTAGGTCCTGACTTTACTGTCCCATGTTCCAACAGGAGACCCTGCAGCAGAGGAGTGGTCCCCATGGAGCGTCTGCTCAACTACATGTGGTGAGGGCTGGCAGACCCGGACTCGTTTCTGCGTTTCCTCATCCTACAGCACCCAGTGTAGTGGACCCCTGCGAGAGCAGAGACAGTGCAATAACTCAGCTATCTGTCCAGGTGAGTCTTCCCTCTGAGGAAAGGTTGGAAAACTGGGGCATGAGAGCTTCTGGTTGAAGAAAAAAGTCTCAACTGCTGAATTCTGGAACTTTGTATTGGAATAGGAAGACATGACCCCTGTCCTTAGGGGAAACATAAGCCCTCTCCTCAGGGATCTCTGGGCATGAGGGGGAGAAATAGCCCATGTTCTCCAGGAGCCCCTGGCCTAACAAGGAGGTATAAGTCCTGTCCTTAGGAGCCCCTGGTTTGAGGAGGAGACATAGTATAAATACACTTTCAAACCTAGATGGAGTCCATCATACATTGTCTTGGTTTGATCAGAGGAGTGAGCTGAATCAGGGAAGGGTTTCTGATGAAGGTTAGTTTGCAGGAGGAGGGCATATTTAAGAAAGGAATAGGTCAACAGGGAGCCTGACCTTCGCGAATGGTGTATGGATTTCCGTGGTTACAATCTGTAATGTTGCAGAGGCAGGGGAATTTCCTGATGGCCATACTCTTTCCTTACAGTTCATGGGACTTGGGATGAGTGGTCACCCTGGAGTTTGTGTTCATCTACCTGTGGGAGGGGCTTCCGGGACCGTACCCGCACCTGCCGCCCACCTCAGTTTGGAGGCAACCCTTGTGAAGGTCCGGAGAAACAGACCAAATTCTGCAATATTGCCTTGTGCCCTGGTAAGTTGGAGGGAGACAGAGGGGCTGGTCTGTCCAAGCTGGGGTGGCTGATGGAGATAGAGCAGAGTCCCTTAGCAGGCTTTGAGCAGGGCCTGCCTAGAGGCAAGAGTAAAGACCAGATGACCCCTTGGATATATTTTGGCTGATACCAGGGATCTCTCTTTCATGTTCTTGCTCCTCTGTTATGCAGGGCTGCTCATTTCATGTTCAATTCATTCATTCATTCAATTCACCAATTCTATTCATGATACCATATTGTCTCTCTAAGAGATAGAGATGCTGACATCAACAGTCAAGTGGTCATTGCATTTGCAGTGGTCACTGTAATTGCTGTCAAAGCCATGAAAGCAGATGATGTTGGCATCAGAGTGTCCTGACACAGAAGACATAAAAAGTTCTTTGGATATAACCTATGAATAATTGCCCATTAACACAAGAAAATCATATTTGGGTGAAGGGTAGGAATGGGAGCAGGACCCAACAGTTCTTCATCTTCTTTACCACCGTTAGGCCTAATTCCATCATCATCATCACCATCACTGTCATCTTTCTGCTGTTTCATTTTGTCTTTGTATGTTCCCAACACCCAGTATATTGGACTGGCACATAGGAGATGCTTCAGAAATGCTTGTTGATCATTCACTATCTTTGTGATTCCCAGAGTAATGGTTACCATTACCAACATCATTCAATCATTCAGCGTTTATTCAGCTAACTTTTATAAAGTGCCTTCTTTGTGCTAGGCACTATGCTAGGTGCTGAAATATAATGCCCCAAGCAAAAGAGTCTTTGCCCTCAATGACTCTATGTGCTACCATCGTCACCAATAACAGGATCATTGCTATCACCATCACCATTCTTTATCAAAGCCCCAACATTCATTTATAGGTAATGAATTTTGTTGTTGTTTAGTCATTTTCCATTGTTTGACTCTTTATGATCCCACTTTGGAGTTTTCTTTTTCTTTTGAGGCAATTGGGGTTAAGTGACTTACTTAGGGTCACATAGTAAGTGTCAGAAGCTGGATCTGAACTCAGATCTTTCTGACTTTAGGGCCAGTGCTCTATCCACTGCCCCATCTAGCCATCCCACTTTGTGATTTTCTTGATAAAGATGCTAGAGTGGTTTGCCATTTTCTTCCCCAGTCCATGTTATAGATGAGGAAACTGAGGCAAGCAGGGTTAAGTGACTTGCTTAGGGTAACACAGCTAGTAAGAATCTAAGGTTGGATTTGAACTCAGGAAGATGAGTCTTCCTGACTTCAGTCCTGGTGCTCCTGTGCACCATGGCTCCATCTAGCAGCCCAGGGATGAACTACTTAACATAAAAGAGATGTTGTGGTTCAGAGAGAATACATGAGTAGTGAGGGTCCCAAGGAGTGCTGTGAGGGTGAGGTTGGTTAAGGAAGATTTCATGGCAGAAGTGAGATTGAGAAGTGAGATTCATTTGCTTTCTATTAAACTGTTTCCAGTCTGGAACCCCTCTCCTGCACCAGCCAGGTCTATCTCCAAGAAGGTAGACCATGACACAGTGTCTCTTGAGACAGATGACAGCTCCTGATGCTGGCATATAAAGGTGAAGGGGCCCGTGGGCTTTCCTGGCTGCCATGGGCATGGTTTGATGCAATCGCAATCTCACTTGTTTCTTTAACAAAAAGAAAGCAGAGAGAAATAGCTTAGAGGAAGAGAATGAGCTTTAAAAATAGCCATGGGGATTAAGCAGGCTCCTGGCCAGCTCTGCAAATTGCTTTAATACAAATGCTCTGCTCCTCCCTGCCCCCTCTGTCTCTGGTGGCTTAGAAATCCTCCCTGGGATCTCTCTTCCTTCCTCTGTTTGACTTGTGGTTCTCTCCTTAGCTCTGCGTCCACTTGTCTCTCTCCTCTGTCTCCATTTCTTAATGTATTTCTTCTAAATGTTTCTGTATCTCTGTCCCAATGTCTGTCTTTCCGACTCTCCTGCTCTTTTGTCCATCCATCTCTGTTTGTCTCTGTCTTTCTCTGCTTCCATCTTGTCTGTCCCTTTTCCAGTCTCTCTATGGCTGTCTGTCTCTGTGTGTTTCTGTCTCTCTGTCTCTCCATCCTATTATCATGGATTACTTCTCCCCTTCAGTCCCACAACGTCCCCTTCCCCAGGCTGTCTGACACTCTGACATTATTGTCTGTCATGCTGTCTCCCATTTTGTTCCTGTCATTTTGGTACTTGTTCCACTGGGAGCTCCTCAGGGTCCTGGCCATTGGAGGCAGGCTGCTGAGGACAGAATCCTCTCCATCTTTGCCCATCATTTCTGCTGCAGGGTCACTCATGAGACATTTAGAGGTTTCCCCCATCATATTTTTCCCAGTGCTCATTTCTATAGCATCCCATTTAGAGTACAAGAATCTGGCTCTTATGTCCAGTGTCAGAGAGGCCTTGAAAGGCAGAGATATTCACAGTATTCCTGAACCCTACGAACTTCTATCAATGGTGAATCAACAAGTCATCCTATGAAATTCTCCTTCTGAGATCTGTTTCCATTCTTATCCTTGAAAGAGAAAAGATAACCTGGAACCAGGCTTCACACTAGCTTCTGGCAGCTCTAAGGAATAGGGGAGACAGAGGACTCAGGGACCATTGTTTGGGATATTATGGGCATTCCTGAGCTCAGTCTCTCAGGCCTCATCTTAATTGGGGACTCAGATTGATTTATGTTCTTTGCCTTTGAAAACTCCTTCCAATTGTCTCATCCTTTTCCTCCTATGGGAGAGTTTGGTATAAAAGCAACAGATCCAATTTGATACTGGTGGTGATGCTTCTGCTGATGGTAGTGGTGGAGATCGCTGGGGATGGTAGTATGTATTCATCCTTCATTGCCGAAGAAGACCATGCCATCAGAGAAATAATATCATGACTTGCACTTAACTTTGTTTTGAGTGAGGGAGGGCTGTGCAGGTCACCAGCCTCACTTCTCCTCCAGAGCCATCTGAATCCAGTGACCAGATATTCATCAGGATGACTGGAGATGACCCAGGATGAGGCAATTGGGGTTAAGTGACTTGCCCAAGGTCACACAGCTAGTGAGTGTCAAGTGTCTGAGGTGGGATTTGAACTCAGGTCCTCCTGACTCCTGCACTGGTGCTCTATCCACCGCACCACCTAGTTGCCCCAGGGATGGTAGTAGTGATCTAGATAATGAGGATGATAGTGGTAATTGTTAATGGAGACAATGATGGTGATGAAGATGGTGATGGTAATGATGACAGAAACAAGGATGGTTTATTTTGAAGTTATATTGACAGTGGTCATGGTGCCAATGATGAGGATGATGATGGTGACAATGGGGGATGGGAACAGTGATGATGATAGTAGAATTGGTGATGCGAGTGATGGAGTGATGATAATAATGTTGATGATAGTTTGTTGAAGGTGTTGGTTGTGATGGTGATAATAGCTATGGTTACATGAAGTCAGAAGTGTTCACTAATGACTTATATGACAATCAGGCTTCCCAAATATCTCAGCAGACTAGAATTACAGGCTATATCTAAAATTGGAAATTTAATAGAGGTAAATGTAGAGCCATGCCCTTTGGTTAAAGCCAATAATTCCTGAAGTACAAAATGGCAGAACCTTGAAGAGTTACCAGGTCAGCTAAAAAAGATCTTGGAGTCTTAGTGGTGAAATAAATGAAATAATGAGTCAATAATGGGACATAGCAGCTAGAAAAGTTAATGAGTTCTTATTAAGAGAGAAATAGTATGTAAGCCTTAGTAGTTGATAGTACACACTATACTCTTCCTTGGTCCTGTCCAGGAATCACATTTTAGAAAGGACATTGCTATAGTAGGAGGCAAGTAGGTAACACAGTAGAAAGAGTGCTAAGCCTGGAGTTAGGAAGACTCACCTTTATGAGTTCAAATCTGACCTTAGACATTTACCAGTTTTTTACCCTGGGAAAGTCATTTAACCCTGTTTGCTTCAGTTTCCTCATTTATATAATGAGCTGGAGAAGAAAATGGCAAACTATTCTAGTATCTTTGCCAAGAAAACCCCCAAAGGGTTCATGAAAGGTCAGACATGACTGAGAAGTGACTGAACAACAATAGCATTGATATACTGTCCAGAGAATATCCAGAGGATAGAAGTGAAGTTGATGAAAAGACGGGAGACCATGTCCTATGAAGGAAGGCTGAAAAAAGTGGGGATGTTTTCTTCTTGGCGAAGAAAAGACTTGAGGGAGGGCATGATAATATGTCTTCAAGGTTTTGAAGGGATGTCTTGTGACTGATTCATTCGATTTGTTCTCCTTGACTCCAGAGTACAAAACCAGAAACAGTGGCAAGAATTGGTGAGGGGCAATTTAAGTCATGAGAGAAAGAAAAACTTCCTTAAATTTTTTTTTGGGGGGGAGGAGGATCAGACCTGTGCTTTCATTGGCATAGGGAATTACTGGTTAGGATCTTTCTCTACCAATACATATGGTATTTGCTTTAGAACTTACAGTCTTTGAGAGTTGCTTGGAGTACTGAGAGAGTTTAATGACTTACCTAGGGTCATACAACTATTCAGTGGCACGACTTGAACCCAGATCTCCCCTGAGCCAGAGAGTATTTTTCTCCCAAAAGGAGCTCTCTGAGACATAATCTGAACCCCCCCCCCTTCCCCTAACCCCCCCCTTCATCCTCAGGAGGTGTGTGCTGGACGAGGAAGGCATCACCTACTGGGAGTTCTCTACTTACATCAAGTGTGTCTCCATCACTATATCACACTGTCTCTACTAACAATTAAAGCTATCCAAGAGTGCAACAGTCTGCCTCAGAATATAGTGATCCTTTCTTCCCATGGAAATATTCAAGGACGGATTGGATGACCACTTGTGATATATACTGTAGAAGTGATTCCATCTTAGATATGGGTTGGACTGGATGACCTCTGAAGTACCTTCTAGCTTACAGATTCTATGATATTGACCTTGGAGCACTCTGCCCCTAGGTACCCTAGGGGGAGGCAGTAATCTGTTGTCCTGACTTCTTGTTCCCTTGAATTGGCCTCCCTTAGATGGGTCTGACCCTTCCCATCCTATTCCACTTCTGAGACAATATTGAGAGGCAGGGGAATGGCCAAAGCCATCTGGCAACTGCTATGAACCCATGCAACTTGAAGCCCCAAATGTTATTCCACCAAGGGATGGTAAGTCCAAGAAAGGTATTCATGCTCTGTGTTCTGTCCCTTTTCCTTCCCCCGGGCCGGGCAGTGGATGGCAACTGGAATGAGTGGTCGAGCTGGAGTTCCTGTTCATCCAGCTGTTCCAATGGCACCCAGCAGCGCACAAGGGAGTGCAATGGACCCTCTTATGGAGGGGCTGAGTGCCAGGGCCACTGGGCTGAGACTCGAGATTGCTTCCTCCGGCAGTGCCCAGGTCAGTATCCAACCCCAAAGGGAGACTCAGGATGGCATGTGGGAACAAGGGAGTGTCAAGAGGAGATGGGCCAAGGGCATGAGGGAAGACTGTGGTCAGGGTTGTGGAATATGAGTCCTCAGCCTCACAGGCCTCAGCTGGGACCTAATCTTCTCTTGTTCTAGTCTTTGGTTCTCTGGGTTTCTACTTCTCCAATATTTGTATATTTCCATTTCTTCCTATATTTATTTTTTTTGTTTATTCCTGGATCTCTTGGTACCTTGGTGCTGCTATGTTTGTTCACCTATGACTCTGTCCCTTTGGTCTCCATGTCTTTCTATCCCTCTGTGTTTCTGGGCCTGTAAGCTGCCCTGATTCTGTGTCTCTGTCTACATTATGTGTGTCTTGTTCTACTTGTCTCTTTGTCCTACCTCTTCATCTCTTCCTTTATGTCTCTGTGTGTCTCCCCATCTTTGGATCTTTGCTTCTGTCAATTTCCATATCTGTACCTCTGTTTCAGTGTCTTTTTCTTCATATTTCTATACTGTCTTATCTTACTCTCCCAGTGGATGGCAGGTGGCAAGCCTGGGCCACTTGGGGCAGCTGCAGTACCACTTGTGGCGGGGGTACCCAGAGACGGGACCGAGCCTGCCTGGGCCCTTTCTTTGGGGGTGAGTCCTGCCAGGGTCCCAAGGAGGAGTACAGACAGTGCAGCCAAAGGAGGTGCCCTGGTGAGTCACATTTCCTTCAAGGCACTCCCTCCCACCCTCCCCTTAAACCTCCCTCTTTCTTCCTCCCATTCCCCTCCTTGTATATTTTCCCTCCCTCCTCCCTCCCATCCAGGAGCATTCCTCAGAGACACGAGGGTCCTTGGTTTCCCTCAATCTTTCTGCCTGATTTCTTTATGCTTGTAGCTGCCAGGGACTTGAGCTCTGGACCTTGTGGTCTCATTCTGGTTCTATTCTGGTTCTAACCAGATACAGAAGAGTGACCAAGGCAGCCCACTGGGGGCCCCCTGAGACATGGCTGTGCCAAGTTCTAGGCAGCAAGGGGGTATCATTCAGGTGTGGTGGGGCTCAGCTATCTCATGATCTCTAACAAGGGTCTAAGAACTGAGTTAAGACTCAGTCTATGACCAGGTTTGGGGTTCAGTGTGAAGCCAGAGTTGGGGGTCATGCTACATCTGAAGAGCAATTATTCTTCCTGTGAGGATGACTGTCCTAAACTAGACTTGACTTCTCTTTCTTGCTGCACTAGACTCTAACAATTTAGCTAATTAACCCAAACTCCAGTCCATTCTGCTTGTTCTCTTCCTTTCAGTTTTTTTTCTGAGTCTGATTGATGTACCCTGTACCCCACGTCTTACCTGACTTTATCTGTTAACCTTTTGCAAGAGCCCCATGAGATCTGCTATGAAGATAATGTTGGTTCCATGGTCTGGAAGGAGACTCCAGCTGGGGATGTGGCTGCCATACGCTGCCCCCGAAATGCCACAGGTATGAGTCCCTAGCAGGTACCAGGCCCTGAGGGATGGACTCTGGGACTTCTGCATAGGCTTCTTATTCAATCAGTTATAGAATCATAGACTCACATTTAGAAGGGACCTCCTTCAAGAATTCCTTCCCCAGTATTCCTGGCCAATGATCATTCAGCTTTCTCTTGAATATTGTCACTGAGGGGGAATTCATTACTCCCAGCATATGCATTTTTCTACTCATAGATAGCTCCAATTATTAATCTTTCTTGAGCTGTGCTGGAATTGGCCTTTCTGCAATTTCCCCCCACTGGGACCACAGAGAATATGTTTGGTCTCTCTTCCAAAAAGCTATACTGATTCCTGTGCTCTGCATTACTTACGAAGTAGTGGGGAGAGGGGAGAAAAGGAGGAGGAGGAGAAACAGATAGAAGCCCTTCCCTCAGAGAGTGTATCGTCTTAAGAGATCCTGAGAAGAACCACCCCTGTTAACAACAATCATACCTAGCATTTATTTAATATTCTGTGCTTTTCAGAGGTTTCTCTTCTTTTCTTTATCTTTTTTTTTAAGAAACAAGGTTCAAGGGGAAGAGCAGACAACCCTTGCCTGGGAGCTAAGATACTTGGGTTCTAGTCCTGAGTATGTTTTCACCTTGTTGTTTGATTTTAGCTAAATCCCTTTCCTTCATTGGATGTTTTTTTCCTTTGTAGAATGAAGGGGCTGGACCTCAAAATCTTTACGGTCCCTCCCCACCCTGGTTCTACTCTGGTCCTAACAAGAGACAGAAGGGTGAACAGGACAGCCCAATGACTGTTTAGGGACCCCTGAGTCAAGGTTGTGTCAAGTTCTAGGCATCAAGAGGGTAACATACAGGGGTGGTGAGGCTCAGCTAGCTCTTGAAATCTCTGAAAAGGGATATAGGAGTCTATGGTTCTATGCTCCATTAATGAAAGATAATGAATGAGATGACCTCTGGGGAGCTCTCTGAGACATAACCTGAACCTCCCCTTTTCCTAACCCCACCCTAGGCCTCATCCTCAGGAAGTGTGTGCTGGATGAGGAAGGGATCGCCTACTGGGAGCCTCCCACTTACATCAAGTGCATCTCCATCGACTACCGGAACATCCAAATGATGGTGAGGAACCAATGACCCCTTAGTAGGCCCTTCCATCCCCCTCTTCCCTGACTCAGGGCCTCTCCATCCCTCAACCACTCCCAAGAGAGATGTGGTCTCTTCCTCTACCATCATTTCTCTGATAGCATGGTCTTCTTCAGCAACGAAGGATGAACAGAACATCTGGACACTGGATGCAGGACACTGGATTCAAGGACAAATCCTGATGTTTCCTGAAATGATAACAGTAGAAATATCCTTAGCCTTAGAACCAGTGGACCTGGATATTATCCCTGCTTTATTTATCACCACTTGTGTGCTCTTGGACAAGTAACTTGACCTCTGTGGGCCTCAGTTTCCTCTTCTGTAAATGAGGACATTGGGCTAGAATGGCCTCCAAGGTCCCTCCCAGCTGTAACATTCTGTGTTTCAGGATTCCCTTCTAACTTTGACATTTTACATTCTAGCACCTAAGGTCCCTTCTGGCTTTGATATTCTAGATATTACATTATCTGCCTCTACCTTATCGTGCACTCTTGGGCAAATCATTGAACTTCTCTGAGTCTCAATGCATGCTTCCAAAAGGTGAAGCATTTGGGGCAGATAGTCTCTAAAGGATCTTTCAGTTCTAGCACTCTAAGTTGGGGCTATGACCCTAATAAACTGCGATCTTGGGTCAGTCTTTTCTCCCTTCTCTACAACTCAATTTTTCCTCATCTGTAAAATGTAGAGGTTTGACTAGATAGTTTCTAGGGTAGTTTCCAGCTCTGATAGTCTTTGGTTTTGTAACTCAGTGAATTCCCACTGCCAAGACCTTGCTTATCCCCATCCTCACACCAGGAATTCCCTCTCCTGTCCAATCTGCCTGTCTAAACCCTACCTGTTCTTAAGGACCCATATTTAGCCCCACTTTCCCTGGGAAGCCTTCCCTTGTTGCCTTAGTCCACTCAGACCATCCCCACCTTTTATGCCTGTTGATTCCTTCACCTCTGCCTCTGCGTTCTGTTTCCTTCTCAACTCCCATTACCCTCTTCCCTCCTATTTCCCTCTTTCCTTCTATCCTCTCTCATTCTCCAGATCCTTCCATTACCTCTTCCCTTCCCTTCTGGGAACCAGTCTTTGGTCCTTTTTAAAGGGGATTCCTGCTTGGTATTAGGGGGTTGGATGAGATAACCCCTGAAGACCTTTCCAGCTCTAGCATTCTTTGAGCTTGCTATGGTGAAAAGGGCAGTGAAGTGGACAGAACATCAGCCCTACAGTCAGGAGGACCTCAGTTCAAATCTGATCTCAGACACTTACTAGCTGCATGACCCTAGGCAAGTCACTTAACTCTGATTGCCTCCAAAAAAACAAAAAAAGGCAGTGCAATGCAAGTTGAAAGACCTAGGCTGTATTCATACTTCGGCTGTGTGACTTCAGTCAAGTCAGTTAATTTGGTGGGGTCTCCATTTACTTATTTGTAAATTGAAGGGGTTGGGCTCAATGATCTTTAGGATAGTTCCCAGCTCTAAAACTCTGTGATTCTATGATTCTCTCCTTTTTCCTCCGTGTCGCTTTTTCTCCCTCCTCTATCCTTTATCCTTTGTGCCCTTCTCATCCTCATCCTTCTCTCTCCCTCCTTGCCCTTCCCTCAAAATGTCTCCATCCTTTTCTTCCTGGGGACCCATTAAAGTAAGTTTCAGCTTTAAAACCCTGCCTCTCCTTAACTCCTCTAGATTCTTTTCCCTATTTCTCCACCACTGTTCTCTATTCCATTTCTTGAGGTCATAGAGAGGAGCTGGTAGCTATTTCACCTCTGGGGACATGGGAGCAGTTTTGTTTCTAACTTTCCTGTATGAGCCTGTGACGAGACTGTTGGTCCCAATCAGATTTCCTCTGTCCTTTCACTGGAAAAATCAAAGGTCATATCTAAGTGTGGTCATTTGGGGGCTTGGAATGGGATGTTTCAATTTCTCAGAAGCTGAGTCCCTTAGAAATTCCATCTGATTTGCCTGACTGTCAGGCCATAGTGGGCCTCCTAGGAAAGGGATTTAAAAATCTCTGCAGAATGTTCATAAAGAGTCTGAATAACCTGTCGGTAAAGTTGTCTTTATTCTTGCATTGGATGGGAGAAGGGACTAGATGACATCTAAGGTCGATATGATGTACCCCTGAGACTATGATGCTGAGAATTGGTTTGCTGTACTGAAGTCATCATACCCAGTCCCCTGCCTCCAACCTTCTCCACAGACCCGGGAGCATCTGGCAAAGGCTCAGAGGGGAATTCCAGGTGAGGGTGTGTCAGAGGTGATCCAGACACTGGTGGAGATCTCTCAGGATGGGACCAGCTACAGTGGGGACCTCCTCTCTACCATTGATGTACTGAGGAATATGACCGAGATCTTCCGGAGAGCCTACTACAGCCCTACCCCGGGTGATGTGCAGGTAAGGGGCTGGGATAAAAGTCTGCTTGGCCCTTTGGGGATCAAGGAGTAGGGAACTGAAACGTACCCCACTAGTGAACAATACAGACTACTATAAAGGCTGAGTATTTCTGCCTTTCCCGTGACAATATCAGTCATTACCACTAAAATCATCACACCATTGCCAACAGCATGACACCATCATCATCATCACTGATGTCACCACCTCTGTTAAAACACCAACACTGTAATTGCCCTCACTATTACCACTATCATATTTGCCCTTCCAACCAACTGTAAGTTTCTTGAAGGATTACTTCATCATTGTAAATGCCTAGCATAATATTTGTCAGATTTTAGAAGCTTGCTCAATGATTTGTTGATTATCACAATTTATTACTGCCATAACAGCAACATCTCACCTTTCAATCAATCAGTTAATCAATATTTATTATTATACACCAGACATTTTAAGGTTTGAAGGACCCTTCACATGGATCTTATTTGATCAAATGAGAAAAACACCATAATCAGTACTTAAATCACACCATCCCTCCCACTATTACTATATAAAGTCACCAACTGGCTGTCACTATCATTTTAACCCACACCATCATAGTGAGTCAGTAAACATTTATTAAGCATTTACTATGTGCCAAGCACTGTGCTAAGTGCTGGAAATGTGAAAGACCAAACAAAGCAAAAAACAGTGTCTGCCTTCAAGGCACTTGCATTCTAATGGAGGAAAACAGGATACGAAAGGAAGCCGGAAATCAGGTGGGCTGATGGAGAAGCCCAAAGGGTGGCAACTGAAGATCATCCTCCTGAACACCCTGATTGCCCTCACTCTTAACCTCACTATTAAGCAGTGGTGTCACCACCACCACTGTCAATATTACAGTTGCTATTGCCATCACTGCAAAGTCACAACCATGAGCATTGCTATCAACGTCGTCATCACCAGCATTATCATTGCTCTCCCACCGTACCACGATGTATCCGCAAGGACCCTGACATACACAGGAGAGCCTGCTGTACAGGTTCTTAGATCTGCTTTTCTAAAAGGAAAGCAACTTTTGAGGGGCCAACAATCACTTTAATCCAGCACGTATATCATTCACTTAGTTCAGGGGAAAAAGTCCGCCCCCTGAACTTCAGAGAAAATGCAAAGAAATAATAATCAACAGACAGGGCTTCCAAGTGTCTGACCATAAGCACAATATATATATATATATATATATATATATATATATATATATATATATATCTCACAGATCAACAGACAGATTCAACTGTCTGACCATTACATAGATACATAGTTACCAGAGAGAGAAGCACCAACATCTGAGTTTTCGAAGCTGGGGGGCTCCTTCGTGGCTACCCAAAGTCTCATCTGGCACGCAAACACTTCCAGTGAGTAAGTCCCCAAATAAAACCTCACCTCAGAGTATTTATACACTTTTCAGAGCCAGAGGACATCACAACCCTTACAAATCAGTGCCTCATTAAAAAATTAACAAAAGGTGTGGGCCTCCCCTAATCAAACTTCTCTTAACGGGCAGGCCCATTAATGGGCAGAGAAGATCTTTAACTCTCATAATTAGCATTACACATGACCACAGTCACTGTAACTCTTATCATACAATTACCACCATTGACATCTTTGTTAGCACTAGCACCAGAACCATCACCATCATAACTAATAATACTACATCACCATCATTATTACTTTGTCTTTCCCCATCTTCCTGCTATTTCCTGAGAATTGGGGGCTATGTGTTTGCTGCTCTGTGTCTCCCACAGCCTCCTCTATAACTCACTTCATATGGAAATTTCTCAGCAGAAGTGAAGCGAAATGGAAGAAACAGAAACACTAACTTGTGCTTACTATGGTATGCCCCAGTTGTGACAAAGTCAGGCCTGGATGCCAAATGCTCCAGCATGTTGTCCTTTCTCTCCCTCTCTTCCAGAATTTTGTCCAGATTATAAGCAACCTGCTGACCGAAGAGAATCGGGACAAGTGGGAGGAGGCCCAGCTGGTATGGACTAGAGACAAACAAGTCTTCTTCCTTTTTCCAGGATCCCTTAATTAACTGGAGGAAGAGCCTAAAACTCTTCCAAAGGACATGACCTTCATTACCCTTCTCTAGACACATGCATCACCAGAAATAATCCCCACTCTCTACCCAAATTCATTCCTTTACGCAAATGGGCATGTATAGTACCAACTCTCAATTATCCACATTTAGAGATAACACTTTGCAAATTTCTTACCCGGAATGAGCCTTGCTATCACTTCTGCCAGCTTAATCCTAGATGCTGTAAACCCAGGGAAGCTAGCTCATTAAAATATAAGTTGGGATCTAATCAAACAGAAAAGATTAGTAGAGTTGATGGACAGAATAATGAATTATAGATTATAATTAAATTGACAAAAAAAGATATAACTTTTGAATTATCTGATGTCTCTTAAATTATCTGGATTTATTTTTATTTTCTTTTTCTCTTTTATTCCCCTTTTATTTGGTTGGGATTGAGGGAAATTATTTCTTGGTTTTAGATAATAAAGAGGACTAGATTTCTTTAACACACAGAGGGGACTTCAACTGCATGAATTCATGTTTCTAAATACATATGTAGAATGTATTTGGGGGTTGGCATGCTTCATTTTTTGACTGTTAAAGTCAGAAATGAGTGAGAAGCAAGGGAGCTTAGTGGGAAAACATGATACCTGCAGATATCTGATGGATTTTCATGGGGCATAGGAATCATATTGTTCTGCTTATCTCAAGTGACAGAGTTGGGATCATATTGGTTGGGGGTGAGGCATCACAAGGAGACAAATTTTGCCCTAACATAAGGAAATGCTTCAGTTGTGCCCCAATGTAAAATGGGCTACCTCTAGAGATAATAAGTTCCCCATCACTGGTTTTGAAGTGCAGGCTAGATGATCATTTTTCAGTGAAGTCTTGGAGGGGTTTGGTAGGGAGCCATACTTTGGATGGGAATTGGACTAGATAGCCTCTGAGAAGCTATCCTTCTGTGCTTGTATCCCATCTCCATCTCATCAGATGGGCCCCAATGCTAAGGAGCTCTTCCGCCTGGTGGAGGACTTTGTGGACGTCATTGGCTTCCGCATGAAGGATTTCAGAGATTCCTACCAAGTGACAGACAACCTGGGTGAGCTTCCCTTTCTCTCTGTCCTGCCTCTTTCCTTCTTTTTTCTCTCTCATTTTCTATGTGATTTCATCTCTAGTCTTTGTAATATGTAAATAAATTAGCCCAAGCAGGTTATGCCAGTACCTTAAACACCCCCACTCTAGATTCAGCCCCTTCATCCCTGTCCAATGGGTCAACACAAACCCAGAGTTGGATCATAGGCTCTCAGAGTTAGGAAGGGGTTATCCAACATGTACATGAGTAAGAAATCACCCCTGTAACATCCTGGAGCAGTCATCCAGCCTTCACTTGCTTCTTGTGAATGGTCTTCAGAAAAGCAAGATGACTTCCCCTTTCTTTCTTCTACTGACATCAGTCCATCAGCCTCTGGGATTCCTAATACCCTCTTAAAGATTTATGCCTTCCACCAGCTGGAAATCTCCCTTTTTCCTCATAGTTTCCCAGTGGTATAGAATCTGAAATAAGAACACCTGGGTTTGAGTAATGGTTCCCCCACTAACTACTTGGCCATGCTTCCCCAGTGTTTGGTATATACAAAGCTATATACAGTCATTCTTTTATTTACTCTGATTGACGTTCTCAGCGTCATCCTTGACTCTTCACTTTCTGACCCCATATGTCCAATCAGTTACCAAATCTTATCATTTCTTCACTGACATCTATTCTTTTCTCTCCACCCATATAGTCACTGGCCCTTATCTCCTCTTCCATGCAGTATTTTATTAGCCTATTAATTTGTGTCTCTGCCACTAGCTTTTCCCCATTTCCAATCCATCTTCCACAAATATTCCTAAAATACAGGACTGACCATGTAACTCTCCTACACAGGCATCTTAACTGATCACTTGTTCCTCTAGGAGAAAATAAAAACTCCACTCTTTGATTTGTAAATCTCTTCATAGTCTGGCTCTAACCTCCTTTACTGACTCATTTCATATTAATCTTTAGGTACTCAACATTCTATTCACAATAGTCAATTTGTTTTTTCTCAGACTCTGTTTTCCATCTCTAGCCTTCTTGACTTTGAGTGGTGGACTATCCCCTATACCTGAAATTCACTCTTTCCTCATCTCCTATCTCCAAATTCTTACTTTCCCTCATGGTTCAACTCAAGTGTCACCTCTTACAGGGAACCATTCCTGCTGACCCCCTCCCACTGGTTCTTAATACTCTTGATCCTTCCTCAAATTATAACGTGTATGTGTAGACACACGTACATGGATGCACATGTATGTTTAATGTTTACATGTTGTATCCTTCTAGCAGTATGTAAGCTCCCTGAAGACAGCAGCTGTTTCTGTTTTTCACTTTGCCCTTTTATTCCCAGTGCTTTGAACGTAGTAGTTGCTTAATAGATAATAATTGAATCGAATTGGATTAAACACAGACACTAGGAATCAAATGAGATAATGTATGTTGTGTTTTGAAAAAAATCCTTAACGTGTTTCCTAAATTTTAGCTATAATTATTATTGTTATCATCATTATTAATGTTATTACAATTGTTATTCTAAATGCTGCTCTTGAGTTTAGAGTCTAATGGAGGGAAACTGATGTAAATGGGCAAGTAGGGGTCCTGTCAAAGTCCTGTGAGACGTTTGGGGAAGGAGAGATCAGTTTGATTTAGGGTGGTGGTGGTGGAGTCACCAGGAAGACCTTCTTAGAAGCGGTGGCACCCTATCTTAGCAGTGAGGGAAGGGATGAACCCCAGCAGAAGGAGAAGGGTTGAGAAGCTCCATTCAAGCCAAGCAAAGGCAGAGAAATTGTAGTAAAGGCAAGAGGAGAATGGGAGATAGGCAAGACCAGTTTGGCAAGAATATGGATATGTGACAGGAAGTAGCATGAAATATTTGATCTAGGCTTAACATAATAATGGTCAGTCAGGTTCTGTAGGAGGAAAGACATCCTAACAGCCATGCCAAAGCAGAATGGGATGCTTGGGGATGGAGTGGGTCCCCCCTCATTGGAATCCTTCAAGGGGGTATTGAATGATGACTTGTTGGGGATAAAGAGAATAAAGAGAATTCCTATTCAGGTTGAGGTTTTCCAAACATCTGAGGCCTAGTCCAACTCCATTTCCAACCCAGTCTTTAATGGTTCTTTTTATAGCTGTTCAGTGACTTCTTTTTATCATTGTTCCCCATTACCAATGTCCCCTAAGGAATGAGATGCAGGTGCTAGGACAGAATGGAAAGGGTCAGAAGCTGTGGACCCAAATTTGTCTTGCCACCAGTTCATTGTGGCTTTGGCCAAGTCATTTTCCATGTCTGACTTCAGTTTTTCATCTATAAAATGAAAGCATTGAAAAAGATAATGAGCTTAAAGGCTCCTACTCATCATATTATTTTGTGCCTGTTCTGTGCTATCCATCTCAGCTCTGATACTCTATATCCTATGCTCTAAGGTTAATAAATGCATGTTTGGTTGATTGATTGAAGTCTCTTCCAACTGACATGCTCAGATCTATTCAATTCAATTTAACAATCTAAATGACTTTCATGTGCGAGGTACTGGCCTATGTTGGAAGGACAAAGACAAAATGAAAAACTGCTCCTGTCCTCACAGTGCTTAATTTCCATGGGAAGATTGCAACATGTAAAACAGGTCAGTATATACAGGATGCTTTGAGGATGGAGAGGACATTAACTAATGAGATCACCAAAGCTTCCTGTACCAGGTGCCACCTGAACTGAGTCTTGAAGGAAGCTAAGAATTCTAAGAGCCATCCACAAGGAGGGAGCTAATTCTGGGTGTTGGGGACCATGTATGCAAAGGCATGGAGGGGAGAGTGGAAATGGGAAGGAACAAGTAGGCTACTGTGGGTAGAACACAGAGTACTTTAGGAGGAATAATGTGAATTGAACCTAGAACAGTAAACAGAAGATAGTTTGTGAAAGGCTTTAAATGCCAAGTTGAGGAAGCTGTATTTAATTTCAGAGGAAATAGGTAGCCATTGATGGTACTTAAGAAGCAGAGTTACCATAGTATACTATCCAATGCTATTTTCTATTATGATTCCAATCTGAGAAATAGTCTCATATGGGGGCATTGATGGTTAAGTCGTGATCACTTTTCTTTTGTTTGTTTATTTAAATGGATCCCAAATCTCTTTTCATTCTGGAGAGAGGAAGCTGGATCAGAGTTTATATTTTCAGCAGTATAATAGATATGGAAAGCCCAGATGTAGAGCCATAGGATACCAGAAATGTTAAGGAATTTAGTATAAAACATTATTTCTCAGGGGAGAAAACTGAGTCCATCCAAGCTCATATGGAGCCTGGTATTGAGGCTGAAAAAAACTCTGCAATAGCCACTTGGGTTGAATTTTTTCAAAAAGAGCCAGAGAAAGTTAGAAAGAGGGAAGTGAAGTGATTTATCCAAAGTCACATAGTTAGTAAGTGCCAGCAATAGACTTCAAACAGTTTTAAAAAAATCCAAGTCTAGTTGTCTTTCTGCCGGGCCCTCAAGCATCATATTAGCTTGGCACTCTTTATGGAAGAAATCTTTCCATAGCATTTCTGACTCTTGTCATCAACCTTAGGCTCGAACACTCTTAGTAACAGAGAGCTCCCTCTTTCCCATTACATTGTGGTAAGACTTTGACTGTTGGGAAGATCTTCCTTAAGTTGATGGAAAATCTACTTTCCTGACACTTTCCCTTAGTTCATCTCTTTGGGCGCAAGCAGAATAAGCTTATTCCTTACTCTTTATGATGGCCTCTTAGATGTTTAAGGACAGGGATTATGTTGTCCCTTGCCCCACTTCCAAGTCTTCTCCTCTCCGGGCTAAGTGTCCCTAGTTCCTTTCATTGATCCTTAAATTACACATTCTCGTCTCCCACCCATCCTCCTCTGGACTTAATGTGGTGCATAGAACTACACATGGTGTTCTCCATGGTTCCTAACTAAAGGAGAGGACAATGGAACTATTATCTCTTTCATTGAGGTTGAGATTGTTCAGTCATTTCAGTTGTGTCTGACTCTTCATGAGTCAGACACATTGGGGTTTTCTTGGCAGAGATACTGGAGTGGTTTGCCATTTCCTTCTCCAACTCATTTGACAGATGAAGAAATCAAGGCAAACAGGGTTAAGTGACTTGCCCACTTGCAGCTAGTAAGTGAATGAGGCCAGATTTGAACTCAGGAAGATGAGTCTTCTTGACTCCATGGAGGCCCATCACTCTATCCACTCTTCCACTAGCTGTCCTCTCACTAAAGTTACTGGACAGCTAAATGTGGCTTCTACTCTTTCCCTTCTTCCTCCCCATGTCTTACAATGTTATTTTAAGTTATAGCTTTTCATCCATAAAGATTCCCCAGATGTTTTCACATGAACTGTTGTCTAACTACAACTCCTGCTCCATGCACTTCTCTAATTGATTTTTTGGAGCAAAGTACAGGACCTTACATTTATTTCTATTAAACTTTATCTTGTTAGTTTCTGACCAGCCCAATTGAATTGATCCATTGCTATATTTTCAATGCTGATTCTGCCATCCAACATATCTCTCTTTTTCCTTTCTATCTTTTTTCTTCCTTCCTTCCTTCATTCCTTCCTTCCTTCCTTGCTTCCTTCCTTTCTTTCTTTTTCTTTCTTATTTCTCTTTCTCCCTCTCCTCTCTCTCTTTTTCTCTCTCCCTCCTTCTCCCCTTCTTACCCTGTTTATGTCTCTGTCTCTCTCCTCCTCCTTATTCTTCTCTCCATCTGTCTCTGTATCTTTTCTCTGTTTGTCTTTATCTCTTCCCACCTACTCTTCTCTCTCCCTTTCTCCCCAGTCCTCAGCATCCACAAGCTCCCTGCCAGTGGTGCCACTGACATCAGCTTCCCTATGAAAGGCTGGCGTACACCTGGTGACTGGTCAAGGACGTCTGAGGACAAGGTCACTGTCTCCAAAAGTGTCTTCTCTACTGGTCTTGCAGGTGAGAGGGACTCTAGGCTTCTGGACTAGAGATGATGGGTAAGGGGTAGAATTAAAGAAAGCCTTGGGTTTCACAGTTAGAGTACTGTATCTGTCTCTGTCTCCTTGTCATGGGATGCCCTACCACAGGGTCAAGAAGGACCTGACCAGGAAGTCTTTCCTATTGTTTGATCTCATGCTTGAAGTAGGGAAGGATGGGAATATAATGCCATCCTCTTTCTTTTGGGAAAGTACAAAGTCACCTAAATCCTTCATGGAGGACATCCTTATGTGATTTTTGTCAAGGAACAAAATATTCCATGTTTTTGTCTCCCCAAAGAAAGCATGTTTAGACACAATATTACACTCCTTTCCCAATGGTCATATGAACGCTCTGTCCCACGCTTTTATTTCTCCAAATTATTCATGCACAAAACAATACCCCAGTGACATTTTCCTAAGGGAGACACAAATCATTCCACATTCCCAAGTGACACATCCATGAGTCTCATTTCTTCAAGTGAACTACATGCCAATAATCCTACTGCCTTATTTTTCCATCAGATATATGCACATACTATTTTACTGACCTTTTTTTATGTGTCAGACTTTGTGCTACTATTGGGGATACAAAAATAAAAAGTCCCGGTCTTCAGGGAGCTTACAGTCTCTTGGGGGAAAACTTCTATCTCCACATGTCATGTTCTCTTATTTATCTCACCAGACTAGTCACCCTCTTTTGGACATGTTTCAGTTTGTCCAGTCCTCCCTAAAATGGCATTCCCAGAACTAAACACTGTTCTTCAGGTGTGGTCTAAGCAGGGAGACTGTTACCTTCCTAAATCTAGAAATTCTAACTGTGGTAGGTGAAAGATGAAATAACTGAGGAAACAAAGGTTCAGTCTTCTGAAAATATTGATTTATTGAGTAATTGCCTAACAAATCAGGATCAGGCCCCTTCCTCAGCTTAGGTTTGGATCCTGAATACAGGAAGAGACAGACTTTTATACATAAAGCAATTAATCAAATAAGATCAATTAATTACAAGGAAACAGTACAACATTAGGTAATCTGATTTCTAATTAGAGGAAAGAATAGGAACTTTCTAAGTTGGGAGGGAGAGAGCAAACAGATTCAACTCCCTGAATTCAGAAAAAGAGATGTCTCATTCCCCTCCCCACCCCAAGTATATGTAAACAGTCAAAGCAACATGGAAACAATCTTTGATTGGTCAATATGGGGCCAGTTTTCCGATAAGACATATAAGTTGCTTGAGATGTATAGTTGTGAGAAAACTCCCTGCATCAATCTTTGAATGTGACTGAATTTCTGGTCAACATAACCTAGATCCTTAGTTAAGAGTCTCCAAGCAGAAGGTAGAGGTGGTCCAGCTTCCTAGCCATACAGGGCTAGGTTCAAACAATGCAGTATGATTTTCTTCCAATTCCCTCAATTGAATAAACTTTTCTCACAAGACAGAAGTTGGACTAGATCCACAATTGAAACACAAAGGAAGCTGAGCTAGCTCAAGAATTGAGTCACAAGATGGAGTCAGTGTGGTTCACTCAGTTCCCACAATTAACCATTTGCTGTTCTAATCTCAATTCCCTCAATTTTTTCAATGCCTGCTTTTGATTTATGGGGCAGTGGGTAGCCCACTCCCTCCATGGTTCACATCTGTATAAGCCAGATCTATAAGGCTTTTTTCATATGCTCATAATCAGAATTACATAGGTCAGGTTACAGATCAAAGTACTTTGAACGTTTAAATGGACTAATTTTGAGAAGGGAGATTTACTTGTTACCAAGGTAACCAAGAAAACTTAAACATAAATACGAACACCATGAAACAGAACACTAAAGCAGTACAATAATGATCATCAATATTAACTAGCATTGTTTCCTTGTATCTTAGTAACCCACTCCCAATGTCTATTTAATTAACACTTTTTGAGTCCCAGATGTCTCGTATAGTTCCTGGTCTTGGATCTCTTCTCTTGGACATTCTGGAATAGGTCTCATTCTCAGGGCAGTGCAGAAGGGGGATCTGCTTCTATAATCCAAATCACTTGTCTTAGGTAATTCTTCTAAAAATCTTCCAGTAACAAGATAACACAGTTTAGTGCAATCTCTTAAATTTGGTTACCCTAACCTGAAACTTCAGAAAATTTCATTTTTATATACCACTTGCTGTTTTCATCTTAACTTAAATCCTGTACCTGATATAAGAATCTAGAAAAAAATCATGAGAGTCTACCTCTTCTGCCTTTTAAAATTATCAGACAGATACCTTAGAATGGAAAAATAATTTTACTTTCTTTATGATTATCAAGGCAATTTTGTATGTGAAATCTTTACTTCAATTTTGAGAACTTATTATTGAAGCACAATTAAAGCCTGAATTTCTATACTAGATAAATCTGGAAGCCAATTATATACATATGTATGTAGTTATTAGAGAAAAAATCCAATCCCGTTGCTTTCTCAAAATTTATTATTCTGTTTAATTATAAAACTTTTATATTACATCTTTGTCTTATTACTTTGTCTAATTCTTTCTTTTGGAAAATTTCCTCCCTCTATTATAATTTGATGACAAATGCAGATTAAAATTGTAGGATTTTTCACTCTTGCATCCTTTTATAGTAACACAGAGATGTTTCAGGATCAATCTGTCAATGAATAGATTTAGTATTGTACTCACAAAACTTTTACCCCTCACCTGCCTTATAATAAGAATTTGCTAAGGAAAGAAAAGGAGAGAAATCATTATAACAGTGTCATGACTTATCGCCTTAGAGGCACAGACTGACCTGACATATATCATAGCAGGAAATTCCCTTAATTCTCTTTGTTTCCAAACATGAGTCATATCTGACAACCAATCATGTAGTTACATGGTAACAAAAGCCAGGCTTGGGATTAACCAGGTTGGGAAATTTCCTGTTCAGAAAGGAAATAGCACAATGAGGAGCTATTGGGAGAAAACCTTATTGTATTGTTTGAATCTAGCCCTGCATGCCTGGGAAGCTGGACCGCATCTACCCAATGCTTAGAGACCCATACTAAGAACTTAAGTTATGCTGATCAGAAACTCAGTCATATCCAAAGATTGATACAAAAAGTTTTCTCACAATTGTACATCTTAAACAACCCATATGTCTTATCTGACAATTGGTCCCATACTGACCAATCACTTATTGTTTCCATGTCCCTTTGGTTGTTTACAGACACTTTGGGGGTTTGGGGGGAGTGGGATACTTATTTTTCTGAATTCAGCGAATTGTACCTATTTAGTCTTCCCTTCCCAACTTGGAAAGTCTCTACTCTTTCCTCTCATTAGAAATCAAATTACCTAATGTTGTATAGTTTCCTTGTGATTAATTGTGTATTTATTTGTGTTTTTTTTTAGTGTATAGAAGTCTGTCCTCCCTGTATTCAGCATCCAGCCCAAACTGAAAAAGGGACCTGGCCCTGATTTGTTAGGCAATTGACATGCATTGCTTAATAAATCAAAATTCTCAGCACATTGAACCTTTGTTTCCTCAGTCATTTCATCTTTCACCTGCCTCTCTTAATTCAAACATAGATGGCTTTGTTTTTTGTGGGGATGAGGCTAATATACTGCACTGTTGACCCACATTATGCTGATAATCCGGTATCACCCCTAAATCCTTTTCTGGACAAATTACTACGTAGTCATGCTTCTCTCATATTGCACTTATGAAATTGATTTTTGGAGCCCAAATGTGAGCTTGATATTTGTCCCTATTAAATTTAATTTTCTGAAATCCAGTCCAACATTCTAGCCAGTCAAGATCATTTTATCTTCTGATTCTAACCCTACATTTTCTCTGTCAGCTTCATGTCTTCTATAATTTTATCTAGAAGTCATCTTTACCTTCATCCAAGTCACAGATAAAAATGTTAAACAGCATAGGGCCAAGCACTGATTCCTGGGTCCCTCCCCTTTAGACTTCTTTTCAAGTTGGAATGGAACCATTGATGACTAATCGTTGAGTCCCATCATTCAGCCTTTTTGAAATCCACCTGATTGTATGTAGTATTATCAATTCAATTTAACTCATAACATACTTATTAAGTGAATTGAATCTAAGGCTTCCCAACAAAGCTTTGTCTAAGGGAATGGGGGAGATGGGAGGACAGGAAGCTGAGGGCAGGATCTGCATGCACATGCGTCTTGAGGCCATGGGCAAGAACATTACTTGAATCTAACGTGATAGGGCTGTTTTACAGAGACCGATGCTTCCTCTGTGTTTGTGATTGGCACCGTTCTGTACCGGAATCTTGGCAGTATACTAGCCTTGCACAGGTAGGAAAGATTTGGTTCAAGCTGATCCTTCTCCCCTCACTAGACCCTAGGCTTAGAACCCTTCCCCAAGTTGTATGGGGGACTCTATTCTGGGATCTAGGGCTCAACATTTCCTCTCAAAGCTTCTTCTTCCTTTCTTCCCCAGGAATACCACTGTCCTAAACTCAAAAGTTATATCAGTGACTGTGAAGCCTGCCCCTCGATCCCTGCAAACCCCTCTGGAGATTGAGTTTTCCCACATGTACAATGTAAGTGTTATACATGTGTGTAAAGGTGTTTCTAAATATGTCTATACATGGGTCTGCACATGTGTACATGTGCATTTTGAAGGATGTGGGTGTGTGGATGTATTTGTACTATATTCATAGAACATGTGAGTATGTATATGTGCATGTAACTGTGGGTATAAATGTGTTCAACTTTCTGTGTATGTGGCACTCTGGTGTAATGAGAGAAAAATGGAATTGAGTCAAAGCACCTGGCGTTAAGCCACAGTGCTACTCACCAATGAGTAAACAGAATTTACTTATTACCTGTGTAACCTTAGACAAGTCCCTTCTCTTCCCTGGGCCTCCATTTTCTCATCAGTGAAATGGAATAGTTGACTGATCTCTGCAGTCACTCTCATCCTTAAATGTATGATCTTGTGGTACTAGCATATGTTGTATTAATAAATGGGGATAAGAATATTTGTGGGTATACATGGGCATGAATATGTGTCAGTTACTGTGTGGATGTGATGTGATAGTGTGTATGTGCATACATACTTGGGAGCACACAGGAAAGTATATTGATGTGTGTGTACAAGTATGGGTGCATGTGTGAGTGTGTATGATTCCCCTCTCCTCACAGATGTTATTGAAAAAGCCCCAATTCTTTGGAAAGCCACAGAACCTTAGACTGTCAGAACTGGCAGGACTCTTAGAACCTTGGACAGAGAATGTTAGAACTGGAAATCATCTAGTCTACCTTGGCCTTCCATTTTATAAAGAAAAAAACTGAAGCCTAGGGTATAGAAGCAGGAGAGAGTAAGATTTGCATACATTGAATTGATAATGAAAAGTCAAGTTTTCAAACTCCTACACCAACTTTTGTTTTTGTGGGCTTTTTTTCTCCTTCCCTCACTCTGGGCTGTGTATGTTTCTTTTCCATAGGGATTTATTCTTGATGACATAAAATAAAGCAATCCCTACTAAAGTGTGAATAATGTATTACTGCCTAAGAGAACCTTCTTTACCCCTCCCTAGAGTGTCTTAGGCAGCTGTTGCAGAATGAAACTCAGGGGATGGGGTCTAATGTCTGTTCCTTCTTTCTCTCCACCCCACCAGGGCACCACGAATCAGACTTGCATCCTTTGGGAGGAGGCTGATGTGTAAGTTTAGCTGGGGTTTGCGCTGGGCCTGGTGGGGGGATGATGCCATTGCACTGGGCTACAAGGGAGGGAGGCATTCTGGTGAGGAGAGTGGGGAATGATGAGGAGAGGGCACGTCTGAAGACAGAGGTACTGAAGAAAGTATAGTGTTCTAGGAGCTGCTGATTATACCTGCCATGTGTGTCCCTTTCCATTCTTCTCCCCACTTCTGGCACCATACATTCCTTTCTGCCCCATTCTGCCAAATGGATGGCCCATAACACCTCTTTTTCACTTCTAATGTTCATTCCCCAAGGTTGGAAGGGTTGCAGGTGGCTTAACCTTCTCCTACCCTTCCTAAGTTTTTTTCCATCACATAAATAGCCTCTCCCCCAATCTTGGCCTGTATCCCTTTCTTCTTTATTTCTTCTAAAAATGTCTTCTCTCTCGCATAAATGGCCTTTCCTCTGTTCTTACCCTGTGGTCCCTTGGTTTCCCCTGAGTAGTAACATAGTATTAAGACCTAGTAAGGAGTTCTGGCCTACAGCCCTCTGTGAATTTCAAAGTTGTAATGGATTCCCTGACCCATGCTATCCTGTTTTTTGACCCAACTTCCATACTTCCCTGCTTAGACTGTAGAGAGAACCCAAAAAAGAATAGCCCTATAAAATAATAGGTCTCAATAGAATAGTAGAATTAAAGATTCTGGACTATCAAATTTAAGATCTTGGCTTGGAGATATGGAATGGAATAGTTGAATCATTAAGTAATGTGTCTAGAACAGAAATTTTCAGCAATAGAATTAATTAAAACTGGGAGAATATGCTAATTAGTAACGTTACTATAGAATCTGCATTATAGAGTATCTAGATTATAGATGTCAAATCAGAGTTTGGAGCACAAATCATGGAATCCTAAGATAAGAGACATAGAACTGTATTTTATTCAAAACAGGTACTTAATAAATGGTAATTGAATTGAATAGCAAGATCACAGAATAAGAGATCTGTAATAAAGCCACAGGGTCTTCTAACATTAGCCCAGCATTGAGGGTTTATTCTAGTGTGTGTCTTATGGATATCAGACTGCCATGGTGAAGAAAGAATTGCCTGTCCTGCCTTCTGTCTACTTCCTGTGGTCTTTCATCCAAGTTGCTCTGAACCATTCACTCAGTCACCACCATTCTAAATAACTTAGTTACTGTCAGTGACATTGAGTCAATTTTACTTCCTAACAATGAGTGGTAGAATTCATATTTTTCTGGAAATTCTCTTTCTCTTTTTGCTTTTATTTGTCTATCTCCCTCTCTTCTATCCTTTTCCTGGATCCTTCCATCTGACATGGATCTGATCTTAGGGAAGTTGGTACAGCTTTGGATTGCTTGGCTAAGGTTAGAGAATTTAGGTCTGAGGGATAAGACTGAGGGTAGAGATAGTAACGGAAAAGGTGTAATCGAAAGTTCCTAAAAGGTTTGACTATTGTCATTGTTGTGAGTGTACTATGTAAACTATGGAAAATCTGAATATGCCAGGATATTCATAGTCTGTTTGGATGTTCTATTTTGCCTTTGAAAAGGTCTTGGAACATGGACCTGAAGTCCCTGAAAAGTGTCTGTTGATGATCCATCAATCATGGGCAAGATGCAATTGCTTCTCTATTTGATTGCCATCATTCAGATACTTATTCAGACTGTGCTACCATTATTATCACCAGCATCATCATGGTTGCCATCACAATGGCTACCATAATTGGCATTGCCAATTGGTATCACCATTGGAAGGAAAGGGAGCGACTATTTCTATAGTATCTACTATGTATACGCCAGGCATTGTGCTAAGTGCTTTCTAAATATCTCATAACAGCCCTGCAAGATATGTGTTGTGATTATCCTCATTTTACAGTTGAGAAAACTGAGGCATACAGAAGTTAAGTGATTTGTCCAGGATCACACAACTAGTAAGTTTCTGAGGCCAGATTTGAACTTAGGTCTTCCTTACTCCAAGCCCGCTGTACTTCCCATCTGCTTCAATGCCTACCATAACTAGTAACATCATCATCTCCATCACCATAATCACTCAAATCACTGTTTGTGCCATCACTATCATATCCTCAATTTTTTTCTCTGTCTCTGTGTGTCTCTGTCTGTTTCCCTTTGTCTCTTCATTTTCATTTCAATCACCCCCACTACCATCACCTACTACATTTTGAAGATATGGACTAGGTCCTATTTATCATTGTATCCACTCTGGTACCTGGCACAGCCCCCTTTCCCTAACGGATATAGTATATTAACTAAATGATGGACCATATCATCGTAACAATCACTACAGTCATCACTATTCTCAATGGTCACCATGAGCATGACTTTGTACTTTCCAAAGCTCTCATCAGTCTCTCCCTTCATTGGCTAATGGGCTTGGTGTAGGACAGGCAAACTTACACTATCAAAGGGAGCATGCCTATTAGAGTTCCCAGTTTTGTTTTATTTTTTGGAGGTGGAATTAGAATTAAGCAATCCAGGTAAAGCTAATGACGACAAGTTTCTTGGGAGAATGAGTGTTGAGTTCATTTGTGGGGAATGTGAAACCCTTGACTTCAAGTTACGTGGCCTTTACAAATCAGAGTAAAAGCACTTAAAATTTTAGTAACATCCATCTTCATGACTGTCTTTGGCTACCCTCAGAGGATGATGCCCCATATTGGGAGAACTGCTGTATCCCTAAATCTTGAGCAGATACTGTTTTTCCTTACTAGATCTCTTTTTTTCCATATGTACAATGAAAAGTCATCTCTACCCACCCTACTTGACAGGAAGGAGTAATCAGAGCCATCAGAAAGCATGTGAAGTGCTTTAAAATATTCCCAGGACAGAGATACCACACAGCCAATGCTGCAGGGACCAGGCTGATGGTGGACAAAAAGAGTCATAGGATCATAGACTTTAGATTTGAAAGGAGTATCTCAGATCATCTACAACATCTCCTAAGGCAAAAATGACTTCCACAAAAATCAGTCAACAGCAAACAAATAATTAATCTATGCCTGTGTGCTAGATACCGAGTGGTAGGGCCTGGGGTTGCAAATACAAAAATGAAAAAGTTCCTGCCCCCGAGGGGCTGATATTCTAACAGAGGAAATAGTGTATATATCTATAAGTCTATACAAAATAAACACAAGTGGGGAGGGGGACCGCTAGCACCTGGGGAGATGAGAAAAGAATTTAGGAGTTTGCACTTGAATTAAGCCTTGAAGGAAAAAAGGGATTCACAGAATCTGAGATAGGGATGGTGGGCATCCCCAGCATGGTGGTCAGCCAGTGCAAAGAAACTGAGAAGGGGTATGGAATGTTTCATCTGAGGAACAGCAATGTAGGTTCCTGATAATTGGCCATCCTGCCTACGTTACTGAGGAAGTAAGGAAGCCCTCTCTACTTTGATACAACTCTGATCCTTTGGAAGGTTTTAGTTTTAGGGCGATTTTGTTTATATTAACTCAAAATTGACGTCCCTGCCTCTTCTTAATACAATGATGAATGACACATGGTCCCTACCCTCAAGGCACTTACCTTCTAGTAGGGGAGATCAGACCTGAGAGGCAGCTTGGTGTAGTGGGAAAAGCTTGTATCTGGAATCTGGCTTTTCTGTTTTCTAGCTGTGTGACTATAAGCATCATTTCCTTTTTCTGAGCCTCAGCTTTATCATTTGCAAAATGAAGAGGCTAGACCACTGATCTCTGATGTCTCACAAAATTGTTGTTGTTTGTTCTTCCTTCTCAAAGAAGACCATGACATCAGGAAGGTGATGCCATGACTTGCAAGTGAATTGGATTTAAGTGAGAGAGGGCTATGCAAAGTTACCCACCTCACTTTCTCCTCTGTCCTCAGAACAACCGGACACGCTTCCCCTCACAAAATTAAAGAATGTTATAAGTAGAAGGAATCCACAGAGTCTTAGCTTCCTTCCTTGTAAAACTCCAGAACACTTTCCACTAAGTGACTCACCCAAAGTCATATGTTGATTTAGTGACAGAAGCAGAATTAGAATTCAGATCTCCCAGTTCCTAGCCCTGTTTTTCTTCACTATCCTGTTGGATGCAACAATATAGAATCTAGTTATAAGAACCCAGAGCTCAACTTAAATCAGTCTAGACAAGACCAAGGGAACATTTGTAGACTACAAAACAAGTGGTTGATTTGTTTTTGCTGTATTTTATAATATATTAAAACTAAATGGAACTGATCATCTGAAATTGGCCAAATGATTTCACTCCTGAGTAAAATGGTTTTTCTTCTAAACTGATTCCTATCAGCAGGCTGAGTCTGCCATTTTCTCTTTATTGCCATTTTATCTTTATTGCCTTCTCCAACAACCATATCAAAAAAGGGGGAAAATTTTCCCATTTAATAATTTGGAAATGCAGTGTATACATAAACTCAGATTTAATATTAAAATTTAATACTTAAATTACATGATGTCTGATCTCATTAAAATTCCTAAATTATATACTTTTAATTTTATACCCGTTATATAAATCAAGGGAATCCATCATAGTAGAGAGACAGAGAGTTGGCCTTGAAGTCAGGTTCAAGTCTTACTTTTGACACATATTGTCTGTGTGACCCCTGGAAAAAAATCACCTAATCTCTCAATGCCCTTAGCATCTCTCTAAGGCTACAAGTTGCCAACCTCTATGGATAGAGTGTTTCTTCACCTGAGATTTCCCTGAGGTTCCCAATGAAATCACATCCACTCCCTGTCCCTATCTCCACCTGTTATATACCTGAAATTACCTCACTTACTACTTTGTTGAACATATCAGAGCTATTTGAGATGAACTCTAGATATTTTCTGTTCCATTATTCAAAATGTGTCTGCCTTTGCCCATTCCCAGTTTTCCATCTTTCAGGAAGAAAGTTCTTTAGTCCTTACCAAGGTTAACTGATCTTCTGACAGTCAGGAGCCTTTCCTCCTCTCTCTTTTGTCTCTTTAGTCTTTCTTCCTCCTTGGATTCTTTCTGCTTGGCCTAAAAAATTACTAGCCAGCTTTTTTTTGGACTGGATCTATGATTTCCTTCACATAGATTTCCTTTATGTTGGGAGCTCATGTTGAGTAACTCCCCTCTCTGAACACACATGGACAACTTCTCTGAAACTTACCATTTTAGAGCATTCCCTAGAGCGGTAAGATATTAAGTGGCTTACCATGGGTCTGAACTCATCAAGGGGAGGGAGGAAAAGAAGAGAAATAAAAACAGAAAGAAGAGAGAGACAAGAAAGAGAAAGTGAGAGGACACAGAGAAATAGAGACAGAACTGGAGAGAGGGGGATACCCTTCCTGACCCTAAGGGTAGCTACCTATCCACTATACATGGTGACTTAAGACTTGTAAAAAACTTTATATGCATCTTATCATTTGATTGCTTACAACAACTCTGTGAGGTAGGTATTATTATTATCCACATTTTACAGATAAGGAAACTGAGGTTCAGATAGGTTTAAATGACCTGCCCAGGTCACACAGCTCATAAGTATCAGAGGCAGGATTTGAACCCTGGACTTTCTGACTCTGGTCTTAAGCCTCTCATCCTCCAGAAACAAAATCACAATCCTGCCAACTCAATAGATTGTGTGATGTGGGCTCTTAATGCTGTAGAGTTTTGAAGAAGAAAAATCACTGTCCACTGGAATTGCCTTTCCTAGATGAAGTGTGCAGTTCAGGTTAGGTCTTGAAGGAAGGGGCAGAGTTGAATTGTTGTAGCTGGGCAACAAGTATTGATTAAGCACTTACTGTATGCTGAATGCTGGAGATACCAAAAACCCCCAAACATCCCCTACCCTCAAGGAGCATACATTCTAATGGGTGAATTATTAGATATATAAGAGTAAAGAATAGGTGGAATGTAACCTGAAAGGGGACAGAAAGTTGGCTTTGAGTTTGATCTTGAAGGAAGCCTGGGAAACTAAGAGTCCACGGGGAAGGGGCAGAGCATTCCAGGCATGACAGACAGTCAGTACAAAAGCATGGAGGTGGGAGAGGAAAGCAAGGAGGCCAGAGTAGTTAGAGCCATAGAGTCAGTGAGAGGACTGGATCATAAGAAGACTGGAAAGGTGGGAAGGGGCCAGGGTAGGAAGAGCTTCCTTTATATTTGATCTTGAAGGTAATAAGGATCCACTGGAATCCATTGAGTAGTGGAGGGCAGGAAAATAGGGGAGAGTGACACAGATAGATGTGTGCTTTAGGAAAATAGCATCACATTTTTGGAATTTCTTAAAGATTCTAGAGTTGGAAAGCTTATCTAATACACTCCCCCCATTTTGTTGGGGTGGGGCAATTTGAGACTCAGAAAGAGGAAATGACTTGTCCAAGGCCATATAGTTCACCTTGGAAAAGCAGGAACTGAAGCTCAGGTCTTGTTCTTCCTCAGGCTGTCATCATTTGGGGAGAGGGGGGCATGCTGTCTTCTGAGATGAAGAATCCCACCCCAGGTCCCCAAATGCACACTAGTCACCATCAGGGGAGAGGGAGGGGAACTGTCTGAAGAATTCAGAGCCACTTCCCTTGGACAAAGGAGCTGATTGTTTTTCTGAGGAAAGCTTTTTTGACCCACCCACTGCCTTTCCCTCCCTCCCCCTTCTCTCTCTTCCATCTCTTTCCCCTTTCACTATGTTCACTTTCCCTCCCTCACATTCTCTCCTCCTTTCCCCTTTGCTTTCTCAGTCTTTGAATTATTTAAGAACTTCCTTCCCTCTTCACCTCCCTCTGTCTCTTTGTTGATCTTCTGTCTTTTCTCCAGTGTATCTTCTCATCATCTTTATCCTTTTCTCTTAAGCTGTCCTTTTTATTGTCTTTCTTTTCTCTTCTATGTGTCCTCTCCTCACTCTCACCCCTCCTCTATCTCTTTTTTCTTTCTTTCTCTTCTCCCCCTTTTGCCCCTCCTCTCTCTTCTTTCTCTTTCACATCCCTCTTCTCTCTCCTTCTGTCTCTCTCCCTCTCTCTTCCTCTCTATCTCTTCTCCCTCTATGCATATGTGTATATATAAATACATACACATATATGCATATATCTATATACACATATACATATATGTATAGATATCTCCTCCATCTCTTGCTCCTTTTGGCAAATGTGGTACAGTGGAAAACATGCTAGATTTAGAGTCTAAGGGCTTGAGTTAAAATCTCTCCTCTGATACTACCTGTGCAATCTTGAATAAATCACTTCATGTTGATGAACTTTGGTTCTTCACCCAGAAAATGGGTGGGGGGCACAGATTAGATATTCTCTCTGGTCCTTTCCAGCTCTAGAGATCCGATCCTATGATTCTTCTCTCTGTACTTTTCCTTCACTTTCCTCTATCTCTGCTTTTCTTCTCTTTTGCTATCTTTCTTTTTCCTATTGTCTGTCACTTGTCCTCCTATCACCATCTCTGTCTGTCTCTCCATGCCTTTATTTTCTTTCTTCTGTTTCTTTCCTTTGCTTCCTTCATACTTATTATTTCCCTTCTATTTCTATCTCTCTGTGAATCTGTTCCTTTATCTCTCTCCTTTTCTGCTTCTCTCTCTTTTTTTATCTCCTGTATCTCCTTCTCTCCAGTTCTGTCTCTATTTCTCTGTGTCCTCTCACTTTCTCTTTCTTGTCTCTCTCTTCTTTCTGTTTTTATTTCTCTTCTTTTCCTCCCTCCCCTTTCTACTTCATCTTCTCTGTCTCTTCCTATGACCACTTCTTTCTTTCTACCTCTCATCTCTCCTCTCCTTCTACCCTCTTCCCCTCCCCCAGCTCTGTCTCTCTCTCCTTTGCTTTCTCTTATCCACTCTGTCTCTCTCTGTTTTTAGGTGTTTGTCTCTGTCTCTCTGTCTCTGGCTCTGTCTCCTGTGTCTCTCCATGTTGGGCTCCCTCCAGCTCTGGGTGATGGAAGTCCTAATTGGATGTGGTTGGCTCTTGATCAGCTGCCAGGATCTGAGCCTCGCCTCTCCCTTTGAACCAGCTAAATACAGGTCCTTATGGGCTACCATGTTTATACATCACATGTCTCCCTCCCTTCTAGTTCTGGCAGTGTTTTTCTGTGTCTCTGTGTGTCTGTCAGTCTGTGTCGGTGCCTGTGTGTTTGTCTTTGAAAGCAGACGTGTGTGTGAGTGTGTATGTATGTGTGTGTTCATCAGAAGCCAGGTAGGTACTGTGGACTGACTTACGGTTGGGGTGAAATGTAGTGAGAGGCAATAATGAATAGAACAAGGGCTCTGGGGAAAGCTGAGCTAATTTCATAGACTTTCTGGAAGAGGTAAGTCTTTGATAGAGCTAGGCTAGGCTTTTTTGGATTGGGTCCTAAGTGTCTATCCCAACATTTCAAGGCAGACATGGAGAGACAGGCATCTGGGGTGGGATGGGAGGGAGGAGGGCATTACTTCTCCCAGAGAAGTAGAAATTATTCTGAGCTGCCACAGTTACTCACAAAGTGGCCCCTAGTCTTTATTCTTTCAGCTCTCAGAAGAAGGAAAGAAGGGAACAAATACACATTAAGTATCTACTATGTGCCACGTACTGAGCTAAGTACTTTAAAATATTTCATTTGATCCTCACAACAGCCCTGGGAGGTAGGTACTGTTATCATTCTTATTATGCAGTTGAAGAAACTGAGGCAAACAGAACTTGTTACTTGCTCAGGGTCACATAGCCAGTGTATATGTCAGAGGTTGGATTTGAACTCAAGTCTTCCTGACTTCAGGCCAAATACTTTCCACTGCACTTGCTTAGCTGCTGTCATAATTACTTGCATAGCAATGCAGTTTACCATCTGAAATAGGCTCTCCCATTCAGTCTTTCAGTTTCTGTTCCAATCCTGAGGGTTCTGAAAGGACAGCTCCCATCCCCCTTTACCATATGGGCTTATCATTAGGATCATAGGATTTAAAATTAGAGGAGAAGATCTTAGAGGAGAAACCTTGGAAAGAATAGAATGAAACTGAGTCCCAGGGAAGCTGTGGCCTGCTCAAATCTACGCTTTGAGATACGGTAAAACCAGGCCTGCCACCCAGATTTCCACTCCATGGCCAGGGCTCTTTCTACTCACCTATGAAGTCTGTAGGTACCAGCAGTAATTGACAGTAGTTACAAATAGGTCCAGACCTAAGAGAATCCCATACAAAAATTTCTAGTTTGGTATATTAAGGAATGAGGGGATTGTTAGAATTTCTGAATAAAGGCCTTTTCATATCAAGTAATGAATGCTTATGATGTGTTTAAAATGTGATTTTTATATTTGCTCCATATATATTTTATATATTTATAGATATTATATATTTTATACATACACACATATATATTTATAGAGGTCTATATGTCTATTCATAGACAGATACACAACACATACATACATACATACATATATCACCCTTTTCCTGGGACTGTCACATGTTAATAGCAAGGTATCTCCTTTAAGTAAGGCTGAAATGCTGAGCATGAGTGACCCAAGGGATGGGGGAAAGCAAGGGCTTTAGGAATAACAGATGTCAAGTGGAATTAATTGTTGAAGGCTTTCTATAGAAAATGACTTTTGTGATAAATTTAAAAGGAAGACAGAGGCATGATGTGCTGTTGAGTAGAGGAGGAGCTATTCTAGGAGAGAGAAGGTTTGAAAGGCAGTGTGTTGTGTCTCTCTCTCTCAGCCTAGGGCTCAGAAATGGTATCTCTCTTCCTTTCGGACCTAGAATCCTTGAGGACAGGAGCTATGGCTCCCCCTTAGATTAAGACCTCCCAAGGGCAGGGATTGTTTTCCCTGCTAGGCCAGAGGTTCCCTGAGATTATCTGCCCCATTCCTAGCAATCTGGACCTCTGGAGGGCAGGGGCTCTGTCTATCCTGAGACCATGCTATTATCCCCCACCATCTTCTGGGCACATATACCACCCCTATGCTCTGAGTGATGGCCACTTTAAGAACCCCAAGGGTCTCTCCCTTCCCCTAGTTTCCATGGCATAAAGACGTTGTGTGGGGTGCGGAAGTGTGCTGGCAGGGAGTGGGGCCTCCTCAGCAACCTCCTCACCCAGCACGTACCTCCCCTTAGGCCCAGTTTTCTCACAAACCCGGAACCCACCTCCTAATGAGGGGACAGTGGGAAGAGGGCCCCTGGGAGGGGAGGCCAGGGGAGGGCTGGCCAGCAAAATGCTTTAGGGAAAACAACAAAGAAACTTTCTTCAGTTCCCTGGGAAGAAACCAGGCTCTTCTTTTTCTTGAGACTGTGCCAAACTCAGCCCTAAAGGATAAATAACTCTGGTTACTATGGTTTTCCTCTTTCCAGGGCTGCCATGGCCCAACTGAAATTCCTGGGAACTCAGCCCTCCCCTCACTCCTCTAGACAGGATAACTGTGCAGGTATGAGTGGGACCAAGAAACTTGCAGAATCTCCTTTCAGCTCCAAGGTTCTGTTATTCTGAAGTCCTACTGTCTTCACCAGAAAGCCTTTCCTCAATGGTGTGCCCCATGAGACTTCTCCCTTTCTTGATTTTATAGACTCAACTTTATATTTATCACATATACATGTATACATATATGCACATGCACACACTTGTATGTATATATACATACATATGTATATGTATGCATATATGTATGTGTATATAAGTACACACACATATATATACACAAATACTGTATATGCATGTGTACATACATATATACATATATAATGTGCATATATACATATAAATATAAATAAATAGGGCTTTTTGTCACCTTCATTTCTCAACATTTCTTTCCTCACTCCCCCTACCCAGGAAACCATCCTTTGTAATAGAGATTAAAAAAGAAAAGTAAGGGTCCCTCCAGCAAAGCCAACCAACTCATCAACCCTATGTGAAATATTCCATACTCATTTTCCCCCACCTCTGCAAAGAAAGAAAGGAGGGATGTGCATTCAATCAGCAAACCTCCTGGAGTAAGCCGACTCCTAGATTTTTTTAGCAGGAAGGATCCTTAGAGGTCATATTGTTCCATTTCTACATTTTAAAAAGGAGAAAAATGACACCCAGAGAGGGAAAATGGTTTTCTCAGGGCTACACAGTTTGTTAGTGGAAGACCTAAGAATCCAACTCAGGTCTCCTGAGTGTCCGATGCTTTTTCCATTGTAGCGTAAGACCCCCTTGAGAAAGCTTCTAGCCTTCTGCTTCTCATGTTATCCTTCCCATACTCAGATATATGCAGGATCTGTG
This sequence comes from Notamacropus eugenii, assembly GCF_028372415.1. Lineage (NCBI taxonomy): Eukaryota > Metazoa > Chordata > Mammalia > Diprotodontia > Macropodidae > Notamacropus > Notamacropus eugenii. The sequence continues at coordinate 91,337,750 of NC_092875.1, read as the reverse complement.
ATGATGTCACACTAGGAGAATCCTCAATGGAAGAACTTCTACCCATGCAGATAGCAACTCTTCTATGACTTAGGAGATAAATGCTATAGAGTCAGTCAACAAACCTTGGTGAAGCACTTACTATGTGTGAGATGCCTTGCTTAGAGCCAGGGTCTCAAAAATGGTAAAAATGCCTTCAGGGAGCTTACATTCTAATGGATAATGTAATAAGATATAACTAACAGGCAGAAAGAAGGTAATAGGGGAAGGGAAAGCACTAGAAGCCGGGTGGGGGTGGTGGTTAGGGAGAGCAGCGGGAAAGGCCACCTGGAAAAGGTGGAATGTGAGCAGTCTTGAAGGCAGCCAGGGAGCATGCTAAGAGGTAGTTGTGAGTAGCAGAAAATCAAGTTGGCCTCAGAGTGGAGGAGGATTGGAATGGGGAGAAACTCGAAGGGAGATTAATTAGTTAGAAGGTTACCGCACTAGTTCAGGTAAGAGGTGATGTGGATCTGAAGGAGAGCTGTGATTATGGGAGCGGAGAGAAGAGCTGGTGTAAGACAGGGGCTGTCAAGGTAGAAATGCCAAGGTTGGGCTACAGATTGGATATGAAGGAGATGGACACCAAGGTTGGAGCCTGAGTGATGAGGAGGATGGTGGTACCTTCAGCAGTAACAGGGAGCTGGTTAAGGTGTATAGTGACTTACCCAGGGTCACACAGCTAGTAAGTGACAGGAGCAGGATTTGAATACAGGTTTTTTCCACTACCGCAAACCACCTGTGTCTCTTTTCATGTTGTTACCATAAACAACTAGTATGGTGAGTGGCCTGAACATCCCCAAACGACAGGGGGATCATTACCCTTACAGATTCACTGAGATACAGACGTTCACAAGCACTTAATTACTTGACGCTAATTCTGTTCCCACCAGAACTCTTGTCTGTTGTTGTCGTCATTGTTCAGTCATTTCAGTTGTGCCTGACACATTGTGATCCCATTTGGGGTTTTCTTGGCAAAGATATTAGAATGGTTTGCCATTTCCTTCTCATTTTATAGATAAGGAAACTGAGATAAACAGGGTTAATTGATTTGCCCAGGGTTATACAAGTATCTGAGACCAAATTTGAACTCAGGTCTTCCTCATTCCAGGTCTGAGCTGCCCTATAAAGCTTCCCTGGTCTGTTGGCTTTTCCCTAAATGCTCTTTTTTTGTGAGGAGGTCACTCGGGACTCTGAAATGTGCCACCCTGATAGGTAGTGTTTCTAAGAGATCTCTTCTCCCAACCCCCACGATATTAGAATTGGTTCATGGGAATCGGCATGAAGCCCAATGTTACCCAACTTGTCCTGCCAAATACATAGAGCGGGGAGGTTCGCCTCTGCCTGGCCCTGGAATCCACTTGGCCCACGCGCCCACCACTTGACTGACTCACTCACTATAATAATAGATGACATTTACATAGTGCTCTAAGGTTTGCAAAATTATTTTCATGCATTATCTCATTTGGATCCTCAGAAGAATCCTGTGAGGCCTATGCTATTATTATCCCCATTTTACAGATGAGGAAACCAAGGCTCACAGAATTTTTAAGTGGCTTGTCGTTGTTCACATGGCTAGTAAATGTCTGAGACAGGATTTGAAATCACTTCTTTCTGACTCAATGTCCAGCCCAGCCCCCGGGATGTCAGGATACCCCTTATCCCAAAAAGGACTCCAAAGATCTGTGTACAGACTCCCTCCCTCTTTCATATTCCTTCCCTGAGACTGAGTTCTGACTCATAACTCTTCCACCAACAGACATACCTGAAGTCTGGTTCTCTTGTGTCTATGTGCTGCCCACTTGCCCTGGCTTTCACCCAACCAGTAATCACCAGTGTTAAGAGAATAACTATAATGGTCTTTTAGAGAAGAAAATACCATCTAAAAGAATAGCAGTTATCAACAATCATGGCAGACAGATACTGGCCCTTTGCACTTTTCCTGTGCTACTGTCTGCCTTCTCTGGGTGTGTTGGCCAGGAAGCACTAATGAAGCACCTACTATGTGCTGGGCAGGCACTAAGCACTTGGGAATACAAAGAAAGGCCAAAAGTAGTCCCTGCCCTGGAAAAGCTTGCAATCAAATGAAGGAGAAAACATGAAAATGATTATGCGCAAACTCCGTTCATGATGAACTGGAAATAGTCCACAGAGAAGGCACAGGAATGGAGAGGGATGGGGAAAGGCTTCCTGCAGAAGGTGGGACTTGAAGGAAGCCAGAGAAACCAGGAGGTGGAGGTGATGAGGGAGAGCATACTAGGCACAGGGGGCAGCCATGAAAATATCCAGAACTGAGAGAGGAAGAGTCTTATTCAGGGAACAACAAAGAGACCAATGTCCCTGGACATAGGCAGGGAGGGAGGTATAAGAAGACTGGAGATGTACGGAGCATCTGAAGGGCTTCAAAGGCCAAGCAGAGGGTTTTGCATTTGATGCCAAGATTCTTGACCCTTCCAATTACTTAGCACATAAGCTGTTGCATCATGAGACAGTTCTAAGGTCTAGGACAAGCTTTAAATTAGCTCAGCAAATATTTATTTACTAAACGACCTACTGTGTAAGAGGTCAAATTCTTGCATTGGTGGAGAAGCAACACAGTTATGGTACAATGGAAGGAATACTTCAGAGTTGGATCGTAGGTTCAAATCCTGCTTCCGATGTTCACTGCTTGGTGTGACCTTGGACAATCACTTCAACTCCTTGGGTTACAGTTTCTTAGCTATAAAATGAAACCAGATGCAGATGTACCTCAGAGGTCCCTTCTACCTCCAGCTTTTTGGTCTTATGCTCTGCAAGGAGTGGAATCCGGAGGTTATGTTGTGTACACACAGAAGTATGATATGAGGCTGAATGTGATGGGACCAAGAAAAGATCAGAGAGAACTCACTCCAGCAAAAAAAGGCTGATTTATGTTTTGTTTTTGTTTTGCTTTTCCTTTGTATCCCCAGGGCTTCCAACAGAATAGGCAGCTGATAAATACTTGTCAATTGTTTCAAGGTGGGAGAAGGCTCATCTAGGTGGTATTTTAGCTGAGTCTTAAAAGAAGGGAAGAGAATTTCAGGAGAAAGAGATGGGGAGGTATCCATTCCAGGCAAGGGGGGAGTGAGAGCAGAAAGTCAGGACAGTGAAGGCCAAGAGATGCCCAGTCTGATTGGATTGTGATGAGAAGAGCAGACAGAAAGGATAGAACCAGAAAGCAGAGGGACTGATTCTGTCTCGCTGTGACATCCTGAAGGATCCAGGCAGAATAATCTTGCTCCCTTGTGCCCACTTCAGTTTTATCCTACCAGCATTTCTGATTTTCTACCAGGGAATTTGTTGTTTCTGTTGAGTCATTTCAGTCGTGTTCGACTCTTCATGATCCCATTTGGGGTTTTCTTGCCAAAGAATTGGTTTGCCATTTCCTTTTCCAGCTCATTTGACAGATGAGGAACTGAGACAAACAGGGCTAAGTGACTTACTCAGGGTCATACAGCTAGGATGTGTCTGAGGCTGGATTTGAACTCAGGAAGATGAATCTTCCCGATTCTAAACCCAGTGTTCTATCCACTGTGACACCTACCTGCCCCAAACCCCTCAGCTATTTCAACACAAGTGATCTTATCCCGAGTCTGCCTTTCTTCTGACTGAGCATTCTCATTGCCATCAACTGACCCTCAAAGGTGTTTTTAATTTAGCATTTATAAATAGCCACACTTAGATTTAACACACAAAAGAGAGCTCCCACCTGCCTGTATTACATTCATACATGGACAGTTGGAAGAGTAACCTATTCTTCCCAAAGGTGGGTGTTTTAATAGTAGTAGTAGTAGTAGTAGTAGTAGTAGTAGTAGTAGTAGTAGTAGTAGTAGTAGTAGTAGTAGTAGCAATTGTATTGTTATTAATACACTCATTTCTGAAGTTTACAAAGTATTTTCTTTACAACAACCTGATAAAGTTAGGTATTAATATCTCTGTTTTGCAGATAAGAAAATGGAAGCTCAGAGAGGGAATGTCTTTCCCAAAGTCATATATCTAGCAAGTAGCAAAGAAGGAATTTGAACCCAGGTGCATTTGAACTTTTTGTATCTTAGTCCAGTTCACAGCCCACTGCACCATATGGGAAAGGCCACAGAAGCATGAGAGAAATGGATGAAGTATTAGAAATGATATGGCCAAACCCTCTCATTTTATAAATGAAGAAACTAAGGCCCAGAGAAAGTTGTATCAGCTAAGCAGCAAATTTGAATTTGATTTCAAGTCTTTTAACTCCAAATCTTGTGTTCGCAGTATTATAGGACCCAGTACATTCCCTTGAAAGGAAATGGCAAACCAGTTCAGTATCTTTGCCGGGAAAACCCCAAATGGGGTCATGAACAGTGGAATATGACTGAAATGACTTAACTACAACAACAAATTTCCTAGAAGAAAGTCAGAAATGCTATAGAAGCAAGGGATCTCATGATGTCTGGTATAACCCTCTCATTTTAGAGATAAGGAAACCAAGTCCCAGGAAGGATAGGTGACTTGCCCAAAGTCTCAATGTCTCACAGGTAGTAAGTGGGAGAGGCTTGATTTTACCTGCAGTCCTTTGGTACCACTGCATCATACAGGCATCATTGAATCCCTCTATGGCCTTTCATCAGGATAGCTCAGCTCTATGCAAGTCTCTGAAAGTCCTTTGTGGGTCCAGAACATTGCTAGCAGAAGGCAAAGGGAAGCATCAGAGGAATCCCTCTGATGGCTCTCATTTACTGCAATGCAGACCTAGTCTAGGGAGGTCTACAAATCTATCCCCTATTTTTAGACCAATATCCTCTGTATCATTGATTCATCTTACCTGTATCCCTCATGTACTTGAGGGAGTGGCCACCTATCATCCATCTATCATGTTATAGTTGAAGAAATTGTTTCAGAAAGAACAAGCAGGCCCCCAGTTACACAGTGAATATGGACCAAAACTCAGAGGTCTACTTCCCAGTCCTAGAGGTACATTGCTTGTACAACATACCAAAGAAGTATAGTGGTCAGGGAGTATTTACAGAGGGTGCAAGCCAGAAGACCAACCTAGCTAAATCCTAGCCCATGTCCCAGACTGAGATAGGGTATTGTTAGAGAGCAGTGGATTCCAGGACAGAACCTGTGTTCAAATTCAGACCTGGCTACCTAATTCCTGTGTGAACTTAAATCATTTCCACTCCCTGGAAATCCATTTTCTCATTTCTAAAATGTATTTGGATTAGGTGATTTCTAAGTTTTTTTTTCAAGACTTCTTGTGGCACAATGGATGGAGCACTGGGCCTGGAGTCAGGAAGATTCATTTTCATGAGTTCAAATTTGGCTTCCGAAATTTACTAGCTGTGTGACCTTGGGCAAGTCACTTAACCCTGTTTGCCTCAGTTTTCTCATTTGCAAAATGAGCTGGAGAAGACAATGGAAAACCACTCCAGTATCTTTGCCAAGAAAACCCCAAATGAAATCACAAAGAGTCAGATACAACTGAGAAATGACTGAACAACAAGTTTCCTTTCAGGGTTATATTCTATGATTCTAGCTCCAGTAACATCCCCTGATTCATCCTCCCCAAATTCACTTGCAGACTGAGCTGTGACACTGGCCAGAGGCTGAGTCACACTGACTGGTGATAGACTGAGGTCTCACCTGGTCACAGGCTGAAGACTGCCCCTGGCCCCAGACTGAGCCCTGACCCTCCTCCCAGTCTGTTCCTGGTCATAGATCCAGGGCCTGACAGAATAGTAAAGGCTTAATAGATGGGAATGTAATTGAATAAACATGAGAATGGGGCTGTCTCAGTGTAGCCCATCCCCCATGCCAGAAGCACAGTTCAGAGCCAGCTGGAGGGGAAGAGGGGGGAGCTGTAGAAAGCCTTTGTATAGAAGGGGGATGGGGCTTATTTGTTTTTTCAGGTTACAAAGCTGTAGAAGCTGTTATTCTCCTTGGAGAGAAGGTGTGAGGGATGTGCAGGGAGCTCTAAGTATTTGCAAAGGGAATGTCTTGTCTGATGAACGTAAATGGTGTTTAAATCTCCAAGACTTGAGCTGCCCTCCCCAGGTTCTGACTCTACAGGATGCCTGGCTCTCTGCTGGGTTCTAGATGGACACAGGTGTTTAGCACCTGTGTATGTATCAGTGCATGCACAGGAGTGTGCAGGGGTGCAAATGGTTGCATTTAGAGTCACGTACCAGGCAGGTCCGTGTCTCTGGGGGTAAAACGCTATGTGTGCATGCAACGGTGCATGTGCTGGGAGCTGTGCCTCTAATATGTGCTTGTATTTATTTGTTTGGGGAGCTGTGGAAGCATAGGAACATGCGTTTGTGTCTCCGTGTGCACACGTCTGCCTGTGTGTGTTCTTCCATGTGTGACAAAATGTTTGGAAACCTGTGTTCTGGATCTGCCCATGGGAATCAATGCTCCTTTGTATATAACCACGTGTGTCCATATGGATAAGTGTGTGTCAGCATGTGATTGAGTATATGTATTAGTGCATTTGTGTGCCCTTGTAAATAGAAGGCAGGGTTTGTGTGGCCATGTAGATGAGCATGAGCCAATGTACTTTGTGCAGCTAGGTTTGTACGTGTGTTTTTATGTGTTGTCATGTCTGGATGTGATTCAGAGTTGTGGGTGACCAGAGAGGTATATGGTGGTCATGAGCCATCTGCAAATGGCATGAGGAGTGACCTCATTGATACCAACCAGGACCTGGGGAGGCAGGTTAACACAGGCGGATGAAAGCTGGAGTAAGAGGCGGAAGACCTGGGTGCACAGCCTGATTCTTCCACTGTGCCTGTGTGTCATTGCAAGTCGCTGAGCTGGAGTAAGAGTGGCAAACACCTCCAGCAGCTTTGCCAGGAAAACCCTCGATGGGGTCACGGAGAGTAGGACATGACTGAAAAATGACTGAACATTTCCTCTGGCCTCAGTTTCCTCTTCAGTATCAAGGGGGACAATGGACTAATGATCTCTGAGCTCTCTTAAAGCTCTAAATTTTATGGTCCTGTGATCACAGCTTTACTCTTCTGTATGATCAGAAAAATGGGGGGGTGTATCATGTGGCATCATCAAAGTATAACAGATTGGAGGGGTCAAGTACTGCACCAATGAGCATAGATCTGGACCAGGACTCCAGTTCTAAAGCCAGGGTACATTACCTTATTTTTAAAATATGTATCTATTAATGACTCTATTTCAATAATTGATTTCCTTTGTAATTCTATACATTTTAGTCATTTTAAAAACATTATTCTTAAAAAGGGTTCATAGGCTTCCCCAGAATGCCAAAGGGCTCTGTGTGTCTGTCTCCCTATCTATCTCTCTCTCCCTCTCTTTCCATCTCTCTCTTCCTTCTATCTCTGTCTCTATACTCTGTCTCTGCCACAAACACACACACACACACTCACACACACATTAGGAACTCTGAACACAGGGAGAACTCTTGAAGGTTAGATAGATCATTCCCTGGGGTATTTAAAGAGCTGGGCATATTTAACATGGAGGAAAGGAGGCTCCAGGGACATGGGAGATGTCTTCACAGCATCTAATAGGTTGTCATGTGAAGTAAGGATTAGATTTGTTCCCCTCAGTCTCAAAGGGCAAAACTCAGGGTGACAGATGGAAGTTTAAAAGGTCATTTGAGTCTTGATGTGCTAACAATGAGAGCTGTCCCAGAGTGGGATGGGCCTCCACAAGTGGGGCTTGGCTCACCTTCCTTGAAGGTCCTCAATATAACCACTTGTCAATGATTTTATGAGGGGGCTTCCTTGTGTATATTTAGACTAGATGGTCATGGGAGGCCCTTCCAACTTGATAATTCTGTGATATTGATTCCATCAGGGAGGATGTAGGCAAGGATTATATAGGATGAGAAAACACAGATGGGTTGTGATCTCACACAGAAGAGACAGGGAGGTTCCCCCATCAATGAAATATGATCCATGTTGATGCTCTAAAGGCGATATGGTGTAATGGATAGGGCACTGGACTTGAAGTCAAGAGGATCTGAGTTCAAATTCTGCCTTAGGTACTTACTAGCTGTGTAATCCTGGGAAAGTCAAATAGATCTTCTTGGCCTCAGTTTTCTCATCTATGAAAATGAAATAAGATTCAGTGACCTCATGGTCTTTTCTAGCAAGAATCCATCAAAGTAAGTAGTTTTGTGTGTCCATATGGATGTGTGTGTGTTCATACATATGCACAGTGCTTGGCACTTAGTAGGTGCTTAATAAGTGTTTACTGATTGGTGAATGTGTCTCTCTGTATGGTCCAGAGGATGTGATAATGTGTATGTCTCTGTCCATTTAGCATACTGAGTGTTTTTGTGTCTATGAATGTCTATCAGTGGGCTTTGTATCTGTGTTATGTAAGCCCCCTGTGCCTAGGACAGTGTGAGTTTTCTCCTCTCCCCTTTGCTTCCAGGTCTCCCAGTGTTGGGATATGAGGACTAGGACTGGTGGTGGATCCCAGTTCTCTGAACCAGGCAAGATACAAGCTATCCATCCCCAGGCCACGCTGACCCAAAGGGTCACTGTAAGCCAAGCTATATTTGGTACTGAGGAGAATCTGAACTGGACTGTGAATGTGATCCCAGGCTCCATGGGCTAGAAAGGCCCTCAGATGTTATCTGTTGCCATTTTGTACCCAGTACCAGAACCTCCTCTTCACCTCCCCAACAAGGAAGTTAGTTAGCCTCTGCTTACATAGATCTGCTGACACTCATAGCTCCCTCCTAGCCCAAAGCATACTCCATTGTGACCATCTGCACACCTTACTCCAGCTGAGATCTCCCTCCCAAAACACATCCTGTCATTACTCACTCTGTCCTCTGGTTCCCAGCAGAACAAACCTAGTTCCACTGCCCCATAACCAGCCTGCTGAGATCGCTCTGTGCTACAGGCTAAAAATCCCCTCATTCACCTAATCCTTGAGCTTTGCCACATTCTAATCTCCTTCCTCTGGGCATGTGCCAGTGGATCTGGGGTCTTAACAGGTCAAAGGACAGCAAACTATCATCTCCCCTTTTTTGGACCCTTTAGGTGTCCAAAGAATGGTGCCTGTAGGCATCTCAGTGACTGATAGTGCTGGCCTTGAAATCAGGATAGATCTGAGTTCAAATCCTGCCTTGGACCCTTAATAAGTGCATGACCAAGCAAGTCACTTAACCTCATTCAGCTTCTGTTTCCTCTTCCATAGACTGAGGGGAAAGTAGAGGAATAGCAGCATCTATCTCCCGGGGTTGTTGTGAGGATCAAACGAGTTAATATATGCATTGCACGAGCATTAAAGTTCTCTGTAAATGTAAGCTGTTTTTCTTGGGAAGGTCACCTTCCTCAGCTGAGCTTCAGGGTAGAAGGGAACACCTGCCGAGCCAGCCAGGTCAGCCAAATCAATGTTGTCCATCAATAGGTGACAGATGTCCCAGCCAGATGGCCCTGAGATATCCTAGCTCAGGTGGAGTAGAAAAGGAGACCAGGTAGGTGGGAGGGTCATTTTGCAGAGAAGGAAACTGAGGCCAGAGAAGAGGGAAATCCCCCACTCAAGGTCTGCACAGATGATCTGAGATTTCATAGGGGTGGTGACTCATTTCACCTACACGAGTGTTGAGCCATTTGTACATTAGCAGCTAAATCACAGAGTTGTGTGAGTGAGAGCGCCTAGTGGAAGGTTAGAGGCAGCTAGTGGGCACAGTGGATAGAGCATTGTGCCTAGATTCAGAGACTCTAAAGTTCAAATGTGACCTCACATACTTACTGACTGTGTGACTCTGGGCAAGTCCCTTTACCTCCCCTAAGCCTCATTTTCCTTATCTGTAAAATGGGGATCATAAAAGTATCTGGAGCAGCTAGGTGGTACAGTGGATAAAGTGCTAGACCTGGAGTCAGGAAGACTCATCTTCCTGAGTTCAAATCTGGCCTTAGACACTTACTAGCTGTGTGACCCTGGGCAAGTCATTTCACCTTGTTTTCCTCAGTTTCCTCATCTGTAAAATGAGCTGGAGAAGGAAATGGCCAACCACTCTAGCATCTCTGCCAAGAAAACCCCAAATGAGGTCTCAAAGAGTCGTACACAGCTGAAATGACTGAATAGAAACAGTCATAGCATCCATCTCCCAGGGTTTTTTGTGAAGATCAAAGGAGAGAATATTTGTAAAGTGTTTTGCTAATTTTAATGCACTGTATAAATGCTAGTTCTTATTAAGTACCTGCAGTAGGATTGGAACCCAGGCCTCCAGGCTTCAAATATAACCTCTTATCCACCATGCAAAGGGACATTTCTTTGTGGCAGATATTTCTGGTCCTGGGGATTTTTTTGTTTGGTCTGGACCTGTGATGTCACTGTTGTAGGGGACTCTTGGTGCAGAGATTGTCTTTACCAATGCAGAACAGTCACTGCTCTTAGGGAGTTATCTGGGGAGCAGAGAGCTTGGGTGACTGCATGTGTCAAAGGCAGGATTCGAACTTGGGTCTCTACCTCAAAGACCAACTGCCTGTACACCACTCCATAGTACCCTTGTGGGACATAGATATTTAGGAACTGAAGAATGCCAGAACTGGAAGAGACTTTACAGATCATCTTTTCCAAGCCCTTTAATTTTACAGATGTAGAAGCCAGATGTAGTAAAGCCAGTTGTTCAGTTGCGGTCATATACAACTCTCCATGAGCTTTTTTGGGATTGTCTTGAAAAATATGCTGGAGTGATTTGCCATTTCCTTCTCCAACTCATTTTACAGATGAGAAAACTGAGGCAAATAGGGTTAAGCAACTTACCCAGGGTCACACAACTAGTAAGTGCCTGAGGCTGGATTTGAACTCAGATCTTCCTGTCTCCAGCTTCGGAGCTATTCATTGTGCTACCTAGCTGCCTTAGGAAATTCAGAGAAAGAGCCAAAACCAGTCAGTTATCTGCTAGTTCACACAGCACATTACTTATCCCTGGAATCTTGACCAGAGTAGATGCTTGATTAAATACTTTCTTATTTAAATTGAAAGAGACTCATGCCAAACTGTGGCCTTGAATGCCAGGATAAGAAGCTGACACTTTTCTCTCACTTCTCCACAGCTGTTACAACAGCTGGCTTTGCTTCTGGGCATTGGCTGGGCTGCAGTGAGGGAGACTGGGAAGTGGGAGGGGGCCATTGAACTGAGGAGAGAGCAGAGAGGAAGGAAGCTAATTAGCTTTTTTCCAAGAGATGGGGCCAGAGTGAGGAAACAGCTATATTGAGAAGTGCTGATCCAGACTATTGACCTTGCTGAAGGCACAGGCTCTTGGAAACTGGAAAACAGTGGAAAGGGTCAGTATGTCCATCCTACAGTCTCAGGGTAGAATAGTCATCTTTGCTGTTAAGATCCTTTCAACCCAACATAAGAACCCCCTGATCTGGTGGGATAGGAAAAGGATTCCCGGACACTAGAAAAATAAAATCTGAATAGGGTTGAAAATTCACAAGATGGCCTATATTTACCCCAAAAGAGGACTGGTGGGTGTGCGTGGAGGGGGTTTGGGGTGCTATGAAAGAGAAACCTCTGGGATTGGGAGTCAAGAGACCTGGGTTCTAATCCCCATTCGGTTACTAGCTCATTATGTGCCCTTGAACACTGTCTATTCCTGGACCTCTGATTCCTTGTCTCTAAAGTGACTGGTGGATTAGATAATCTTAATGATACTTCTAGCTCTGATCTCAGGTATTAGCTTTTGAATGAATGCACCAGCAAGTCTGGAACTTTATTTTCAGATGGAGGATTGCCTGGGATCCCCCCTCCCTTGCGAAAACCCAGGATGTTGGGACTGAAAGCAGTAAGACATTTTAGAAATTATTTAGCTAAAACTGAATCTGAACAGAAATTCCCTGCTCTCCTATTCCTAACAAATGGCCCTCTATGCTTCTTCTGAATATCTTCAGTGACTGGGAACTCACGACCTCCTCCGCCATCCCACTCCTCTTCTGCACATCAAGTACAAATATACAATCCATCCCACCTTACTTTTCTCCTACTTTTGCCCACTGAAAGAGGCAAGAAAAAAATCTTAGTTTTTTCTCTTCCTTGCCTCTCCCCACATTGGTATGATATAATTGGGGGAAAAATCCTGAATTATGTGCTAAAGATCTAGTTGCAAATTCACTTCTGTCCTACTTTACTGCATGACTTTGAACAAGTCCCTTCCCTTTTCTGGGCCTTGTTTTCTCCTCCCCTTAAAATGAAAGAGTTTGTTTAGTTGGGTGCATTCCAGCTTTAAATCTTATGGTATCTCTTGATGGCTTTTCTTTAATTATCAGTAAGTTTTTTTTCCCCTTATGTTGATCCATTTGTAATCAGTCCTAATTTGTTTTCTGGAGGAAATGGAATTGGGGGGGGGGGCTGTCTCCTTATTCGTGGCTTTCTACAAACTTCTCCAGACTCATCATGATAACCAGGTGCTGGGCAGTGGGGAGCCTGGGGATAGGGCTGAGGTTCCCACAGCTAGGCATCCATGGACCTGGCCTTGGGAGAGATGGGACTCTCCATTTCCCATCTCCTGCCCAGGAGAGCTGCTGGCAACTTGAGATTTCCCTATCCAGATCTCTCCCAGGAGCCTGCTGCTTTCACCCACAGCTGGGAGCCCCATTTTAATCACCCACTCCAAGTACAGCTTGGGGAAGAGCACCAGGAGGAATTATCACACCCAGGTGGATTTGTGCCAGAGCCACTCACAGGGTCTCATCAAAGGGAGAAGACATTGCTAGCCTGGGAAATAAGGAAAACATCCCCATGGTAGAGACATGGGAAGGTAGGTCCAGACCAAAGGGGAGAGGTATCCAATGCTTCAACACAGCAGTCAAAAAAGGCTGCAAAAACAAGATCAAAACCTGTATCTTCAGTTGCATTTGTAGAAGTGGAGTGTCCAGAGAGGGAGAAGTGACGATGGTCCTACTGACCTCTGCTCTGATCTAACCATATGGCGGATGTTGAGTTCACTTCTAGGTGCCACATTCTAGCAAAGATATTTGTGAGTCCCAGTGCCTCCAGCTCATCATTTTTACAATTTAACCCTCCTCTCCCCTGTTCTCCACTGCTTTTCTACTTTTACAGGTTATGCCATCTCCCACTTGCATGCCTTTGTACCGACTGCCCCCATACCTGAAAAGCTCTGTCCCCTCATCTTTACCTCTTAGTTTCTGGCTTCCTGAAAGATTCAGCTCAAATCTCATCTTCTTCAGAAAACCTTTCCTAGCCCTTTACCCATCCCCAACCTCTATCTACTGCCTTCCATCAACTCTGTGTATATCCTTCCCTGAGATTACCTTCTATTGGGTCTGTGTATAAGTTGTATGTCTCCTCTATTAGGGAGTGAGCTCCTCGAAAGCAGGGACCTGCTTTTTCCCTTCTTTTACTCCCCAGTACTTAGCACGGTACCTGGCATGTAGCAAATGCTTAATAAATGTTTGTTGACCTTTTTACTGACAACGCAGGGCTGAGATGGATAAGGGGAATAAAGACCATGTCATATGAGGATCGATTGGATGAATTTGAATGTTCAGACTAAACAAGAAAAAATAGGGCAATGGTGGAGATGATAGCTGTATTCAAGTAATTGAATCTGTGTTTATTTAACTGTGTGACTTTGGACAAGTTAATTCCCTTCTCTGAGAATGTTCTGGGGGGAGGAGACTAAGTTAATTCCCCTTGTCCCCAGAGGACAGAACTTAGAAGCGATGGATGGAAGTTTCAAAGAGGCAGATTGTAGTTTAAGAGAAGGAACTTCTTAGCAATTTGTATCCTCCAAATGGGGAATGGACATGTCTCGGGAAGTAGTGAGCTCCCTGTCACTAGACATCTTTAAACAAAAGCTGGATGATTATGTGTCAAGGATATTGTATGGAAGATAACAGTTCAGCTTTAAGTTGGGTATGCTGAATTCTGAGATCCTTCCCTCTCAGAAATCCTGTGATTGTATGACTTCAGACTGAATGACCTTTGAGCTCAGTTTCTAGGACTCAGGCTTGGAATCCAAATTTCTCCCCTGGAAGGAGGGGAGCCACTGTGGGTGTGGCCTGAGGCTGGATGCTTAGCCATCTGGGTAAGGGGGACTTTTCTGGATTTAATGTGACTTTCATACTCATACATGGGATGTCATAAGGAGGCAGATTCCTTCTCAATATAAAAAAAAATATTTTGTAGACAGCAGATGTGTTCCTCAATGGAATGAATTGTTTCATGAGGTGCTTCCTGATCATAATACCAGTTCCTATTTTTTAAGTTATACCAAGTGCCTCACTACTCTCCATAGAGAGCAAAAATTGTTGTCCCCATAATACATAGTGAAACAAGCTCAGAGAGGTTGGATGCCTTTACCTAAGTTCACACAACTGATTGCATCAGAACCAGAACTTGAACCCAGGTTCCCCAGACAATTCTTTTGCCATTATATCACATTGTGCTCCTCATCCTTGGTGGTGTCCCAGTGGAGGTTGGATGACCCCTGTCAGAGATGCATTTGTGAGGACTCCTTCACTGGGGACCAGTATGAAGACTTGATAAACTCTAAAGTCTCTTTCACTCTGAGCTTCTGTGATTCAAAGATATTAATTATTCTACACTTGGAAAGGACCTTAGAGGTCATATTATCCTATCCCCTAATTTTATAAAAAAGGAAATGGAGGTACCCAGAGATGGTAAGTGACTTACTCAGGGTGACGCAGCTAGTACGTGTCTGAAGTAAGATTTTAACCCAGCTCCTCTGACTCCCAAACTGGCAGTCCCACAATAATGTGCTGCTCTTGTCCTAAGTTTTGAAAGCTCTAGGAGTCTAAAGTTGGATGGTTCTATGATTCTGTGACTTATGTGAATATATGGAACAAAGTAGCTCTTGAGAGTGAGAACTGCAGGCTTGTATAGCAGCCTTGCATAGCTCTGTGAAAAAATTTGGAAAAGGCCGTGTGTGCAGGGGTTGCTGGGATGATGTAACTGAAGGAAGCAACACATTTAGACAGATGAGAAAGTGAGGGTGTTTTTGTCCCTCCTTTGCAAAACTGAGCTCAAAGCTCCCTGTGCCAATGACACTTAATTACCCATCTCCCTTAGGAGAACAAGTCTTAATCAAAACTCTGACTCCCTAGGCGATAATAGTGGTTTTCAAGTGTATGGATTCTGGGAGGGTGGTGACCAGCTGTTCTCCATCTTGAGAGGACAGAACAAGCAGGAGCAAGTTTTGGCTCTAGAAGGAAAAGAGTCAAGTTAGATACAAGTAAGGACTTTCCCAGAGTAAGCATTCAAAAAATATGGCATCAGACGTCCCAGGAAAGGCAAGCCTGTCTTAGTCAAAAGGCAATTTTTCTTAGATGCAGGGGGCAAGACAATGAAATGATATATTAAATAATCCCCAGGGATTGTGTTCATGTGCTGGGGGTGGGGGTGATAGAAGGGGGATGAAAATGGAGATGGTTATGGTAATGATAGTGATGGTGGTGATAGGGATGCTTATGTGAGTAATAGGGATGATGGTGATAGAATTGCTTATGCCAATGGTAGTGATGGGAACGGTTATGCTAGGGGTAGTGATGGTGTTGATGAGGGTGGTTTTGCTGGTGGTAGTGATGGGGGTGGTTTTGTTGGTGGTAGTGGTGGTGTTGATGGGAGTGTTTATATTGATGGATATTAATTGATTATATATAATATTAATTACAGTAATTAATATTAATATATAATAATGTTAATTGATTATGTTGTTTATATTGATGGAGATGGTTATGCTTGTGATAGGATGTTTTCTATAGGACTGATTATCCTAGTGGCAGAATGGTATTGACAAGAGGTGGTTATATTGGGGATGGTGATGGTGGGTGTAGCAGATGGTAATAAACCTTGGTATGTAAATGGTGATAATGGTGACTATGGTGTGGTGGATGGGGGTAGGGATGCTGGTATCAGGCTTGAAGATGATGAGGGTAATTAGAGTAGTGATAGTAATGGTTGTAGTGGTGATGGTGAGGGTGATGATAATGATGATGATGGGAATTCCTTGCCTTTCTCACACTATTCCATATATAAGAAATAGTCATACTATGCAAGTATCCATATCCAATTCCTACTAGTTCTTCAAAGGTGAACTCTAATACTACCTTCTCCATTAGGTCTTTCTTGATTACTCAGACCAACACTGACACTGTGTCTTTCCCTTTGGAAGCCCTATAGCACTTTGTGCATCTCTTGTGCATTTCTTGACTTCTGACTCATATTGTACTTAGCTGAGTACTTGTCTCATCTCCTCTGAAAGACTTCAAGATATGTGTGAGCAGAGACTGTGTCTTACTTGTTTTTGTATACACCACAGCACTAAACACAGGGTGCTGAGGAAATATTTGTTGTGTGAATTAATATGTGAATGAATGATGGACAGATTTGAGCAAATTCCACTTTTCAAATGGAAAAGGACAAAGGGAAAAATGGGAGGTAAGGTGAGGTCCATAGAAGCTATCTAGTGACAGCTAACTCCTTAGAATCCTAGAATGTCAGAGCTAGAAGGAACATTAGAACATAAGGTCCAGAGTGCTGGACCTTAGAACACAAAGCAGAATATTAGAACATATAGATGTTAGGGCATAGAGATGTATAGACATAGCATAACAGGGGCAGAAGTGAAAGTGATCTTTTGAGATTATCAAATCCAATCCCCTCATTTACAGATGAGGAAACTGGGGCCCGAAGGGAAATGACTTTCCCAAGGTCACATAGCAGTACCAAGATTGGAGTGAAACCTAGACACTCAGCTCTGTTTCCTTTTTTGTTTTCAGTCTAAGTTGCGCACTTTCTGATTACACAGCCCATTACAGGGATAGAACAGGGGATACATGGGGACATCTGTCCCCTCACCAATATTTAGCAGTTGTGTATTAGAATTCTGAGTATGTATTACAGCTGTATAATAGAAAGGGATATAGCAAGAGAGGGAGTAATTCTGGCTACATTTCCAACCTCCCCTCCTGGAAAATGGTTAGGTTCCAGGGAGATGACTCAGTGTCTTCCGACAGAACTGTCACCCACAGCTCAGGAGCCCACAGGACCAAAATGAGTGGGCTGTGGCAGCCCTCTTAAATTCCTGGCAGGTGAACTAGACTCCTACCCATGAGCTCAGTAAGTTTGCATCCACATGGGACAGCTAACATGGAGATAAACTCTATTGCCCCATGCTGGGCTGAGCACTGGCCTTGGTACTAGAATGACTCCCAAATCTAATCCCAGACTGAGCCCTGATCCCTAAGGCATACCTTCTGTAAATCTTTATTCAATCTAATGATCTCTCAGTGCCAGTGCCTTCTATTTCATTCCCAACCAAACAGATCTTAAATGTGCCTCCAAATCAGCGTTTCCATTTCTGATCTTCCTTGTTCCCCTCCTTTTGTGGCTGTGTACATTGTATATGTTTGCTGGGTTTAGGTGTCTAGGGGTGGGAGTGGTGAGTGAGGAAGAGGACAGAGTGGGTTAGCTGCTTCTCTGGTCAAAGGCCGGAAAACTTGTGACCTTCCCAGTAAGCTATTTGACCTTTCTTTCCTATTCTCCCCGTCTCTGGCACTAGGTTAGAGGAGCAATAGGGTAAGCCCCAGGCCCCTGAGGCTTGATGACTTCTCAATGCCAGTGCCTGGGAGCTGAGGAGGTAGGGGAAATGAAGAAGGCCTGGAGCCAGCATTGAGAAGGGTGGCCGCTAAGAAGGTGCGATTGGCATCTCTGTGCAACAAGAGAAGGGCCAGAATTCAGTGCCCACCAAGCTGCTATTCCTGGCTGTGCCTCTCTGCATCCCCCTGGGGATTAGCCTTGAACTGGCTTCATTCCCGTCACAACACAGATTGGCCCTGTGTCTACTCACTGTCCCTGGCCTTTGGATAGTGATATCTTCTCTGGAGCCAAATGGCTCATTCCTTGAAGGCCCAAGGGAACAGAGGCTCAGTCCCCAGCTGCTCTGCTCTCACACCCTCCACAGTAGAGAAAGGACTTACAAGTCAGGATGCCCAGTCCATCAGTTGGTTACTACATCTCCTGTGTCTGGCTTTGTATGGGGCTCTATTATACAAGAGACAGACAAAGGCAGATATCTGACCTGACCGCAGGTTCCACTCCCCCTTCCCAACACTTCCTCCTTCCATCCTCACCATGGAATTAGGCTAAAAGGACTCACACATTCGAATAACAGGTGGTGGGATAGAGTGTGACAGTAGAATCATAGAATCTCAGAATCATGGAGCCCTGGGATATTAGGTTGTTAGAATAAAGAGGAAGGATGGTGCATAGAGCTCTAACCTTGGGGTCAGAGGACCTGGGTTCAAATTCTGGCTCTGCCTTTATTACTTATGTGACCTTGGGCAAAGTTACTTTCTACAGGAAGATTTTCATAATCTCCATAATCCCTATGAGTCTTATATTCTATGAGCCTGCCAAGCCCATCGCTGTCCCCACAACTTGACTCATCTCCCTTGACTGGATGCCTTCTACTTCTACTCTGATTGTTAAAGACCTTTGCTTAAAAAGGCCAAGGTCTCCCAGTGCATCCGGGGCCATCTCCAATTGTCCTGATCTATATGTGGCCACTGGATCCAGATTAATTCTAATGCCTTTCCTCTTTTGCTTATTTCCTATTTAGCCTGTATATAGCTCATTTGTATATAGTTGTTTTCATGTTATCTTAGCCAATAGACTATGACCTCCTTGAGAACAGGGATTGCTTTTTGCCTTTCTTTGTATTCCCAGTGCTTATCATAGTGTGTGGCACATAGTTGGTGCTTAAACATTTGTTGACTGATTGGTTAAACCCATCTGGACCTCAGTTTCTTTATCTGAAAAAAATGGGGAAATTAGACTAGGTTATGTACTCTGTCTCTACCTGCCTCTCAAACCTCTTCATACTCCATTATTTGATCAGAAATAACCAATCTATATAAGCTTTCACTATCCCCCACGTGAAGCAATATGGAAGAGCTGACTTTGGACATGGAAGTCTGGAGCTGGAATTACTCACAGACTAGATTAGCTCAAAATCTATTCTTATAGCTGTAAATCTGTAATTCCATGGTCCTTTGAGGATCAGTTGGTTGGGAAGGAACTAGAGACCATGCCAAATGAGGATCAGGTAAAGGAAGTGGGGATATTTTGTGTAAAGGAGAGAAACTTAAAATGTTAGAACCATAGAATCTTAGATCTGGAAGGAATTTCAGAGGACTCAAATTCAGCTCCTCCACAAATCATGGGTTGCCTCTACAATAGTCTCAAGATTGATCACTCTACCTCCACTTGAAGACCCTCAGATTTCTGCTAGAATTTTATAATGGAAAGGGACCTCAGAGATCACCTAGTTTTAAACTGCTATCCAGGGTGGCATCATAGATAAGATTAAATGTAAGTTCCATAGAAATCCAGAGAATCTGAAGTAACTAAAGGGGTTTTCCTAGAAGAGGCAAGACTTAAGATAGACCTTGAAAGATGAGAAAAATATTATTGTTTTTGTCGTTTGTTCTTTGTTCTCGAAGAGGACCATGATATCAGGGAGGTGATGCCATGATATGCAAGCGAATTTGGATGTAAGTGAGGGAGTGCTAAGTCAACAGCCTCACTTTCTCCTCCAGAGCCATCTGGGTTCAGTGGCCAGATATAGATTAGGACAACTGGAGATGGCCCAGGATGCAGTGGGAGACCAAGGTCTTTTTAAGCTGTTTTAAGCTAAGATCTTTTAACAGTCAGAGAAAATGTGGAAAGCATCCAGTCAAGGGAGATGAGTCAAGTTATGGAGAGAGAGATGGGTTTGGTGGGCTTATAGAATATAAGACTCATAGAATGTTTGTACTTATACCAATCCTTTTATTTTACAGTGAGAAAATGAACTAAGGCACAAAATGGGAAAGGGACTTGATTAAAGGTCACACAGAGACTAGTGACAGAACCATAATTCCTACTCTAAGTCTACCTCTCCAAAGTCAGTTATTCCATACTGATTCATGGGAGGGATGGTGACAGCCTACCTAGATTGATTAGTTCTGATGAGATAATGGAGTTGGAAGAAGTTTGAGAATTGATTGGGGGTAGAATATAGTTGTGGAGAACCTTGAATACTAGGATAGAGACTTTTATCATGTAAATAGTAGAGAGCCATTAAAGGTTATGGAGATTAGGAATGGCATGTTTTTAGTTCTAGAGCTGGGGAGTGATTGAGGAGGATCCTGAGTAGGAAGATGAAGAGTTTGGACTTTCATGTAGGTCATAGGGAGCTATTAAAGGTTTCTGAGTTGGGAAGTGATGAGCTGATTCCATTAAACTTTATCTCCCTCCCCCTTACCTCATATATCCCCCCCCCCCCCATTCTACTATTGCCATGCAAAGAGTTTGGTTCATTGAAGAGATTTAATTAAAGATTTTTTAATGAATCAGTGTGGTGTTTTGGAAAATTTATTCTAGCAGGATAGATATTTATTATGTCCTGGGCTTGTCCCAGCTCACATCATCACATCAGAGTCCCCTAAGGCTTTGTCTAGGGCTTTGCACCCTTGGTCCATCTGGATAGTTTCCCAGGAACAGCTTCCTTCCTGTCCTCCAGGGATATAGTGGTATCACCCTGGGTTTCCCAATCAATGACTGTCCATTTCAAGGGAGGATTAATCAAATGACAACCCAGCATCTATTGATCAATATTGATCCTTCCCCAGCATGATCTAGAAGCAGGGTCAAGGCCCTGATTCTCAGAAAAGTGATGATGAAAGAGAGGATAGTGTGGAAAGGAAGGGGAAAAGGATGAGACACAGCCCCTGCTTCCTGAAGGCCTTCATCTCAGAGGGGAAACACAAGCCCTACCCCCTCAAGGGAAGGTAGAGACTCAAAAATACCCTCTTCTGAGGGAGGGACATGGCCCTGCTTCAGGGCAGACCTCCAGGGAAGGAGAGAGCCCCACCATGCTTCCACGCAGGCACCACACACATATAGAAGACTTATAGAGTAATGTACCAAGCAACGCCACAGGATTATGTTGCAGACTGCGCAGAGAACTCTTGAAGGGCCGCCAAGTTCTGGAGTGATTGGAGCAGGCTAGGGAGGTGGCAGTCTCTGAAGGCTGCAAAAAGAGGAAGGCCTTAGAGCTGCCTTTTGATTAAAGAAACATGGAGGTGGGGTAATCCCCTTCTGGAACTTAGTGTTTAGAGTGAGTAGAGAACAAACCCTCCTTTGACATGAGAAAACTGAGGCCCAGGGAAAGAAAGACACTTGTTCAACATCACACAGGTAGGAAGTCAGGATTCAATCCCTCAGAACTTCTTTTATTATTTTCTTGAAAAATAACATTTTAAATGAATATAATTATAAATGCACATCTTGTTCACTTTGTTAGGGTAAATGGGAATGGACCGATATTTTCTATTTTTTCCTGAGAGATTTTGCTCACCTTTTCCCAAGTGCGGATCATTCCACCTCTATGAGGGAAATAGTTAAATGGACTAGACAGGGCTATTTGTAGCATTTTATATCATTTGAAAGGTTAGGAGTATTCAAACTCTCAATTCTTTTGTATCTTCAGTTGGCAAACAAGAATTCTCTTCCATTTGCAAGTCAGCATCTCGTAGTATATAGTTCCCACTCAGAAACAATAGTAACTATGCCTGCCCTGGTCATCTCAGGTTTGGGGTCTTGTGTTAGGGTCTTGGAAGGGATAAGGTGTGGATGGGTCCATCAGAGTGCAGTGAAGAGAGCCCTGCATTTGGAATTGGAGGATTTCAGTTCAAATACAATCAGAGGACTTGTCTACTTCTTGACGAATTTACACCTCAGTTTCCTATTGGTAAAATTAGGAAGTTTAATTAGCTGGACCTCTCCCCCTAGCCCATCCTTTTCATTTCGAAATCTATGATCCCAGGATTTTTGGATAGATAGCTTGAGTATTCAGGGGAGGGTAACTCATATGGGGAAGGATCTCAGATTTATACTATATGAAGTTAGTAGAAGGCCCTGAGGCTGTCTGCCTTAGAGAAGAGGACACTTAAGGAAGATGGGATAGTTGTATTTGAAGGACCATTCTAAAGAAGAGGCATTTGGTTTGGTCTGTCCTCAGATCAGTAAGTGGAAGACAAATTTAGGCTTAATATAAGAAAAAACTTGCTAAGAATTGGAACCGTCTGGAAGTGAAGTGCCTTGTGAAGTAGTCAGTTTCTACTCACCAGAACCCTTCAAGGCTGACCTCTTGTACTGTATGTTGTGTGTGTGTGTGTGTGTATGTGTGTGTGTGTGTGTGTGTGTGTGTGTGTCTTTGACAAAGGAGGCAAGGGGATTGTGGTTCAGGAATGGACTAGTGTGGATGGGCCTTTGACATCCTTTCTTAGTCCAGCATTCTAGGACTTGAAAATTTGTTCTCACAGTCACCTTGAGCCAGGCTAGAGACAAAGGATCCCTGGATTTCCTGAGATTGGGAGCTGACAGAGCACCTTCCCCAGGACTGAGTTCTGGGTAAGGTGAGTGAGGTGAGAGTAGGTAGAAGAGGGGAAGGAAAAAGGAGGTGTCACTGACCCACATTCATCAGAACTAGGATGGGGGAGCAAGGGCACTCAACTCCCTGACCTAGTTGTTTCAGGCAGGTGTAGCCCAGGACGGAGCAAACCTTTTCCTGGAGCCCAGGATGAGGGGTTAGAAAAATAAGGAGGGAGCAGTCTTTCACAACATCTTCTGCACTGTTGTGGAATATAGAGAGCACTGGAATTAAAGTCAGGAAAGCTGTTCTAACCCTGGCGACGAACTGAAAACCTATGGACAAGTCCCTTGACCTCTCTGGGTCTCAGTTTCCTATGTGTAAAATGAGGATATCAAATTTAAAAAATCTAAGTACTTTTCATAGTATCTCATGATACTATGGTAAAAGTCAAGATGGAGACAGGTGAAAGTTTAGGGGAAATAGTTTTACCAACAACAAGCAAGCTTTAAGTCAAACTTTGGAAAGAATTTCCAAGTAGAATGAATCTATGAACATATTACCTGGGAGCAGCATTTTTTTAGCTTGGAATCCATGAACTTGGCCATTAAAAAAATCTAAAAAATACACAGAATTGTAAAGGAAATCAATTATATTGAAGTATAATGATGAAAATATCATTTTAAAAAAACAGGTTTGTGGGCCCCAGGTTAGAAACTCCTGTTTTCAGACTCAATGAGTTGGATACTCTGGGCCCTGAATCTTCTTCTTTGTGACTTATTCACTTAGCTCTGAATATTTACTGCCCTCTGTGGTTACCCAGAACTAGTTAGCTGCCTCTGACCCTGGTTAGGCCTTCATGTGTCTGAAAATAATAATATCTGACCACCTCAGCTTCTCTTTGAGTTATGTTTCTGGGCTCCATCAGCGGTCATTGGCATGAGGGCCTTCTCGACCAAGCACTCTGCTCCATATTCCTCCTTCTGTGTTACCTTAAGTTAGGACCTGTGCCTAGAAAATTAGAGATGAGCCTAGGTGCTTCCTCTGCCATGTAAGACTATATGGGGAATCAAAACCAGAAACTAGTAACTTTAATTCCAGACTGCATGAAGGAGTGGACAAGAAAGTTGTGAGGCCTAGATTCTAGTTTTAGATCTTTCCTTGACTGAATACGTGACTCTGAACAAGGCACAAGACTCTCTGGGCCTCAGTTTCCTTTTCTGTCAGTTAAGAAGGGACATCTACGGGACTGTTACTATAATCTAGGGCAACTACGTGGTACAATGGATAGAGCAATATGCCTGGAGTCAGAAAGACTTAAGTTCAAATTTGTCCTGACACTAACTGTGTGACCTTGGCCAAGTTACTTAACCCTGTTTGCCTCAGTTTCCTCATCTGTAAGATGAGCTGGAGAAGGAAATGGCAAACTGCTCCAGTCTCTCTGCCAAGAAAACCCCAAAATGGGTTCACAGAGAATCAGACATGCCTGAAACGACTCAAAAACAGCAAGCAAGAAACTATAATCTACCTTATGTAGGATCAGAATCTAGAATTCTTGCTATTTTAGAGCAAGAACCATAGCATCAGAGATTAGACCCAGGCTCTCCTAGGCCCCAGCTCCAGGAGGACCTCACTGCTGCTCCCTTATGCCAGAGCCTTTGCCAACCCAGTGGAGAGAGCTGGGCCTGGCTGCTCTCCCACCACCACCTTCTGTGGAGGCTGATAACATAATTAGCACCGGGCTGAGAGCCACTTGCGGCCCCAGGAAGCATTTCCATTGCTTCATCTGAAGAGCAGGCTATTTCCCCCCTTGACCATAGGGACCCTGCTTCCTAGGAGAAAACGCAGGGAGCAGACCATAGGCTGGTATCTGGAAGACACTTGAAAACATAGAACCTAGGACCTAGGATCTAGTGGTAGCCTTAGAGCAGAATGTTAAGAGCTATACCAGGGGTGAATGTAACACATACATACACATCTGTATGTATATATATACATAATATATATATAACTAAACTAAAAAATATAACTGAATATAATAATAACTGCAATTTCGATAGTTCTTTAAGGCTTACCAAAGATATGAGGTTTCACAGAATGGCAGGATCTCAGAGTTGAAGGGACCCCAATTGCCATCTGTACTAACCCAGATCTCCCACTATAATATACTTGATAAGTCCCATATGCAGCCTTAGGTTAAAAATCTCCATTGAGGGGAGAACTCACTACCTCCTGAGGTGGCCCATTCCAAGTCAGTAAGCATTTATTAAACACCTATGAGGTACAAGGCCCTGTGTTAAATGTTGGGGATACAAAGAAAGACAAAACTCCATCTCTGATCTAGAGGAGGAGCTCATAGTCTAAGGAGGAGAAAATACGTAAACAGCCTGCATATGTACAAACAAGATGCAAGTAGGGTAAATTGGAGACAAACAACAGAGGGAAAGGGCTGACATTAACCTCACTTTCTAGAGATGTAATGGCGTATAGTGGTTAGAGTACTGGTCTAAGAATTAGAAAGTCCTGGGTTCAAACCATTACCTCCCCCCTCCAATACAAATTGAGAACATGATTTAAGCTCTTAGTACCCCAGCAGCTCTCCAAGATTCCAAATTGCAAAGTAAGTACAAATATGCATTGGTGGAGGAATTTTCCCTACCAGGAGTTCCTACACCAACAAAATCATAGGTTTGATGAGAGAGAGAGGAGAGAAGAGACAGAGAGAGGCAGAGACAGAGAGAAAAGTGAGGAGATGAGAGAGGAGAAAGACAGAGACAGAGAGAGATACTGAGGCTCAGAGAAGTTGATTAGTTTGCCAGAGACCTCCCAGCTAATAAATATCCCATCCAGGAATCAGCTCAATTTGTCCTGACTCTAAATCCCATACTAAGCACTGTACACATGCCACGAGTTGTTTGTTTAAAAAAAAAGGTTATTTTATTTTTTATCCTAAGTTGACTGACTATGGCTTTTATGCCACAGGATGCAAAGAATAGAGGAAAGCATATGAAATCCTTTCCGCCATCCCCAGACCTCTCATCCAGCTTCACCAAAAAGATGGATAGAGGATCGATTTTCTCTTCCAAGACCTCCAGGGAATCAGTCAGCCAGCAGCCTTGATTGATGTTAAATGAGCCCTTGCTGGGGAGGCAGCATGGTATATCCTGACTTGGCTGGCAGGTGGAAGGGGTGGGGTTTGGGGGGAGGTAAAGAAGGTTCTCATCCTGACTTCTCCATGAACGTGCTCTGTGACCTTGGGCAGATCATTTCACTTCTCTGACACTGTTTCCTCATCACCATAGTAACAGAACTCATTTCTACTCCAGCTTACAAACCTCCTGAAAACAACCCCATGGAGGTGATGGTACAGAATTCTCATCCCTGTTTGACCGGGAAGATTCAGAGAAGTAACTTACCCAAGGTCACCTAGCTAGAAAGGGCTCCTGATTCCGCAGTGAGCCTCATAGAAGAGTCAAGGGGAAAAGGATTCTGGAAGAGTCTAGTGGTAGGAGAATGAGAAGTATGGTTGTGAGCCTACTCAGTCACCCTCACCAAGTGCCTACTCAGTGCTGAGTTCTCAGTTGCTAGCTCCATGACTTTTCTATACCAATCACTGAAGTCAAGATGAGAAACAGCTCTTGAACCTGAGGCCAGAGGGGAGGAGAACTCCTGGATCTACTGGGGAGATGGAGACCTTAGACATGAAAGAGCCAAGGAACAAGGGGTTGACCATGTTGGACCTCCCCAGAAAGATATGTCCATTTATTGATGGCCAGATAGGAAATAGCCTGATACAGTGGAACAAGCTTTGGATCGAGTCAGAGGACTTGAGTTCAAATCTCACCTCTGATACTAACTGGCTATGTGACTGTGGACAAACCATAGAACCTCTCTGGGTCTCAGTTTCCCTCATCTGTAAAATCATGGGGTTGGACTAGCCAGTTTCCAAGGTTCCTGCCAGCTGTCTATCAATGGTCCTCATTATTAAGGATCTTAAGGGATTAAATAGTGGCCCTAAC
This sequence comes from Notamacropus eugenii, assembly GCF_028372415.1. NCBI lineage: Eukaryota > Metazoa > Chordata > Mammalia > Diprotodontia > Macropodidae > Notamacropus > Notamacropus eugenii. The sequence goes on along the minus strand of NC_092875.1, from coordinate 91,311,317 downwards.
CACTACACTGTATTGAAAAGAATACTGGATTTAGAGCCTGATGGTCATTGCAGTTGAGTCATTTCAGTTATGTCCAATCTCCATGACCCCATTTGGGGTTTTCTTGGCAAAGATACTGGAGTTGTTTGCCATTCTCTTCTCCAGCTCACACTGAAGAGCCCAAAGACCTAGCTCTTCATCTTTGCTCCTTCCATCACAACAGTTACTGTGTGTTCCTGGATCCCCTCTTGGGGCCTCAGTTTCCTCCTGTGTGGGATGAAGTTATTGGACTGTATGGTCTTTAAAGTTCTTTCAATGACCGAAGCTCTTTGGAAGGACGATTTGTGGCCTCCCCCCACTACAGGCAATGGGAAGGTCTTTCCTCCTGCTGCCCTTATGAGAATGTTTCTTGCTCCTCCCACCTCCAGCATCTACCTTGTTTGTTGAACCCCTCTTCTAGCCTTCCCCCAAGACTTTTAAGGGTATTTCTCCCCAACTCTTCTCCTCTATTGAACAAAAACAGACATACATACTTATCTATTCACATGCACGCATGCATGCACACAAGCACACATGCACTCTCACACCATCACATTGGTGTGCCTACACACATACAGTCACATGTACTCTCACATACACACTTACGAAAGAACACTAAAGGTTCACATAAATGCCTCCTCAGCCCACTCGACCTTCTGCAGTGTCACCCGTTTTCTCAGGTACACATCCTCTTGTACAGATGTGCATTCTTTCACACTCGTGCCCATGCCCCCCTCCCCCTTCCCCACTCCCCTTTGTTTTCCCCTGTGGAGTCTTTGCTTTCCCTCTTCCCCAGCAGGCCAGGCTGGTGGGTGACTTGGGCCCGTAGGAGTGTGTGTGTGTATTTGTGTGAGTGAGTATGGGTTGTTTTTTTTTTGGTGGTGGTGGGGGTTGGGGGCTGGCTGCTCTCCAGACTTCAGCAATCGCCTGGCATCTCTACCCACTGCTGGCTGGGTAGGCAACTCTCTCTGTCTCAGTCTCTGTCTTTCTCCCCTGTCTCCCCCTCCTTAGTTTCTTTCCCCCATCTCTCATTGCTCCCTATTCTGTCTTTTTCTCAGTCTCTCTCTGACTGTGATACCCCCCCTTCCCCCCTCCCTCTCCCTGGGTTTATTGGGCTCAGGCTCAGAGGGCTCCTGCTGTCTGGGGGCGGGTTTGGGGGGGAGGGTGGAGAAGGAGGAAGCTCTGGGGCCTCAGGGGGAGCAGAGAGATGGAGGCCAGGCATCTAGGGACTGGGTGCTGGGCTGTGGGCAGAGGTGAGGGGGTGCCTGGGCTAGTGCAGGCTGGGAATGGGAAGACTGTCGACAGATGGATAGCTAGATGGACTGATGGACAGACAGAGGCTCTAGGACAGACGGACAGCCAGCCGGCCTGCCAGGCAAAGTCCCCTTGGCTGTATTGTGCTGGCCAATGATCCCTTAATGATTTCATTCCTCCCTTCTCTGCTGCTGCCTCCTCTCACGCTGTGTTTTCTCTCCTTCATGTGTGTATGTCTCTCTCTCTCTCTCTCTCTCTCTCTCTCTCTCTCTCTCTCTCTCTCTCTCTCTCTCTCTCTCTTTCTCTCTCTCACTCTCTCTCTCTGCCTCCCTCCTGCTTGGCCTCCTCCCCCCACTTCACCGCCCGCCCCCCCTTCACCGCCTGCCTCTCCGGCCCCCCACCCCAACCACTACCTCCACCCCTTCCAGATCTTCCTCCTCCTCCTCCTCCCAGCTCGGCCCCTGGTCCTGGCGAGGCTGCCGCACGGTGCCCCTCGATGCTTTCCGAACCCGCTGCCTCTGTGACCGCCTGTCCACCTTCGCCATCTTAGCCCAGCTCAGCGCTGACGGGGTAAGTCCTGGGGAGACCCAGGGAGAGGGAGAGGAAGAGGGAGAAACGGGGGGAGAGAGAGAGAGAGAGAGAGAGAGAGAGAGAGAGAGAGAGAGAGAGAGAGAGAGAGAGAGAGAGAGAGAGAGAGAGAGAGAGAGAGAGAGAGGAGAGGGAAAGGGAGGAGGAGAGAGGGAACGGGAGGCAGGGAGGGAGAAAGATGCTGAAAGACACACGGGCATATCATACAGATAGACTTGGACAGAGAGAGACAGAGGGACAGAAAGAGAGAGAGAGAGAGAGAGAGAGAGAGAGAGAGAGAGAGAGAGAGAGAGAGAGAGAGAGAGAGAGAAAGAGAGAGAGAAAGAGAGAGAGAGAGAGAGCTGGGGTTGGGAGGATGGAAAAGAAGAGAGAGACAGAAAGACAAGATGGGAAAGCTTCCCCAATGACATTGAAAGTGATAGATAGAAGGCGTCAGGTGCCTGCTCTGACTCTGCTTCTGCCACTCTCCCTGCTTGGAACCAGGGGACCTGGAGGAAACTGGGGGAGGGGACCAGGGGTTTGTTCAGAGACCCTGTGGGTGGCCGGTGCTCAGCAAGGAAAGGCAAGCAGAGGCTGGGCTGGGAAGCTCTGGTCAGAAGTGACTTAACGGGATATTCCAATAGCTGCACAGCTCTGGCCAGGAATGGGGAAGGAAGGGAGGGAGAGCAGGAGGTGTCAGGCAGGGGGAATTGGTGTCTGGGGCTGTCCGATGCCTGACTCTAGGAGCACTTCATAGAAAGATTGGGTCCCAGTGAACCTGGGGCGGCTCCATCACTCACCCTCCTTTCTTGGGCTTCCATGGTCCTCCCGCCTCTCTCCCTGAATGTCTCCTTCCTTCCTCTGAAGAAATCTAGGGATTGAGTGGTCCAAGGGATGGCAGGGAGAAGGGTGTTTTAGCCAGGGGACTTCTATGCTGAGATCTCACGATGGGGTAGGGAAAAGAGCAAGAGTTTTGACTTGCCAGGTCTGTCAGAAAGTTGGTGTTCTTAGACTTTAGACCTGAGAATGGAGCAGAGGAAGCTGGGAGCTGAGTATTCTGGGGACATTGGACCATCGAGCTGTGGAGTCTGGGGCATGGGAGAGGGCACTGAGGGGAACCAGAGCCTGGGAGAGGGAATTTAGACTTTTGAAAGTCTTGGAAGGGGTTTGGGTGGACTGAGGTAGATCTGGGCTCAGAGGATCTGAGGGAGAGCTCTGAAGTATTAGGGGACTAACGGGAGGGTGAGTGAATCAGAATCTAGGAGAGAAAGGTGAGGCCCTGGGGGAGCGGGGACTAGGAGGGGGAATAGAGGAGCCTGGGCATCTGATTTGGGGAGCTCATGGGCACTGAGAATGAAGAGGAAGAGAGGAGAGGATGGGAACGTGGGGACTAAGAAATGGAGCAGGAGGGGCCCAGAACCCAGGAGGGGTAACTGAGCGTTATGGACCTGGAAGTGAGGGCTCTGAGGACTTGGGAGAAGGCTGAGTGGTCTGAGGATCAGAGAGGGAAAGCTAAGGAGTCGGGGAGAGGTCAGATGAGGGCTTTAGAGACCAGAGAGGGAAAGTTTGGTGACTTGAGGGACTTATTGGGGAAGCCAAGAGGTCTTGAGGACTAGAAGAAAATAGTGAGTACCGTAAGGGCCTAAGAAAAAGGGCTGAGGAAGCCCAGAACCTGGGAGAAGGAACTGAGGGGTCTGAACACTTAGGAAAGGGACCTGAAGAGGCTTAGAACTTGACTTATGGGAGCACCAGGTTTACCTGGAATGGCAGAGCTGGAAGAGATTTTAGGGACTGGTGAGAGAGGCTGAGACTTCCCTTTTTCTCTGTCTAACAGGGATGTCTGAGACCCAGACCTTGGGGGTAAGAGACTGAGAGAAGAGGGAAGGAAGGTGGTGGTGGTTGAAGGAGGGGAGATTGGTTCCTAGAGCAGCATCCCTCCTCCCCTCTCTCCCTAAGGCTCTGGCTGTCTGTAAGGCTGGGTCTCAGTGCACTCCTGGGCCGGGTGTATGGGGGGTGGGGAGCTTAGATCCTCCAAGAACCCAGTCAGTTGTCTTTGTTAACCACAAGTATGGTGCCTGGGTTCTGCTTTGGGAATCCTAGGGAACTGGGATCCTAGACATGTCAATCAGGCCCATAGGCAAAAGGGAAGACCAGTCAGTCACAGGAGGAATTAACTTGGCCAGGAGGAGAAGCAGGAGTGAAAGACAAGGGCTGGAGCTACTTTGTTAGATTTTTCTGGTATGTACATTATTATATCATTATTATTACTGCCAGTTGTGATGGCTCCAATAAACAACTCAATGCGTTTGGAGGGGTGGGTCTTCGGATTTCCATGGGAACTGCAGTGGCTCCAGGGTACCTAGGAGGGATAGGATAGAACCCACTAAGATAGGACAGACCAGCAACCCTACCCCATGCTGTCACTCTCTACCTTACAGATCTGTTGTAAAGGAATCTCTGAGAAAACCTTAAAGTGACCTCAAGATAGGAACTGTTCTTCATTTTGTCAAAGGTCTCCTTCTCCTATGGAGACGGTCCTCTGGGACAAGGTCTATCCCAGGCATCTACTCCCCACCAATTCCCTACCAAGTCAACCCTTTTTAAGGAAATCTAGGCCAGTTTGGGGATCCAGCATGACCAGGAATTATCAGAGCCTTGTGGTCTCATCTCTGAATGTCTAAACAGGCTAATACGCAGAGCCTGTGCATCCAAGATATTGCTGGGGAGGAAGAGAAATGAGTCCTAGTCTGAAAAAGGAGAGACCTAGCCTCTGTCCTCAGGAAGTTCCTGGTCTGAAGTGAAAACAGGAACCTAATTATGGAATTGGCATCAAACTGGTATCAAAACAATTATCAGATTAAATCCAGTTAACTCAAAGGGGCTTCCATCTTTCCTTCTGTAAAATGGGGTGGGACTAGGCGACTCAGTAAGGTTTTTCTCACTGTGATAATCTATAGAATTCCTGTCCTGAAGAAGTCAGAAAATATCTATTATCTATATTTAAAATACATGGTTGGTCAGGAGCATCTTGAGGTGAGTAGCTGAGGGTAATTCCCCTGGAAGATGACAGTTAAGTGGGTTTGGTCAAAGTACCTACCTGAAGGAGGTAGGTTGGTATTTCTAGGCACCACAGGAAAGGAAGGGTCAAGATTCTACAAGATTCTATTTGTTCTTCTCTTTGGTTTTAGTCAAAGGCTCTGAGACAGATTAGGAATCATAGATTAAAATTGGGGAAAAAAGAGACTTCATAGCCAGTACAGAGCGGATTTCTCCCTGATCTATGCTGAACTAGAATATCATAGAATCATAGAGCTACAAGGGACCTTTCAGTGTTTGGTAAATCTTGAAGTGCTTTATAATTGTGCCATGTTATTATTATTAATATTATTGTTGTTGTTAATCGTGGTGTTATAGATGGAAAACAGAAGTCCAGAGAGGGGTCACAAAGTCATCTAACAAGTCAGTGTCAGAGCTCAGACTCTGGACTTGAACCCAGGTCTCATGATTCCCAGGCTAAGACTTTATCCCTTCTGCCAACATCAGCAGGGATTTAGGTCAGATGGGAGGAAGGATAATGAAGGCAATAACATGCCGGAATAGTGAGTTTGTGAATGGCTTGCCAAGAAACAGGTCTCTTCAACACAAGCTGGTATTTGAGCAAATTGCCTGTTAGCTTTGGGGAAAGGTTTGTGACTAGATGTGAGAATGTAAGATTTGTTACGCTTTTCAAGGTACTTCCCCTCAATCCCCCTTAATCCTTCCAGCAGCTTTTGGAGGGAAGAAAAACTGGAGTTATTCTCTCCTGGTACTAGAACCCAGGTCTCCTGACTCAACTCAGAAGCCATGGTTCTGCTAAGCAAGATAGTACAGGGATGTTGAGAAAACAGCACTGATTTTTTTTTTCTTAATCTTCCATTAACAAGCATTTATTTTCTCTTCTAACTCCCCTTCTACCTCCCCCACCTAGTGAAAACAGAAAAAGAAAAAAACTCCTTATATAAATATGTATGGTCAAGCATGTCCCAAAATATACGTCTAATTCTGTATCTTAAGTCTGCCACCTCTCTGTTGGTTGACTGTACTTGGGATCAAAAGCTCTGAATTTTAATCCTGGACCAGATATTTACTGCTTTTGTGATTCAATTTCCTCATCTGTAAAATAAGGGACTAGGTGACCCCTCCAGATACTTCTAGCTCCAAAACCACTGAGTCACAATTTTTATTGCCTCAGGCTCTCCCTCCTCTTACCTCTCTCTTCTCCCTGGGAAACTGCAGCCCAGATCATAGCATCTGAATCTGGAAAGGGAGGCTTTTCCATTATGTTATAGTGGGGAGTCCTTTTGTGCATGAACTGGACTGGATGGCTGGTGAGATTCCTTCCAAATCTGAAATTTTGTGGCTTTGTGGATCATCTAGCCTGCTTCCTTCTTTTTACAGATTGGGAAACTTGAGATCACAGGGGTAACCTGACTTAACAACAGTCACACTATTCTTAAATACAGCTGGGGTGGGAAGCCAGGTCCTTTCTCTCCAAATTCAGATCATTTTCCCTGACCCCATGCACACTGCCTGGCCCGTTTAGCTGAGGAGGCCAGATTCATGTACAACTTATAGAAAGTGAACAAGGTGAGTTGGGACTGAATTGAATGGGACAAACTAAGCAATGCAGGATTTTGGAGTAGGGAGACCTTCTTAGTCTGGGACCCTTCTTAGTACAACTCTGCTAAATTATCTGCCTCTGCCCTAGTGCCCTGCCCAAGGCAGGCCTGGGATTTTGTGCCATCCCCACCCCCAACCTCTAAACTAACTTGGTTTCTTTCTAGAGCATTGGAAGGTCTTTTTTTGGACACAGTCCCCATTAAATATAATCCAACAAAAATGTATTAAAGACTTCCTGGGTGTAGAGCCCTGAGCTCAACACTGGGAAAGTTATAAGGTTTAGATAAAACTCAATGCGTACCCTCTTTGAAGTTTCAGGTCTATCAAGACTGTAGGACACAAACACAGATAACTTTAATTCACCATGTTACCTGATAAATGCATTAGAAACCTGCAAACAAACTGCTGCATGAGGCCAGAGGGAAAAGTAGGTTTTTTTGGGTGGGGGGATAATGGGGTAGAGAAAAGATCAGAGAAATTTTCCTAGAGATGATATTTGAAATAGCTTTTAAAGGAGAGGTAAGCAGCTGCGGATATCAGTAACTAGATCATGGGACCTGGAGTCAGGAAGATCTAACTTTGAAACCTGCCTCAGGCTCTTCACAAATTTGGGACCATCAGCGAGTCACTTAACTCTGGTAGCCTCATCTGGAATGGAAAATGGGTTTAATAACAGCACATACTTCATAGGGTTATTGCTCTTTGCAGACTTTAAAGGGGAGTATACACTCACACACATATACATACACAGTCTTAGTGAAGTTTTAAGCTTTCATAGCATATATGTGTATATATATTCACAAACATATATACACACATAAAAGGCATTTTCTGAAAGTCATATCTATGTACACATACATGTATACATCATATATGTGTGTGTATATATGTATGTGTATGTTTATGTATGTATGTATGTGTGTGTATATGTTGGCTATTAGTATTTCATGGGAGAGAAGGAATTCCAGACATAGGAAACAAGAAGAGATACTCTGAGAGGCTAAAATGAGACTGACTCATACTATCAGAAACCAGTGATTGACTTTGGCTTGAGGAGGGGAAGGAGGGAAAATTCCCCAGTATCCTACTTCTTGGAAGTTCCTTGAGGGAAGGCATTGTTTACTCATTGATTATTAGTTGTTTGTTTTAGTATAAGTTTGTATTCTCATTGCCAGTATGCTATCAAGAAGGGAAGGAATGAGAAGGGAATGGGGAGGCATGGGATTTGATGTGGCACAGTGGATAGACAACCAGACCTGGAGTGGAAGGAAGACCTGAGTTTAAATTCAGCTGTGTGACCCTGGGGAAGTCACTTAACCTTGTTTCCCTCAGTTTCTTCTCTGTAAAAATGAGCTGGAGAAGGAAATAGCAAACTTCTCCAGTATCTTTACCAAGAAAATCCCAAATGGGTCATGAAGAGTCGAACACGACTGAAAATGACTAAACAAGAAAAAAAAGATTCTGGAGGGAAGGGATTTGACATGCGCTGATTCAGAGAGTGGTAAAGCAGTGTCTTCATCATGGCAGGGATGACCACTTGTCAGAGATGCTCTAATATGGACTTTTTTAGCCTGAGATTTTTTCTAAAAAAAAATTTTTTTTAAGTTTTTTGATAATGACATTTCAATGTAGTTACTTCCCTTTGTCATCCTATGGATTTCATGTCATGCATTTTAGCCCATGCTTCTGAGGTTCCATAAAAGGGTTTCATGACACAGACTCAAGCAAGGTTAAAGACCTCTGACCTAACCTTGTGCCCTCATTGGACACACAAGAAAACAGGCCCAGGGGGAGAAGCGGTGTGCCCAAGGTCACATAGCTTTTAAATGGCAGAATTAGGGTTGGAACCCAGGTCCTCTCAATCCGGTCAGTGTTCTTCTCTCTGGGGAAACAGGGTTGGAACACATCCTCCAAATCAGGCTTTTGCCTGAGCAGGCTGGGGGTTGCTAGAGATGCGAAGGCTAAAATAAGAAAGCAGAGAAAAGGTAGGGCCAGCCAGAGCCTGCAGGTGGGCTGGCCCAATTCTCTGGACCCAGCAGGGGCTGATGAGAAAAGAGGCCGCCAGAGATGAAGACAGGCCAAACTCTGTCTGGACTCTCGCTTATCCTGGTGGCCTGGCCTCCTTTCCTAATTGGGTGTGGCTTCCAGAGGTGATTTGAGAGATACAGACACAGCATGGAAGTGGTGGACAGTCAAGAGCTTAAGACTTGGTGGCAATGGACTCAAGTTCAAATCCCATCTCTGTCATGGACGACTGGTTCAGCCTTGGATGGATCATTAAATATCTTTAGAACTGTGTCCTCATCTGGGGCGATAAAGGAGAGTGGTCTGAGGTCAGGGATTCTTAACTTTCTTTGTGTCATAGACCCTTTGTCAGTCTGGATACCATCTTAGAACAATTTTTTTTAATTGAAAAATAATTTTTAATAAGTAAAGGAAATGTTAAATCTCAGAGGTCAGAGAAATAAAGATAGAATTCATGTATATACATATATGTATGTGTATGTGCATACTATATGTATACACATATCTATGTGCATGTGTATATATGTATGTATATAATAATATGCATATATACTCACATATGTATATAAGGATGTGTATGTGTCTACATACAATATATGTATGTACACATATAATAATATACCTGCCTCTCTCATGGTTATGAAAAAATTGCTATATTAAATGAGAATCTAAGATAACAACAGCTTCCGTTTCTTAAAGGATTACAACACAGTTTGTTTTCCACGACCCTTAAGGCAGGTAGGAACTATTAGCTAAAAATCAGATGGGGATTATGACTGACCCGGCCCCCACAGGAACGAGCCTAGACCAGAGGTTATATAAGCACTTAATAAGCAGCTATGGGAAGAACTGGGTCCTCAGGCCTGCCTTTGTTTGTGACCTTGGGCAAATTATTATATTTCTCTGGGCTTGTTCCCCATCTCAGGCCTGGCTAACTCTTCTTCATCCCTGAGCTGTGCTGAGTTTTATGTTTAGGAGATGGGGTCAGGAGGGGAGGGGAGACAAACCAGCCCTGGTCAGGATAAAGCCTACCTGAAGTGGCCTCTCTTTGTGATATCAAGGTCCGGTCCGGTGCAAAGAATACTGGCTGTGCCATCCCAGCCCTTACATTTACTAGCTGGGGGTCATGGCCAAGTCGGTTTCTGTGCCTCGTTTCCTCATCTGTAAAAAAAAGAGTAAGAACTCCCAGAAATAGTCCTCCTGGAAGGAATCAAAATGGTTTATTGGAAAGACCTGTGGACTGCGGTGTCTGCCAACCTGGGCTGTAATCAATTTGGCTTCTTGCGGTCTGTGACTTTCATTAAGTCATGTAGTCATCAAGTCATTTGTTATTTTATTTGTATCTTGTTTTTGCATTGCCTAGATTTCTCTCTGTCTGCCTTCCCCTGCCTCCTCCCAGAGAACCATCCTTATAACAAAGAATTTTCCATTGTCATTTAACTTCTTTGGGAAAATAGCTGTGTTAAGGATGTAAAGTTCTCTAGAAATGGGTTTTACTAGTTTTTCCTGGATCTCATTCCCTGCCCCGGAAGCTTCCTATCATAGTGGGTAGAGTACTGGACCTCGAGTCAAGAAGACCAGAGTTCAAAAACTGCTTCTGACGTTTATTAGTTATTTGACCATGGGCAAATCATGTCTGTCCATGTGCCTCAAGCAACTCTCTAACATTTATCTCCTGAGTCAGAACAGATTGCCAGAGGCAGTTCCCTATACTGACAAAATCACTGATCTTTTGGAGAAAAAAATTTCTGTCTTTTAAATATTTTATCGATGCTCATTTTTTAAAAGATGGTGCCATCCACCTCACCCCTGGAGAAATCTCCCTAGTAACAAAGAAGTACACATTTAAGCAAACTAATTCAGTGATGGTGGCTATGCATACCATCTTCTGATGGCTCACCATCTCTCTGCCAAGAGGCAACCTCCTAAATCACACTCCCTACTCTGCTCCTCCTGGAATGCCCTCCAGGGTTTTCTGTTCCAGAATTATCAGATTGAGTGGACCTCAGGACCTGAGAGGACTATTTAGGCTGTATACTCTCTGCTAATGACCTGGTCTTCTCCTTTCAATGATTGTGTGACCCTAGGCAAGTCACTTAACCATTCAATGGCCAACATAGCTCTTTAAGAAGACATTCAGATTTACTGACTGCTTGTTGAACTGCCTGCTGAGGAGGGTCTGAATTGCAGGATGTGAGCAGAGGGTTTACAGCCAACAAAGCTGGCCCTGCCACTCTGTACCAAGTTTCATGTTATCCAAAGAGCCTTCATATCCAGCACCTTATTTGGTCTTCCCAGCAGCCCAGTAGTCAGAGCAGGGATTATTGTCTCCATTAGGCAGGTAAGGAAACTGAGGCTGAGATAAAGAAATGTGGTCAAGATCACACAGACAGAAGTTGAGCCTGGAATAGAAGCTAAGTCCTGTGATTTTTTAGGCTAGAATTATTTAGAAAAAAAGTGAGGGCTGTTGTTAGAGATATCAAGGAACCCCAGCTGTTGTTCATACGTACCGTCCCATCCCTGTGCCTTGTCATAGGCTGTCCTCAGTGTTTGGAGTGGAACTCCTTCCTCACTTACAACTCTCAGAATCCTTAGCTCTCTGAAGCACAGTTTGGGTGCTGCCTTTTCCACAAGGCCTCCTCTGACCCCCTCAGTAATTAATGAAATTAATTACTCTTGAAATTCCTTTGTATCTACTTTATCTTTTCTTTTTTGTATTCATGTTTTCCACTGAATCGATTGTAAAATCCTTGAGAGCAGGTACAATTCTTTGTTTTCTCTTTGCATTTAATTTTATTGTAATTAATACTTGTTGGATCAAACTGAGGAATAATCACGAAAGGGGCTGGACTAGTCCTTCTAAGTAAGGCCCTTCCCAACTCTGATGTTAGAGGCTCATTTCCTTGGCCATTTACAACTCAGTACTTGATGGGATACTCAGGAAGTACTCAGGAAACACTTGTAGGATAAGGCTCAGAAGGAATGTGGAGAAACATTGGGAAGCATCCAAGCAGGACCAAGGAGGAGAAGAAGGCCAGCTGCCCTGTCCTAACGAGGGCAGGAAGAGGCAGATGGTCACAGCAGATCGGGGTCGTGGAGGGTGGAGGAGAAGCAGACTGGAGGTGCATGGAGAATGAGCCCTCCATCAAGTAGTGCATGTCCATTTGCAGGTGCTAGAACAACAGGGTCTCCAGCCGGAGGGCCATCCTTAGATAAGAAGCTAGCTATCCAAGAGAATGCATTTCCTCTTCAGGGGTCATCCCCTTGGTCATTCCATCCTTCCCTCTTCCTCCAATCAGGATGCCATCTGATCTTGTACTCTACCAGAATAATTCCTTCTCCCTTAGAGGGTAGTTTGCACCTTTGTAATGGCAACAGTGGCCTTGGACATCTTCCTTTCCCACTGTGGATGTTGGTTTCTTCTGTAAAACTAAGAGTTGTGATCAATTGGTTCCTTAAAGTCCTTTCTAGTTCTGACATCCTGAGATTCTCTGTTGTATTGACTTATTGATAAGAAGGAAAAACATATTAGGAGTTGGGGGCTCTGTGTTTTTCTCCTACAGGGAGGATTATTGCACTGATTTGATCCATACGCTCTTGGCCAGATTTTCTGGTGACCCACACACAGCATGCGTTTGAGACAGATAGTGTGGTTTGGACCCAATTTGTGACCAGGGTCAGGGTTCAGGCTATGATTGTGTGACCCTAAGCTAAGTCACTTAACCAGTGTCCCACACAGCTCTTTAAAATGACATTCAGAAGAGGCATTAATTTGCATTGATAGGTCAGAGATCTGATCTGCCTCCACTAAAATGCTTATCATTGCTACTGAACTAAAAACCAGTGACATTTATAGAGTGTTTTAAGGTTTTCAAAGCACTTTATTCACATTATCTCATTTGATCTTAACAACAACCTTATGAAGTAGGTGCTATCAATATTCCTATTTTACAGATGAGGAAACTGAGGCAGACTTACCCAAGATCCTGTAGCTAGTAGTTGTTGGAGGCAAGATTTGGGGGCCATGTTCTTTTGACTTAAAGTCTACTGCTCTTTCCAGTACAGCAGGCATTAAGATTTGGTCTTCAACAAATAATAACAATTAACATTTCCCTAGAATTTTAAAGTTGTCAAGCCATTATCCTCACATCAACCTTGGAAAGTAGATAATGTAAGTATTTCTTTAATCTCTGTTTTTCAGAAGAGGAAAATCTTAGTTCCAAAAATTGAAGTGACTCATTGTGTGTCTGAGGGCCAGTTCCTTCCCTGCTGCCCTGGACCTCAATATCTCCATCGGTAAAAGGAAGATCTTGAAGGTCTTCTCTAACTTTATGACTCTATGATCACAAAACTCCCCCCAGCTCTATCCAGAATAATCACAGCATATTAGCGTTAGAGAGACATTAGAAAATATCTAATCCAAAGTCCTTATGTGACATAGAAAGGAAGAAAACTGGGATTCAGAGGGAAAGGGACTTGGCCTCACATGAGATTGGCAGAACAGTGGCAGATATAAGACTAGAAACCAGGTTTCCTGAACTGATTGTCACAATAGCCCCATGATATCAGTAGCGTAGTAAATAATGTGCCCAATTAACAGATGAGGAAAGTAAGGCATCAAGAAGGGGAGCAGACTGCCCAAAGTCTCACCAAAGGATCACAGATGTAGAACTGAAAAGGACCTTAGAATCCATCCAGTCCATCTCCCTAACTTTATGGATGGGGAAAGTGATGGCTAAGGTTTTTAGGTAGCTTATCCAAGGTCACACAGATAGGAAACACTGGAGGCAGGATTTGAACCCAGAACCATTGATCTTTCCAATTCATCATTCTGCCTCCAAACTCTCTTGATTCCAACCAAGGAATTATAGGATCTTATTATTAGAACTCCAAGAGATCTCAGATACTATCAAGTTCAGTCCTACCAGGTGAGGAAACTAAAGCCAGAGGAGTTCAAATGGATTGTCCAAGGTCATAGAGAAACTGAGTAAGAAAGCTTCCTTTCTTTGGACCCAGGTCCTTTTGCTCCAGAACTTGTGTTCTTTCTGTTTTGTCCCACTGTTGGGAAACGAGTACTAGTACATAAAAGGTACCCAAATGTTTGTTAAGTGCTAAAGATAATTAGAGATGGTGTGAGCAGATGATGAGTTATGTGACTTAGATAGACCTATAGGGAATTCCTAGGAAGGGCTGGGCATTTCAGGGATAGATGACTTCCTGATGGACCTGGAACGAGTTAGACCATGAGGGATGAGGAAGTTGGACAACCTGGTGGGGCAAGTGGAGAGACAAGAAAGTAGGAATGACCCTAGTTTAGTGAAAGTACTGTGAGAAGATGAGCTGGCTGGAACAGAGGGATGGCATATCATAAGGCTACAATTAGGTAAGGCATTTTTTAAGGCTTTGAATGCCAGGCTGAAGTATTTGGACTTGGTCTTTCAAAGCACTGAATGCCTTGAGTGGGCATGAGTTCTGAGGGATGTGAGAAGCACTCTCCCCTTTACTCCATGGCTGAGGTCTCTCTTCAAGGGTGATGTTAGGATCCAGATTTCACCCAGATAGTGGACCTCAGTGCCCCAGAGGCAGGAGTGGGATGTGGCAGGGTGTGGCGAGGCAAAGAGAGGGTGTTCTAAAGTGCTTCAGAGTTTCTGGATGTTTTTCTTCTTTGTGTCAGCTGGTAAAGTAGGTTAGAGTAGCTGGAAGCCAGAATAACATTGGAGACAGATGTGACTCCAGACTGAAAGGAAAGGAAGGAAAGGTGATAGAGGAAGGAGACAGAGGCAGATATCCAGAGAGATAGGGCCAGAGGCATAGAAAAAGATACAGGGAGAGACTGAGACCAAGGCAATGGCAGAGAAAGTGATAGCAAAAGAGAGGGGAGAAAGACAGACAGGGAGAACTCAAGACAGAGAGAGGAGAAAGACAAAAGGACATAGAAACCAGAGGGAGGAGAGAGAGAGAGAGAGAGAGAGAGAGAGAGAGAGAGAGAGAGAGAGAGAGAGAGAGAGAGAGAGAGAGATATGAATTGAGACAGAGGGAATGACAGAAAGTGGTAGCAAGAAGGAGGGGGAAAAAGACAGATAGGGAGAACTAGAGAGAGAGAAAGGAGAAAGACAAAGGGACATAGAAACAAGGGGAGAAAGTCAGCGATACAGGAGAGATTGAGATAGGGAATGACAGAGAAAGTGAGAGATGGAGAACTATAGATAGGAATAGAATGAAAGAAAAAGTAGTAGAGGTAGGGAAGAAAGGAAGGAGAAAGAGAAAGGTGAAATTGTCAGTATAGTTCCTTCTGTGGATAGTATGTGAGATCCTTAAGTAACTGTCAGTTGTCCCTCTCTAAATGACAAATTCTGTTCCATCCCTACACTATTCAAATGCCCTGAGATATAGTTGAGAACAGCAGGTGGGAATCTTAACTCAAAGACCCGTGAATGTGAGTAAAGGATTAATTACTAGGATGAACAGACAGAGGGGAAAAGAATCCTAGAATGTGAGAACTGGAAATCACCTTAGAACGGAGATAGAATGTAGAGCCCTGAGGGACCTTAGAAGCAATTTGCTCCAAACCTCTCCCTTCCCCCACCCTCATTTGACAAACTGGGGAACTGAGGCCTAGAGAAGGAAAGTAACTTGACCATTATTGCAGTGAATTATTTTCAGAACCAGGTTGACAGGCTTCTGATCCTGGGTGGGAAATTATCATTGTTTCTCTATAGAATCTCTTGTTTTACAGGCAGGGAAGCAGAGGTCCAGAGAGGTTAATTCCTAACTTCCTCTATACCCTAGATTTCTTTGTACATAATTTAAAGTTTATTTTTGATCCAGACCTGCTATTTCAGGGAGATGTCTGGGCTGCCTACTAGACCCAGTGACTGCTCCCCAAATCCGGAGAGCAAGACCCCAGGGTGGGAGCTGGAGAACCTTAACAAGCCTAAAAGTACTATAGAGATGCAAGCTTTTCTCCTGCCTTGCCTTGAAGTCTTCTAATCGCAGGTAGCTTATTGTCTTTCAAGGAAGTGAATTTCATTGTGGGACAGCTCCAATTATTAGAGTTCTTTCTAGTGGGTGCTTTTTCTTCATTCTGCAATGAATGAAGCCTCCCTTATGTGCCCAGTCTTGGGTTGTGCTCTGCTTGGGGGAAGGAGAGAGGCGGAAGGAAGATACCCAGTTGGGGAGAGAGGAGCTCTCTCCTCTACTCCTCCATCATCAAAAGCGATACAGAGAGAGAGAGAGAGAGAGAGAGAGAGAGAGAGAGAGAGAGAGAGAGAGAGAGAGAGAGAGAGAGAGAGAGAGAGAGAGAGAGAGACAGAGACACAGACACAGAGACAGAGACAGAGAGACAGAGAGACAGAGACAGAGAGAGACAGAGAGACAGAGAGACAGAGACAGAGACAGAGAGAAAGGGAGAAAGAAAGCACCAAATGCCAAGTGCTTGACTGTGGGACTAGTTAGTGAGTGCATTTGGATGGAAAGGTCAGTATTGTCTAGGCAAGGTCAGGAAGGGTAGACAGGGAGCCGGGGGAAGTCAGACCTGAGTCCTTCCTTAAAAAATACCTTTCAGAGGAGAAGAACGAAAGAAGGGAGGGGGTCAGTGAAAACATATTTCATTCACAGTCTCAGATTAAATCTTTCCCGCCCATCTTCTAACACGCCCCCTTTCAAGAAACCAAAGATGTCATGGGGTCATGGACAGAACCTTAAACTGGGAGTTAAGAAATAGGAGTTCTTGTCCTGACTCTGCCACTGACTTGGAGCCCCAACCTTCTGTCCCCTTCCTTTCATGTCCTTGTGGCATGGAAAAAGCTAGAAGGTCCCTTCTGGTTCCATGGGTTCCACTGCAGTGCAGCCTCTTTATTTAGAAGAAGAAACCTAGGCCAGAGAGGAAAAGGGACTTCCTAGTTTAGCACTTGAGTCCCAGAGTCAGGACTAGAACTGATGTCAATTCTGCCCCTTCCCATTCCATGTGAGTCCATCCCATTCAATTCTATTCCATTTCCCATTCCTTCCTGTGCTAAGGGCTGACACTGACGTCTCCTTTCTCTGCTGGGTGTGTATATGTGTGTCTTTCTCTCCCTCTTGCAGAACATGGAAAAGGTGATTGTCCCCTCAGTCACACT
Source organism: Notamacropus eugenii (assembly GCF_028372415.1). Classification (NCBI taxonomy): domain Eukaryota; kingdom Metazoa; phylum Chordata; class Mammalia; order Diprotodontia; family Macropodidae; genus Notamacropus; species Notamacropus eugenii. The sequence continues at coordinate 91,294,674 of NC_092875.1, read as the reverse complement.
CATCGTGGGCTGCGGCGTGTCTTCCCTGACCCTGCTACTTCTCATCATCATCTACGTTTCTGTGTGGAGGTAGGCAGATGACTGACGGGTTCTCAGGATGCCTCTTGGGATGTGGGAGGGGGCCTGTGGGGCTGGGGAGTGGGAAGGATGGCTGGCTATCAAAGATTGCCCCAGACTTGATGTGGCAACAGTCACTGTCCTGACTCCCTGTCTTACCAGGGGGTTTCAGTGTTGTTTGGACAGGGCAAGTCAGAGTTTCACTTCTGACTCTGCTAAATGTTTGACCCAGAACCTCTGTTGCCATATCCATAAAATAGGGACAGCAAACTCATTTGCCATCCCTTTTCTTCCTTCCTCGTTTCTTTTCTTCTCTTGTCTCCTCCTTTCCTTCCTCCCTCCCTCCCTCTTTCCCTTTCTCCCTCTCTCCCTCCCTCCCTTCCTTCCTTCCTTCCTCCCTCTCCCCCTCCCTTCATTCCTTATTAGTTCCCTTCCTTTTTCCTTCCCACAATGTTGTGAAGGTTAAATGACCTGGGGCTTTGACAAGTGGGGTGTTGAGGCACTGTGGAGTAGTGGATAGGGCACTGGAATCAGAAAAACTTGGATTCATTTCCTGCCTCAGATGCTCACTCAGTGCCCTGCCATGAGTAAGTCGTTAACTCTCTGTGCCTCAGTTTCCCTTGCTACAAATTGAAGGGGTTGAACTCAATATCGTCTAAGGTCCCTTCCAGCTCTAAATCAATGGTCTTAAATTAATCCTAGGTTAGGGTTGGGGGAACGACCACATTCACAAGAGAGAAACAGTATGGTAACAACAAAACACTTCAATGGGAGTCAGGAGATCTAAATTTGGCTCCTATCTCTGTAGCAGCCCTATATGAATGGGGGAAAAATGCTTCTTGTACCTCAGCTTCCCCCCATAACCAAAGGAGAATAATACTTTTCCTGACCTGATTACCTCCCAGAGGGTTTTGTGAAGATTTAAAAGAATTTTAAGTGCAATCAGGCTTTAAAAAGTTAAAGCCCTCTTCAGATTTAGACTAGAGCACATTAGGGCTAGAATGACCCTAGAACATAGAACACAATGTAAAATCCAGAGGGAGCCTTAAAGATCAGCTAGTACAACCTTCATATTTGACTGATCGTAAAACTGAGGCCTAGAGAAGGGACAGGACTTATCCAGGGTCACCCAGTCAATCAGTGACCATGATGGAATATTATGATGAGTTATTTTGTAGGTGAGGAAATTACCTCCCAAAGTCCTGGGAACCAGCTACTGGTTATTTTCCCAGAGGCATCAGCCAGCATGATCTGATCTCTTTTCTCACCCCCACCCTTTCATCACACTCAGCTGCCAATCATCCTGAATTCCGATCGAAAAGGAAAATGGCACCAGTTCCCTACACTGGGGTCACATTGACCTGTTCTGCCTCCAGGGCTGCCCGACCCTGGGAGCATGTCCGGAACTGTCAAGTTCAATTATCAGTGACATCCTACTGGCTAACGACCTTATCGGGCTGGCTGGGGCTGACTCCAGAAGCAGCTGGGTATATCCAGTGAAAGTGCTTCTGGGGAGGCAGTTAGAAGATTCTAACTCTGGCTTGCTTTGTGACCTTGGATTAGTCACTACCTAGTCCTGAGGTTTCCTATATAATGATGGCGTCAGAAATTGTGAGCTCCAAGATCAGATTTCCTTTGAGCTCTAATAGGCAGCTATACAGAAGGCTAGACCTGGAGTCATCCTCCTGAGTTCAAATCCAGCCTCAGACATTTACTAGCTGTGTGACCCTGGGTAAGTCACTTAGCTCTGTTTGCCTCAGTTTCCTCATCTGTAAAATGAGCTGGCAAAGGAAATGGCAAACCCATTCTATTATTTCTGCCAAGAAAATCCTAAATGGGGTCACAAAGAACCAGACCGAACAACAACAAAATTGTATGTTCTATGCCTTTCCAGTACTAACATTCTATGTTCTTAAACATTCTCTGTGCTATGCCTCCTTTGTCCTGTAACACAAGATCCCTTTCAGCTCCAAGATTCTGTGTTTTGTAGTTCAGATACTCTGTGTCCTAAGGCCTCTCCCATCTCTAATAGTCTATGATCTGTTCTGGACCCAAAGGACCCAATAGGACTGGTTTTTGTTTCTTGATGGGGAGGGAGTTGGCCAAGATTTTCATGGACCTCTCCCATCTGGGGAATTGGATAAATTGAAGCAACCAGTTGTTTTTGTGCCTTATGGATGTTGACTACTCCAGCATGCATTTAAATCCTTACTATGCACACTCACATGTACACCCTTACACATACATGCTCTGTCAGTTTCATATCCCCATTTGCACTCACAAACATGCTTGCATACACAGGTTTACACCTCTATTTGAGCACACCACACACACATGTGCTCAGATACACACACTCATATATATCCTTACACAAGACCATATGAGGGGCATAGCAGACATACAAATATTGATCAAGTGGGCTAGCCATATGCATAGCTGGAAAGTGAGGACAGAGTTGTGGGACAATAGGCAGAGAACCAGAAAGGACCCTAGAGGTCTTCTAATGGTATGTAAGTGACAGAATCCTCTCATTCTCCAGAAAAGGGTAAGATTTGTTTGTTTGTTTGTGTTTTGTTTTGTTTTGATTTTTGTCCAGATGTTTTTTTTTTCACAATATAGACACAGTCTATAGCATCTGACTCTTTATGTTCCTTCCCCTATTGGGTCATTGTGGGGCTAGGGCCATGGTCATTGTCATTAGCTCTCCATGGTTCATACCTCAGGCCATGAGAAAACACAGGACTATGCTGATCATAGATCTAGGGCCCAAAGGGAAAATAAGGGGTGATAAAGTTCAACCCCTTCATTTAACAGGTGATGAAACTGAGGACTCGTGTTAAGTGAATTGTTCAAGGTCACACAGGTCATAAGAGAAAAAAACAGACTTCGTACCTAATCCTTTCATTCCAAATCCAGCATTCTTGCTCCTGGATGATATTCTTTCCCAAAATCTGATAGAGTGTTTGGAGTAGGGAGTATGAGGATGATGGTGGGATGGTGGTTATCTTTGATGGTGATGGCATAGGTGTTGGAGATGAAAATAATGATTATGGTCATGGTGATTTTACTGATTGATATGATGACGGTGATTATGGAGTTGATGGTGATGGTGGTAATGGTAATGTGGATTTTATGAGATGGTTAGCTAGCTAGCCGGCTAGATGGAGAGAGAGACAGACAGACAGAGACAGAGAGTAATGCTAGAGGCGATGGTTATTATATAGATGAGGATGATTGTGATTATGTTTTCACCTGCCATCATTTGGCGGTGATTATGGAGATGATGGTGGTGTTAATTTTATACACAATACTACCGTACTGACAATAATTCTCTGTAGTGATGCTTATGAAAATGAGTGTGGTGATGTTGATGATACTGGTGATGGTAGGGATGGTATTAGTGCTGATGGTGATGTTGACGTCAGTTACAGAGCTGGTGATAAAATGGTGTTTAGTGTGGGGATGCTGAAGAGGGTGATTGGTAATCATGTAGGTGGTAAGGATGGTGAGGATGGTGGACACAATAGTGGTGTTGAAGCTGATTATGTATAGATGGTGTGGTATATGGGTATTCAAGGAGCACCAGCACCTCTACTGTGAGGGCTGATTGAGCCCTTTTCAGGGTTGCTCATTCACCTTTGGTGTCTACCTGGTACTCAACCCTCACCCATGGCTCCAAGAAACTGTAGTATGTGCAGCCACACCCCAGCAAAACCTTCTTGACAGATGGATTAAACCAGTTTGAGGGTACCAGCAGGCCTCAAACCCATAGGTGAGTTAGGGGATGTCTACCCCAAGCATGTGAAGACCCTGTGGAAAATGGAATGTGTATTGGGTGGATGAGAACATTTTGTTCCAACAGCCATAAAGGTGGCTAAAGCAGGCTCTGTGAAGTGCTTGGAGCTTGGTCAGACATCTTAGATGCCAAGGTTATCCACTGCATCCCAGGCAATTGCCAGTTGTTCTAACTTTTGTCTTGCCACTGGACTTAAACAACTTCGTCTCACTTAAATCCAATTCACCCATAAGTCAAGATATCACTCTGTCATGGCATTGTTTCTCTTTAAAAACAAAGGACAAGCAACATATAGATGTTGCTGACCATTATGTCAATGGGAAGGATGGGATGGGAACTAGACCTGGCTGATGAAATCTCCTCTACTAATACATGCCAACATGTTCTCTGCTGTTTATAGTTTTAGAGGGTTACCTAGAAAAGAGGTGTCAAATACAACCAGTGCAGTCTGAAGCAGATTAAAATGTAATTTTAGCAAAAGAAATAAGAATACAATAGAATACAGATGTTAATGTGTTGTTCTCTAAGTCAGGGATTCTTATGTATGGTTTAGTGGCTCTCTGTTTCTATCTGAGTTTGACACCACTGATCTAGAGCATTAAGTTACTTGCCCAGGGGTCCACAGTCAGTATGTGTCCAAGGCAGGACTTGAACTCAGATTACCCAGGCTTCGAGGCCAGCTGTGTACCTAATGCAATTGTCTCTCTTATGATGAGGATGTAATTATGTCAATTATTAAGACAGAAGCAGTGAGGCGATCATGATGGAGAAGGTGATTCTAAATGACTGGACTGCTTCCCCAGCTTAGCATCCCTGGACAAAACACCAAGGTCTATCGAAAATGTGTTCCAAGACATTGGAACCGGTCCAGTGCCTGTCTGTTTCTTCTCTCCTCCAGGTACATCCGCTCTGAAAGGTCTGTTATCCTAATCAACTTTTGCCTCTCTATCATCTCTTCCAATGCCCTCATCCTCATTGGGCAGACCCAGACTCGAAACAAGGTAAGAATGCTCCTCAGATCCCACCCCACTCTTACAAATCACTAAAAACAACAGATTCTCAGTTCAGTCCTAGCGCACATAGCTCCTTAACATAATCAATAACCAAAATCCATCAAAGTGATGTAGGCAAAAGGCTTTGCAGCTGAAAATGGTTATGTTCATCCCAGTTGTCATTGTTAGACTCACAGAATTCCACAGACATGATAGATCTAAGAGACCCTTGAACCAAAGGATCCTTACTTGGGCAGAGGGGTGAGGGAGGACAAACTTGGATGGGAAGAAAAATTACATCTTTATTTTCAGTAACCTCTAACTGAAACCAAGCATTTCTTCCAACTAGAGGCAGCTAGGTGGCTCCATGGATACAGTGCTATGCTTGGAGTCAGAAAGACAGACCCGAGTTCAAATTCTGCCTCAGAAACTTACTAGCTGTGTGACCCTGGGCAAGTCACTTAACTTGTCTATCTCAGTTTCCTCAACTGTAAAGTGGGGGATTCATGTTAGCACACCTACCTCCCAGAATTGTTGTGAGAATAAAATGAGCTAATATTTGTAAAACATTTTGCAAATTTTAAAACATTATATAAATGCTACTGATGAAGAGGAGGAGGATGAATATAGGCACAAAACATTATTCTGAGGTCTCCACGAGCTTCATCAGATTTCGAAAAGGGCTCTCGGTGAAGAATTTCTGATTTGACCCAACGCTCTCAATTTGTAGAGGTAAAAAGGAGAGAAGAAATTGAGACCCAAAGAGGAAAGTAATTTTCCCAAGATGTCACAGGAACTGGCATTTGAACAGTGGTCTTCAGATTCCAGATCAAGTGCTGTCTCTTCTATTTGTTCCGTCTGCATGCGGGAGGCCCCTTATCATCTCTCCTTGAGAAAGTCATCCATCCTGTCCTTCTAAAAGAAGTCCCTTATGTTCTGGGTCAGCTCAAATTGTTAGGAAGTCCTTCCATGTGGGGACAAAAATATCCCTCCCTATAACTGCCTTCCATTGTTCCTAGTTCCGTCCACTAAGGCCCAGCAGAATAAGTCTAACCTTTCTTCCCAATCACAGCTCTTCAAATACTTAAAGACCTTTATCATGTTCCTCCTAAGGATTTTTTCTCTGCACTAAAAATTCCCAGTTCTTTCAATTGATTCTTTCTGTGGAATGGTCTCTAAACCCCTCACCACTCTGATTGCCTTTTCTTGGACATATTCCAGCTAGCTAATGTCCTTTTCAAACTGTAGTATCCAGAACTTAATCAACAAGTATCATTAAATGCTTAACACATGCCAGGCACAGTGCTAAGCTTTGGGACTTCAAAAAAAGGCAAAACTATGGTCCCTGCCTCACCAGAGCTCACCTATCACATGCATATAACTATACATACAAGATATCTACAGTGGAAATGAACAACTGGACATAAGTGGGGTCTGACCAGAGTGGAGACCATCCTCTGCCTTGACACAGACCCTGCCTATATTCACTCAGTTAAGTTTACACTTGAATTTGGGGCTCTTACTTCATACTAGACCATTTATACTTTCTTTCTGAGTGTGAATAGTTTTGGGAAAGAGGGTGCTAAAAAGTTTTCAACTATTTTAATTCTTTAGGGATTAAACAAAAGGAAATAGCCCTAACTAAAACCAGAGGGAATACAATAAATCTGTATTCATCGATCATGGCAGGTGCACGTCAGTGGGAAAAGCCCTAGAGTAAAGGTGGTAGCCTTAGATTCCCTTCCAGCCTTCACCACTAAACTTAGCTATGTGACGTTGGCAAGTTGCTTCCCCTCCCTGTGTCTCAGTTTCCTTATTTGTCAAACAAGAGGGTTGGAGTAAGGTTATTTTCAGCTCTGATCTTCTTTAATATAGTAACTTAATAGTAATTCTTTAATCTAGTAACGCCGTTTCTATGTCTTCATTTCCCTGGTAGGAAATACCCTGAGGAGATGTTAAGGGGTTTTTTATTGTCAGTTTATTGAGCCTTTTTCCCAGCCACAGACTGGACCCTAACTTTTGGGATAGGGTGAGAGAGTCCTGATCTGAGTCCCAGACTAAGTCCTAGCCCAGGGCAGGACTCTAGTGGGCTCACATCCTCATGTCACTGATTCAACTCTGATCCTAGTCATGGAATCAGCCATAGTCCAAGACACTAAATCTTAAAGCTGGCCCCAGATTGAGACATAAACCCATATCCAGACCCAGCCCTAACCCTGGCCATAAGTGAGTTCTAATCCTATTGCCATAGACTGAGCTTTGATCCTGGTCAGGGACTGAGACCCAATCCAGGCCATCAATTAAATATTTTATTTACCTCGCTTATTTACTAAGTGTAACTAATCCAGGTCACAGCCTGAGCCCCCTGATCCTAGCAAAAGATAGCCTTTGTTCACGTTATCTTGCACATGCTCTAGGCTGCCATGGGATTCACACATGGCTCGTTGTAGCACTTCCCTGCTCCAGGGGAAGCAGCTCAGAGACCACCAGAGAGGTAGGGGAAGGAGGCTGCACCACAGAGAGCTGTTCTGAGGGGTCAGGCTGGTGGATACATACTGTCCCTGTGCTCCCCCAACTTCCAATGCCTAGCATGGCCCCTGCATTCCCTGCCCAGGTGATCTGCACACTGGTGGCTGCCTTCCTACACTTCTTCTTCCTGTCCTCCTTCTGTTGGGTACTCACCGAGGCCTGGCAATCCTACATGGCCGTCACCGGGAGGCTTCGCAACCGCATCATCCGCAAACGCTTCCTGTGCCTTGGCTGGGGTGAGTGGAACTGGAGATCCCTCCCATGGCCCAGGCAAAGGGATGGGCAAGACAGAGGAAAGTGCCCTGACTTGGGAGGAGGGACATCTGGGCTGCGTCCTAAAATGAGGCATGTGGACCTTGATGATCTCTGCAATCCCTACTATTTCTGTGTCCTGGATTTTGTGTCTCTTTTGCTCCACTTTCTGGCTCTTCATCTGGGCTCACCCATTTCCCTTGTCCTATGCTAAAAAAAGATAGAGGCTTTTTATTAGACTGTTTGCCTCAGTATCTTCATCTATAAAATGGGGAAAGTAATAGTATCTCCCTGCCAGGGTTGTTTTGAGGATGAAATGAGATAATAACTGCAAAGCATCTAGCACTGTCCCTGGCACGCAATACGCACTACGTCAGTGTTAGCTGTTATTATCATGACTGTTTGTTGTTGTAAAGATCAGATTACATCACATTTGTAAAGCACTTTGCAAACCTTAAGGCACCATATAAATGGTAGCTATCGCTGTTGTCATTATTATTGTTGATGACGTTATGAATAATAATGATAGTCGTAACAGCCAACAGTTTGACATGGCCACAAAAAACCTTATCCACTCTAGGCTTCATTAAAAGAAGTGTCAGTCAGACTGGTGGTGCCAATGTCCTGTGCCTCACCTTGGGCATTGTGTTCAGTTCTGGGTGAAGTCTGTCCAGGACAGACACTGACAAGCTGGATCACTTCCAGAGGATGGTGACCAAATAGCAAAAAAGATTGGAGACAACCATGGCTTATGGGCATCCACTGAAATGGATGGGGATATTTAGTCTGGAAAAGAGAAGGCTTAGTGAGGCCATCATAGCTGTGTTCATTTTGATTATTCATTGGGAAAGAGAGATTTTGATTTATTCTGATTGGCTCTAAAGGGAAACACTCAGTATGGTCAATGACTAGAATTTGCAGAGAAGCCGATGTAGATTTCATCCTTTAGGAATGACTCTCTCACTATTAGAGGTCTCCGGAGGTGAGATAGGCCTCCTTGGGAGGTGGTCGGTCATCTTTGCTGGTGATTTACAAGCAAAGGATGGTTACAGCGGTGGTGATGATGGTTCTGCTGTTAAGAAGAGATTTCCCTTCAGGGACAATTTGGACAAAATAATCTTGAGATCAATTAACAAACACTGATCAAGTGCTTAATATGTGTCTAGCAGTGGGGACAGGAAGACAGGAATGGGATGGTCCTTGTCATCAAGGAGATCATGTTCTGTTAGAGGGGACAATATGTACACCCATGTGCAAAGTCTGCACAAAGTAAATAAATGGTGACTTTGGGACAGGGGAGCACTAGCAAGTGTTTGGAACAGGGAAGTAGATGTTACAAGATGATATAAAAGGTGGTACTTGGAATGAACTTAGAGGGATGCTAGGGACTCTAAGAGGTGGAGCTAAGGAGGATATACATTCTAGGTATTGGAGACAGCCCATGCAAAAGCATGGTGATGGGAGATGGAATGTTGTGAATGAAGAACAGAAAAAAAAAAAGGTGAGTTTGGCTTGACTGTAGCACAGGTGAAAGGGAATAATTGTGTAATAAGTCTAGAAAGACAGCCTGGAAAGTGGTTGTGATGGACTGTAAATGTCTAACAGAGAAACTGACATTTGATCCTAGAGGCCATAGGGAGCCACTGGGGTTTATTGAGCAGCAGAGGGACATAGTAAGATCTGTGGTTTAGTGATATCACGTTGGCAGCTGTCAGGAAGTGGGAAGATCTGAAGCCAGGAGACCAATTTCAGTAGTCCATGTAGGAGGTGATAAGGGACTGAGCTAGGGTGATGACTGCATGAGTGGGGAGAAGTTAGGTAGACAAGGTTTGACAACTGAAGGGTGAGGGAGAGTGAGGAATTGATGTAGACTCAGGTTGAGGACCTGGGAGCTGGAAGCGGATGGTATTGACAGAAATTGGAAAGTAAAAAGAGAGATTGGTTGGGTTGGGTGGGAGGGAATAGAGATAATGCATTCTTAATCAAGTTGGAAGTATCGAATGACTATTTGGTGACAAGGGATTGGAACCCAGGTAGATGTGTAGATCATCTGTATAGAGATAATAATTGGACCTAGGAGAACTGATCAAGTGGCCAAAAGAGAATGTTCAGAGACAGAAGAGAAGAGGGTTCAGGAACAAACCTTAGGGTACATCCATGGTTAGAAGACAAGATGATGATGGTCCAGAAAAAAAAAGGGACTAAGAAGGAGCAGTCAGACAAGTATGAAAGAGCAGGGTCACAAAAACCCAAAGAGGAGAGTATGTCCCGCAAGAGAGGGTCCAACAGTGTCAAAGGATGCTGAGAAAGAAGTCAGAAAGGATAATGATTGAGAAAGGATAATGATGATCTGATAATAATCAGATTTGTCACTTAAGAAATCACTGGTATCTTTGGAAAGAATAAGGTACTTTTAACTCTGGGACTCTGGAATTCCTTGAAATCTAATCCTTCTGTCTTCTGCATGACAGCCTTTCAAATTCTTAAAGACAGCTGTTATGCTCTCCACCATCACCCCCCATATCTTCTCCAGATTAAGCATCCCCAACAAATTTTCATTTGTCCTGACCTCCAGTAGAACCCCCAAGCCCTAACCCCAATTTACCAAAGTCCTTTCCAGAATGGAGTGCTCAGGACTTAACACAGTGTTCCTGATACTCCGATCAGGACACAGTGTAGCAGGACTATTTCTTTTTCATTGTACTATTGGGTTTCTCTTAATGCTACTCTGGTTCAAGTTTAGGGTTTTGGCTGCCATGTTATAAGTGTTGGCTGATACCAAGGTACACAATCACAGAATTTCAGAATTTTATTATTGTAAGGGACTCCAATGGTCACGGAATCCAACTCATGCCTGCAAAAACAAAACAACCTCCCTCCCCCCCAATAAAAAATAAAATAAAATAATAGTCCTACAATGGGCAGCAAGGGGGTGGAGTTAGGAAGACTCCTCTTCCTGAGTTCAAGTCTGACCTCAGACACTTAGTAGCTGTGTCACTTAACCCTGTTTGCCTCAGTTTTCTCATCTGTAAAATGATCTAGAGAAGGAAATGACAAACCACTACAGTATCTTTGCCAAGAAAACCCCAAAAAGGGGTCATGAGAAGTCAGGCATGAGTGAAAAACAACAACTAAACAACAATCCTACACTACAACAGATCAGATAAGTGGCTTAAAGACTTCCTATCATGGTAAACCTCTGGAGACAGGTCCTTCTACTTTCAGACAGTCCTAATTAGGAGAGCTATGTTGACCCACTCCACTGGCCCTCCCTCAATCTTCAACCTTATTTTTATCCTTTGCAATTCCCACTTAACTTTAGTTCCTCTCTCTGGGTCTGATCACTCCTTCACATGAAAAGTCCCTTTTTGAAGGGAGTCAGCCCTGGGCACAGGACCCTCCACAGAGCAGGTGCTAAATAAAGGAAGTGAAAGTTCTTCTAATGTTTGAAGACAGATATCATGTTCCTTTGAAGTCTCCTCTTCTCCAGGCTAAACATCCCCAGGTCCTTCAATCCAACCTTATATGGCATAGATTTCCCTCTCCTGGGTACCTTCCTCTGGATGTTCTTCAGCCTATCAATCAATCAACATTTATTAAGCACGTACTGTGTCACACTGTGCTAAGCTTATCCATGTCCTTCTTCAATCATGGTGTCCAGAATTAAACGTAATATTTCAGACGTGGAGTGCAATTCACTAAGTCCTTCAGATCCTTTTCACACAAAACTGCTATGGAGCCAAACCTCCCCTTGTCTTCCTGCAGTCCACTATAGGACTTTACATTTTATGGTTCCCAAACTTGGCTATCACCCACATGACTGGGTTGGCACAGATTCTACCTCTGGACACTGAGTTGCCAGAGTTTGTGCTAGGGTATGAGAGGGCAGCTGGATAATAGGAAGATGGAGGAAACTGGGATGTGACAATACTTCATTGTTGGCATTTCCCTCTCTAGGGCTTCCTGCTTTGGTGGTGGCCATTTCCGTAGGATTTACCAAGGCGAAAGGCTACAGTACGGTGAACTAGTAAGTATTGAGACATTGCCTCCCTTCCCCCTCCCTGGGCTAGAACTCTGCCCCTCAGTTGGAGCTCAGCTGTAGGCTGGGGAATGGGATTAGTAAGAATACTCAATCTCCAAAACAGACCCCTTCAAAAGCATAGAGGTGGTTTCTCTAGTCATTCATCCATGAAATATCTCCTGAATGCTGAGCTCTGGGATGAATTAGATTGGAGCTCATAAGCTAATGGGATGAGGGGAGGGGATAAGAGACCCAAATGCTGGATACTTCATGATATAGTAAAAAAAATAAAAACAAAATCACTGAATGTGGATTCAGAAGACCTGAGTTCAAATCCCAAATCCTTTCTTTAATACCTATGTGATATTGGACAAGGTTTTTAGGATCAGTGGATAAGAGATTCAGAGCTATGAGTGATCTCAGAGGCCATGTACTTCAGCCCCTTCGTTTTACAGAAAAGGAAACAGAAGTTAATTTTCTTTTTTTTTCCTTTCTGGGCCTAAGTTTCTCCAGCTGTAAAAGGAAAGTGTTGAGTTTGTTGATTAGTTTTTCAATAGTGTCTGACTCTTTGTGACCCCATTTGGAGTGTTCTTGGCAAAGATATTGAAGTGGTTTGCCATTTCCTTCTTCAGCCCATTTTATAGATGAGGAAACTGAGGCAAACACAGCTAGTGAGTGTCTGAGACTGAATCTGAACTCAGGAAAATGAGTCTTTCTGATTCCAGGCCCACCACTTTATCCACTGTGGCTTCTAGATACCCAACTTTTGGGTTACCTGACCTTTAAGATCTGTCTTGGTTCTGGATCTTCTAAAGCAAGATAGATGATACATGCAGTCATGTGATCTTGGGTAAATCATTCTCCTTTATGACTCTCAGTTTCTTCATCTGTAAAGTGGGATTCATGTTCTCTAAGCCACCCTACTTCAAAGGGTGAAGAAAGTGTTTTACAAGCATTTCAGAACCATGAGCTGCTCCTGTTCTTAGGTGAGGTAAGATGGGATAAATGCTTTAAGATAAACGACTCAGAGTTGTGAGGGCCCAGAGGAAAGAGAGAGCTTTTCTCATTGGGGATGAGTCAGGAAGGCTTCTTGAAAAAAATGGCACCTGAATTTAGCCTTGAAGGATGGGTGGGATTTTAGCAGACAAAGCTGTTAGGGAAGACATGAGAAAGAGAAGACAGAAAGCGTATTTCAGGCAGAGGGAAAAATCATCAGCAAAGACAAGAAGTGGCAAAGTAAGCCTCATGTTAGGAAACAGTAAAGTGTCCATAAGAACGTAGAATTCTGAGCTGAGAAGGACCTTGTTGAGCACTGAGTCCCATCCTCTCCTTTTTTTAGAATTGCTGAATGAGATGCAGAGAGGAAAAGTGACATGTCCATAAATGTACAGAGCCACAATCTGAGTGACTAATGAATAATTGAACATCTATTAAGCTCTTACTACTTGCCAGGCACGGTGCTAAGCACCAGAGATACTGACACATACAAGTGAGACAATTCTTGCCCTCAATGAGCTTATATTCAACAATTCACCAAGTCAACACATAAAAGGGAGCTAGAAAGAGAGTGATGACACATGTTGTCATGGTTTGGAAATGGATGGAAAGTGCAATGGTCTAGTTCCTGGTAAGAGAAGGTGCAAGTTTCCTATCAGAGCACAGGGTCCTAGGGATGGACGGACTCCAGGTTCTGGTAAGAGAGGGTGTCTTTCAACACCAAATTTAGAGGAAGAAATTGGTTCTTTTTTTTTTTTTTTTTGTCTCAATACTGTCAGCCCTGAGGGCCGGTGCTAAATAAATGAAGTGAATTTCCATTTCAGTATTTTCTTTGGCTGGAGCAAAGAGTAAAAAGTGAGAGATAGAAGTGGAAAGGTAGGTAGGACTAGGACCATGGAGAGCCTGGAGTGCCAGGATAAAGAGTTTGGAGATGTGTATATATACATATACATATATACACATGTACACATACATACACACACATATATGCTTGCTTACATGTTGTCCCCCCTATTAAATTGCAAAGTCCTTGAGGGTAGGGACTGTCTTTTGCCTCTTTTTGTATCTCCAGCACTTAGCAGAGTGCATGGCACATAGGAGACATTTAATAAATGTTTGTTACTTGATTAGACTTTTTCCTGTGAGTAGTAAGTCACTGCAAAGATGTTCTGAGCAAGGGAGTGACTTGAGAGGCAGTATGGGATAGTGGAAAGAGCAGAAAGGCTTGGGTTCCTATCCCACCTTTGATGCTGCCACTTGTGTGATCTTTGACAAATCCTGGAGTCCCTGGGACTCAGTTCCCTCTTATAGAAAATGAGGGAAGCTGAATTAGTTGGTCTCTGAGGTTCCTTTTGCTTCTAAATCTATAAACTTCTGATCGGAGCTAGGCTTTTGAAATTTGACTCAGGCATCTTGATTTAGCAGGGGACAGACCAGAAGCCAGAAGATGAAGTAGGAGACCACTGCCATAGTTCAGGGGGATTGTATTGAGGGTCTGGCCTAGAAGAACAAAGACAACAAGGCCTCAGAAACCAAGGGAATAATGGTGCAGTCATCCTTGTTTGGGCGTCAGAGGGACGGAGGTGAAGGAGGAGGGAGGAATCCCAAAGGCGCAATGCTGGTTTCAGTGAGGGGGCAGGGAGATGATGAGTATGGCATTTGAGAGGAAACCAGAGAAGAAGGAGAGAGAGAAAGGGAGGAAGCCCAAGGGGGATGTCAGGAGCCTAGGATTTTATCAGTGGCATACTGGCTGCCCACTGGCATCAGGCAAAGAGAGACCTTGGCACTTTAGCACCAGCCACTGCACCACAGCCTCCCCCCACCCCCAGTGATGTCTGTGATTCAGGCAAAGGGGGGCGGGAATATAAAGACAGAGGGGGAGAAAAGCAATAGCAAGAGAAAGACTGAAAGACAGATAGAATGAGGCAAAGCAGACACAGAAGGAGCCAGAAAAAATGAGGACAAAGACAGAATGAAAAACAGAAACATGGAGAGAGAGAAAGGGAGGGAGAGGGAGGGAGAGTGTGTCAAAGAAAGAACCAGAGAGACAATGGGAGAGATACACACAGAGACAATGAGACTGAGAGAAAATGGGATGTGCGTGCGCGCGCGCGCACACACACACACACCTCTATAATGGAGAAGCAAATCGAGCCCATCTAAGTACCCCAGCATGAGAACCAGCCTTGTGTGGCAGTTAAGAGACTAACTAGCATCATCTTGGACTCAGTTTCCTCATCTATTAAAAGAAGCTAACATTTCCTGGATTGACTCCTTCACTGGGTCATTGGGCAGAAAGAGCTTTATAAATTTTAGAGCTAAAAAAAAAAATGGGAGTTCGGTTTGTCAAACAAGAGAATGGTCTAAAAACCACTTTGGAAGATCCAATATGCTTTATTATAGACCATATGTGTATAATGTGTGTGTGTATATATATATATATATATATATATATATATATATAACAGATCATAGAGTATTGGAGCCAGAAGAGACATTAGAAATCATCTAGTATCACCAAACCATCATTTTACAGATGTGGAAATCGAGGCACTTTACAGGGAATCTTGGGTCTGGTGGAAAGAGCACTGATTCTGGAGACAGGGGATCTGGGTTCAGACTCTATCTCTGATAACTCTCTGTGTGACTCATAAAGTTTTAGGACCTCAGTTTCTTCATCTGCAAAATGATGGTGTTGGATTGAATGACCCCTGAGGTGCCTGTTGGTTCTAACCCTATGATCCTATGACTTGCCATGATCCCATAAGTACCCAGGTACCGAGCCTACGTTTAGGGCTCTTTCTGCTATAGTCATGCCTCTCTGTGGGTGTCTTATTTCCATGGTTCCCCATCCCTTCCACCCCAAGCAAGGAGTGACCCAGATTGCTTTTGGCCCTGAATCTCTACGGTACATCTCATGACAGATGTCATAGAATGAACCTTGGAGGTTGTATAGTCTAATCCTTTCTTTTTGTAGATGACAAAAATTAAATGTGAAGACTCAAATGAGATAATGTAAATATTTTGCAAAAATTCAAGTACTATAATGTTTATTACTTTTATTAATTACTTGTTGATAACTGTTGATGTTTGCTATTAAAATTGAGGCAGTTAGGTGGTATAGAGGATAGAGCCAGATCTGGAGTCGGGAAGTTTGTTGTTCAGTTTCTTTAGTTGTATCCAACTCTTTAGGATCCCATCTGGGTTTGTCTTGGCAGAGATACTAGAGTGGTCGGCCATTTTCTTCTCCATTTGACATTAACATTGCCATTTGACAGATGAGGAAACTGTGGCAAACAGGGCTAAGTGACTTGCCCAGGGTCACACAGCTAGTAAGTGTCTGAGGTTGAACTTAGAAAGATGAGTCCTCCCAGTGCTCTGTCCACTGAGTCTGCACATTGCTCTGTGCCACCTAGCTACCTGGTTACCAACATCCTACTAGCAGAAAGATCAGAATAGTATTATGGATTGTATTGTACAAAAATGATGATCTTGACTATTCCCCAGAAATAACCAAATTCTTTTCATTGAAGCAATTTGAATTGTCTCATAGTCCTGGGCTCTGAGCCCTCTGTCCTGCTCCAGCTTCCTGTGTAACTTTAACTAGGTCACCTGAACTGGGAGAAAATGTAGGTCCTTGGAGCATTTCCCAGTCAAGCCTCCCTTTCTTCTCCCTGATTCAAGGGTAGCTCCCAACACTTGGGACAGGGTGTTGGATTTGGAATCAGGAAGACTCAGGTTCAAATCCTGCCTTAGAAACGTGCCAGCTGTGTAACTCTGGAAGAATCACACAGCCTTTGTTAGCCTCAGCAGCCTCCTTGGGAGAATGGGGGTGATAACAGCATGCAGACAGCATGGGGGAGCTGTGATGGAGGCCCAGTTCTGATAAGTGAAAGCTTATCCGAGCCCAGGGACCAGAGATGGAGCCCAAGGACATGGTGTTGGAGAGATGATATTGGGGGGTGGGGGGAGAAAGAGAGGCAAACAGCACAGGGCCATGACTGTAAGGAAAAGAGTTAGCCAAAATTATGCATCAGGGCACCTTCAGGGATCCCTGCAGCTAGGTGGTGCAGTGGAGAGCACCAGTGTAGGAGACAGGAGGACCTGAGTTCAAATCTCACCTCAGACACTTGGCACTCACTAGCTGTGTGACCTTGGGCAAGTCACTTAACCCCAATGGCCTCATCCTGGGTCATCTCCAGTCATCCTGATGAATATCTGATCACTGGATTCAGATAGCTCTGGAGGAGAAGTGAGGCTGGTGACCTGCACAGCCCTCTCTCACTCAAAACAAAGTCAAGTGCAGGTCATGTCATTATTTCTCTGATGGCATGGTCTTCTTTGGCAACGAAGGACGAACACACGACCTTGCTAGGATAAGAGATACCCTTGGGGAAGGTGTAAGGGACACCTCAGACTGTGCTAGTGTCTCTGCCGTTCTGTGCTCACAAGGTAAGTGTTAGGAAACAGGAATTGTATTTAATCAGGGAGGGCTTCCTGAAGGAAGCAGTTTGAGAGAGAAGATTGGGATAGACTTGGAAGAGAAGCTAAAAAGGGAGAGAGACAAAACCAGAAGCTAAGGAAGGGAGGCATGAGCTCCTTGGTGGGGAGGTCTGATGGCCTAGTCTGGACTAACCAGCCTGTGTTCTCTGCTCCCTTTCTCTCAGCTGCTGGCTCTCCTTGGAAGGGGGACTGCTGTACGCCTTCGTGGGACCAGCTGCTGCCGTTGTCCTGGTACTGCCTCCCCAGAAGGGCTCCTTTCTGGTTCCCCCTTGATCCCCCTAGGTCTAGAGAAGGGGTGACCTGATGTCCCCATCCCCTTCCATCCCACCAAAGATCCCAGGCTTCAACACACCTGGATTTTAGTTCCTGGCTTTGCTATGAGACTTGGGCAGGCTCCTATTCCTAACAGGGCCTAGATTTTCTCCTCTGTAGAACAAGGGCATTGGTCTGTGGAGGCCCCTCCATCCCTGTCTAAAGCTGTTAACTCACTGTGTGACTTAGTCACCTCAGTCCTGGGGCTTGTTTTTCCATCTGTAAAGAAAACCCTGGGGCTGGCTGGTCTCAGAGGTCCATCCTAGCCCTGGACCATCTGGGATTCTCCTCACTCCTTCCATAACCTTGCATAAGCCACTCCCTCATGTCTCAATTTCTTCACCTGACCCGCTGGGCTCCACAGTCTCTAACGAACCTTCCCCACCTAAATAGTCTAAGGGTTGAAATCTCCATAACAAAATATTACCAAGTACAGGCCCAGCTTTAATGAATAGATAAGAACCATTTGTCATTTGCACACAGAGCAATTCAGTGTAATGGGCTTTCATCCTGGGCTTCCTCTATCTAATTTATCTGGATACACATCTGGCCCAGGGCTCAGCTACTCTGTGAGGGAGACTGGTGGACCGGGCTAAGTGACTTACCTGGAGGTCATGCCATATGCTGCTGCTGCTGCTGGCTATGTTTGCTATTTCTCTTATCATTTGGGCCTCAGTTTCCTCCTTTGTAAATGGGACCCTCCCCAGTGTGAGTCCCTGATTACGTATTTTCTTGGCTAAGAGACTGGAATGGTTTGCCATTTCCTTTTCCAGCCCATTTCACAGATAATGAAACTGAGGTAAACAGGATTGTGACTTGCCCAGGTTAAGGGAAAGGTATCCTTATCTCACCATCCCCTTGCATCCTGACAAAGATCCCAGGAATCCATGCACCCAGTTCAAATTCTGGCTGTGTTGACAATTCATTGTTTAACTTTGGGCAAGTTCCTGCTTCTCTCTGGGCCTCTTTTCCTCTATAGAAAAGGGGTATTGGTCTGAATTTGACAGTAGATTAACCCTAAGAGGGAACCCACAGTCTAGAATAAGAACCAAAGAGATACACACTATGGTTCTACAACCATAATGTGTATGTTCTTTCTTCTACTAGTTGTAAGACATCTCTGGGTTTAATCGGCAACCCTTTTTTTTTTTTAGGGAAACTGATTTAACAGATGAAACAAATGAATCAAACAAACTCCAATTCAATTTGACTAAATTCAGCAGTTTTTTATTAAATACCTACTTATGTGCCAGGCCTCATTTTGTATCCCAAGACAAAAACAAAGCTGTCCCTGCCTTCAAGGACTTTGCCCTCTAGACGACAAGACAGAATGTATACAGATATGTGCAAAACATACTCCAAGTGATTTCAGAAGGGCCCTAATAACTGGGCATTAAGTAAGCACTTACTATGTGCCAGGCCTTGGGCAAGGCACCAGGGGGAGATACAAAGTTCAGGCCAGCAGGCGGTTAAGACAGATAACTCTAATGCCCGATATTATATGATAAGGGTATTGGAGATATTCTAACAAACTTCTGATGGAGATCTGAAGGGGCAGGTCATTACCAACATTTGAGGTGAAGGAAGTCCTCTTAGAGAAGTTGGAATTTGAGCTGACTTTTAAAGGATAGATGTGCAGGAATTAAAACGGATGGAAGAGGATGGCACTGGAAACAGACTGAACAAAGACCCAGAAGCAGGAAATTTCAGAGTGTATTGGGGGTAAAGGTAGAATAATGTGGCTGGAAAGTTAGAGCGTGACCAGATTGTGTGGGGCCTTCAATGCCAGGCTAAGGAGTCTAAACTTTAGACAATAGGAACCCACTGAAAGATTTCGACCCAAGAAGTGACAAGACAAAAGCTTTACAAAAGGTAGATCATTCTGGCAACTTACCAACGATAGATGGAAAGAGAGAAAAAGAGAGGGGAAGAGAGACAGAGAAAGAGGAAGAGTCACAGAGAGACAGAAAGAGAGAGAGAGAGAGAGGCAGAAGGAGGGAGAGAGAGACAGAGATAGACAGATAGAAAGAGGGACAGAGAGAGAGAGGGACAGGGTTAAAAACAAGACAGTCTCTGCTCTCAAAGAACTGTTGTGTTCATCCAAAGACATCGTGCAAGCAGTCTATGTACAAGCAAGATATATACGGGATAAATTGGAGATAATCAGTGGAAGGAAGGCACTAGCATGAAGAGGGGATTCAGAAGGACTTTCTGTTGAAGCTAACATTCCCCCCCCCCCTTCTCTCTCCCTCTCTCTCTCTTCCCCCCTCTCCTTCTCTCTCTTTCTCTCTTTTTATAGACACACATACCCTCTTTAACCAATGAACATTTAATAAGTACTACCCTGTGCAAGGCAAGGATGAAATAAATAAAAATTATGTACCTTCTTTCTAGCTTCAGATTTTAACTGAGGAGATAGATTGCGTGTACCCATATACATAGATAGAAAATCAATATAAAGAAATTTGAGGAGGAGGCAGCTAGGTGGATAGAGGGCTGGGCCTGGAGTTGGGAAGATCTGAATTTAAATCTAGCCTCGGACACTTAATGCAGCTATGTGACCCTGGCCAAGTCACTTAATCCTGTGTGCCTCAGTTTCCTCATCTGTAAAATGAGCTGGAGAAGGAAATGGCAAACCACTCCAGTATCTTTGCCAAGAAAACCCCAAATGGGGTCACAGAGAGTCAGATATGACTGAAAGGACTGAACAACAATTTGAGGAAAGGGGAGTCACTAACAGCTGGGATGACAAAGAAAGGACTTCTGAAGGGTGCACTAGGACTGAGCTTTCTAGGGGCTTAGGGATTCTCAGAGGCATAGGCAAGGGGAGAAGGCATTCCAGGCATGGGGTTCAGCCTGTGCTAAGGCAAGAGGATAGCAGAGGGATCATCGTGTGTGAGGGGCAGCAGGAAAGCCTATTAGACTGAACCATAGAGCGTATCAAGGTGGGGGGGGGGGCTGTCTAATAAGCTTGGAGAAGATGTCTAGGGCTCAGTTGTGAAGGGCTTTGAATGCTGAACGTAGGAGTTTGTTTTTTGATGGTGGGATTTTCACCAAGGAATAAAAGGGGAAAAAAATTCTGCTGGAGCAGAAATAGCCCAAGCAAAGGAGGGAGGCTAGGAAAGCGTGGGGCCCATTCACGGGGGTTTGGAAAGATTCAATGAGATGGTGGATTTGGAATCCCTTTTGGCATGGTAAAGTGCCTTGTATGTGGGAGTTCCACACCCTCCCCCCCAACCCTTACCCCTGCATACATCTTGTTCTTCTGCTTCAGGGGAAGAGGCTATGGGATTTTAGAACTGGCAGGACCTTGACAATTGTGGTATGACTCCCTTATTTAACAGAGTAGGATATTGAAGCCCAGAGGTGGGTGATGACTTTCCCCAGGTGGCATAACTGTTACAGGTAGAGCCAGTCCTCAAACTCAGGGCTCCTGACTTCCAGCCTAGGCCATGTTGCTTCCCCAGTTCTCTTCCCCAAAGGTGGGTAAGTCCCCAGCAGAGCTCCCTGCATCCTTCCTTCTGGAAGATACCAAAGAGAAAAGTCCTAGAGAGAGCTTGGTAGGGGGACAGACACACCTTCACTGTCTCAGGCTAAACAGAATTAGCTTCTCTCCCCATCCTCCCTACCACCTGCCCTGAAGCACTGACCCACCAAGAATCCATTAATAGTCCCTCCATCGGGTCTGGAATCTCAACACTCACAGGCTAAGAGACTGCGTCCAGGCCCAGAGGGAAAATTCATTTCAGTGCCCACCCCACCTTCATACAGGTAGGGTTGATTTCAAGCAAACCCAGTATTTCAGTTTTTCTTATTTTGACAGGACCTTAGGCTTAAAAACCAGACAAATCCAGGGCAATTATTCACATCCAAAGGTCCTTGGCTTTAAGGATGCCTTGAACATCTAAGTTTCTATTTACATCTAAGTATTGGTTTACTGATCCTATAACATTGTGACCTGGTGAGAGATGAGGTAGGGTGGATGGAGGTGGTAGTGATAAGAGGAGGGGGAGGAGGAGGGAGGGGGGTAGGGCAGTGAAATTTAAAGCTAGGGTATGAGAAGTCTTTGCTCACTGCTTATTGAGTAATGACTGGAATTTATGGAGCTGAGACAGATTTTGGCTCTACACAAAGGAAAATTCCCTAGTAATTGGAACAGTTTAACTAAACATACTTTGAGAGCTACATGGAGAAGTAGTGAGTTCCCCGTCACTGGAGGTCTTCAAACAGAGGCATTCAGTCCAGTCAGTCAATCAATAAGCATTCATTAAGCTTATTATATGCCAGGTGGGCAGCCAGGTGGCACCATAGTGCATAGAACATTGGGCTTGGAATCAGGAAGACTTATGTTCATGAGTTCAAATCCAACCTCAGATACTTACTAGCTGTGTGACCCTGGGTAAGTCACTTAACCCTGTTGGCCTCAGTTTCTCTTCTGAAAAAAAAATGAATTGGAGAAAGAAATAGCAAACTACTCCAATATCTCTGCCAAAACCTCCCCACAAAAACAAAATGGGGTCATGGAGAGTTGGACATGACCGAAATGATTGAACAGCAACACTATGGTAAGGAAAGAAAGGCCAAAACATGGCCCATTACCTCAAAGAGCTCCCATTCTAATGGGGGATACAACCTATAAGTAACCATGGCCATAAAAGATATCTACAGTGTAAGTGAATATTAATCTCAGAGGGAAGGTCCTAGCTACTGGGAGACTAGGAAAGTACACACGCTGAAGGAAGGATCTAAGGTGTCTTGAAGGAAGCCAGGATGTCAGGACAGAGATGAGGGAGAGCATCCCAGGTCTGGGGGATAGCCAGGGCAAAGGCAAGTCATGGTGAGTCAGAAGACTATCTCTGAGGAAGAGGAAGAAGGCCAGTGAATCAAGACTGTAGGGTACATGAAAGGCAATAAAGTATAAAAAACCTGGAAAGGTTAAAAAGGGGCCAGGTTGTGAAGGTGTCTAAAAGCCACTGTGGTTTATTGAGGTGGAGATGGTGACAAGATCAGATGTATGTTTTAGGAAAATCACTTTGACAGTTGAGTGGAAGATGGATTTGGGATGGGAGAATGTGGAGACAGGGAGACCAAGCAGCAGACCATTTCACTGGGCCAGGAAGGAGGTGATGTGAGGCTGTACTGTGGTGGTAGCTGTGTCAGAGGAGAGAAGGGGAGGTATACAAGATGACAAGGATTGGAGAATCCCACTCAAGCACATTTGGAACGCAGAGCTCCCTTTCTAACTCTGAGAAGTCTTATTTCAATGATCTAATAAAGTGTCTCAATAAAGAAAAGGGATTGTCAAGAGGAAATGGCATTCAGTGTGTACAAATTCCTCTTCTGCACATCTGTCTCGAGACTGCTGGGTGAATCACAGCACACCCAGACTTCTACAGCATCGTTCCTCCTCAGCCCCCTGTAGACCTTCGCCTGCTGGCTGTGGTCCTTAGTAGAGAATGCCCCAGCTCCCCAACAACAGCTGTTGCTGAGAGAAGGACAGAGGAAGGTCAGAGACAGAATCTTTCTCAAGTTCAGAGTCCCAAGGGAGGGAGGCAAAAGGTTACCCTGCTCAGACCAAATCTAGGGGTCTGTGTCCAGAGGTGGGCACCATATTTTGGGGAAAACCTTAGATAAACCACATGGTAGTGACCATGTTGGGGAGAGAAGCAGAGACCAGGTCATGTAAGAACTCATTGAAGGAAATCAAAATGTTTTGCTTTGGAGAAAAAAAATAAAGACGTAGGGCATAAGTGAACATGCTAGCTGTCTTTAGGCTTCTGAAGGGTTAGAGATAAGACCTGTCTTATTTGACCCTAGAGGGAAGAACTAGAAACAGTGGGGGGAGGGCAGGGGGAAGTTAGGGGAGTCATGAAATCATAGACTTAGAGCTGGAAAGGATTTCTGAGGTCATCAGATCTAATCTCTCTCATTTTTTCAGATGAGGAAACTGAGGCACAGAGAAATTTGCTCAGGGTTACACAGCTACTAAGTATCTGGGATAGGATTTGAATCTGTTTTCCTGACTTGGAAATCCAGAATACCACAGAACATTGCCTCTCTCCGTGAGGTAGAGTTCAGCTTAACATTTTTTAACAATAGTAGCTGCCCAACAAGGAATGATTCTTGCTCATGAAGTGATGAGTTCCTCATCCCTGGAGGTATCCAAACAGATCCTGGGTGAGAGATAGCCTCTTGTGGTGTTTTGAAATCTCAGGACTGCTACTTATTAGTTGTAGGACAGGAATGAGTCAATTAATCCTCTGGGACTCAGTTTCTCCATTTGCAAAGTGAAGGGATTAGATTCTAATCTCCAAGGTCCTTTATTGCTTTAATATTTATTCAAGGATTCTAGAGGGTTTTCTTGTATTGGGTAAGAATGGGGGGGTGGGGGAAGAGGGGGCAGATAACATCTAGAAGGCTTTCCAATGCTGAGATTCTGGGATGGAGACCAGTTGGACTATGGGTCTAATCTTCTTGGGTCACTACCCTCCCTCCAAATGCCTTCTTTTCTTAGACTGCATCTCATCCTATCACCCTCATTCCTCGAAGGCACTGCAGGAAAATTAAAAGAACGTGCCATGCATATTAATGGCAAACCTGTACTTTATACATCACACATCCTGGGTCCTGGAGCACTTTCTTGGGAGCCCTGCCCCAGAGGAGCTATTTTTACTTCCCTTTGACAGAGTTCTATCCATGCATTCATTGCCAGCCTCAGAAAGGGAGGGCAAAGGAGTGGAGGCATGAGGGATCAGGAAAGAGAGAGAGAGAGAGAGAGAGAGAGGGAAAGAGACAGAGAGAGAGAGAGAGCGCAGGGGAGAGGAAATGGGGTCGGGAGGGAGAAGTGTTCTGTGTAGGTCAGGCCTCAGAGGGTTGATGCATTGGTCTGGGATCTGTCTTCCTGAGTCTCTGCCGCTCCAGAGATTTACAGTGACCTTGGAGATGACACCTCTTTCCTGATTCTCTCCCTTGTCAGAAAATGAGCAGGTTTCCTAACATTGACTGAGTGCCCATGGCTAGAAGCCAGACTAAGCATCCGGAACACAGGGCCATAGAGTAATAGACTCATAGAATTATGGAACAGAGAATAGAAATCATAGGGTCCCAGAGCTCTAGGGTCACAGAGCCAAACATTTATAGCAACACAAAAACACAGAAGCCAAGAACCCTGAAAAGCTCTAGAAATCCTTTCCTTCTGGTGCAGCAGAGCCTTGAGAGAGCTCAGGGGCTTAGTTCCCAGCCATCAGGTACATGTACAGGTACAGGTCTTTGGGACATGTACCTATCAGAAGGAGCCATGGTGGGACCTTCCATTCTCTTTCCTGAGATGGCAGGATACATTTAGAAAAGGTCAAGTGAAAGGACAATCTACTGGGGAAATGTGGCCTGTGAGGAAGGCTGGAGTATGGAGTGTGCTGGATTGAGAATCAGAGGACCTGGGTTCAAACTTTGTCTTTGCTATCTTTGTGACCCAGAACAAAGTCCCAACCTCTCTGGGCCCAAGTTTCTTCATCATTAACATAAAGAGGTTGGCATAGATGGCCTCAGTTCTAAATTTGTGAGCCTATTAGCTATTTTTAATTAATTATTTTCATTTAACAAGAATTTATTTTTATCAACCTCCCACTTCCTATATCCTTAGGGAAGGGAAATGGAGAAGAAAATCCTCACAAAAAATATACTTATTCAAGTAAAACACATTCCCATGCAGATTATGTCCAAAACTGTGGGTCTTATTCTGTAGTAGATAGAGTGCCTGGCCTGCGGTCAGGAAGACTCATCTTCCTGAGTTCAAATCCAACCTCAGACACTTACTAGCTGTGTGACCCTGGCCAAGTCACTTAACCCTGTCCGCCTTAGTTTCCTCATCTATAAAATGAGCTGGAGAAGGAAATGGCAAACCACTCCAGTATCTCTGCCAAGAAAACTCCAGATAAGGTCACAAAGAGTCAGACATGACTGAAACATCTGAACGACAACAAAATTCTATGTGTTTAGCCTATCACTTCTATACAAGTTTGTTCAGCAAGAGACCATTGATAAGGCAGGAAGGACAGAAAGACCAATGTATAAGGAAGTTGCCAGGCTGGCGATTAATTGTTGCCCATAAAAATATCATAGCTAGTACTTATACAGGGCCTTAAAGTTTACAAATGTGATCTTATGTGATCCTCACAAGAACCCTGGGTGGGAGACTGAAGCAAGGGCCACACAGCAAATAAGTGTCTGAGGCCAGATTTGAACTTAGGTCTTCCTGACTCCAGGTCCAGTGCTCCCCTGGTCTGTAACAGATTAGAGACAGGGGGCTGAACTAAATTACCTATAAATTTCTTCCAATCTGAATACTGAGAAAGTGAGGTATAGTGTGGGAGACCCCAGATTTGGAGTCAGAAGATTTGGGGTTTAATCTCAGTTCTGTTACTTCCTACCTGTGTGATCTAGGAAAATCACTTCCCCTCTCTGGGCATCAGTTTCCCTTACTGTTAAATAAGGAAGTTGACCTGGTTCCTGTCTCAGGCCCTGTCATCCTCCAAATCCTATACTCCTAAGACCACCATTCAGTAACAGTCATAACAAAACCCTCACTGTACTGAGCGCCTCATCCTCCATGGACTGGAAGTGATTGGTTTTCTCCAGGGTTACAATATCCAACCCATTTCTTATCCGTGGTTGGCTTCCATTTACCTGTGCTGCCAACATTGGGGCAGAGTTGGAGCTTGGAGGGGGTCATGGTAGGCATTGGGGGTTCATGTGAATCAGTAGAAAATTCACTGACCTTGTCATCAGTAGACTTGATGGGGCAAGTCATTTAAACTCTGAAATCTCTGTTCCCTCAATGTCTTGAGGTTCTCATGTGCTGGGTCTAGAGCTGAGCTCTGCTATGAGGCACCAGAAGAGAACAGATAAGAGACCTGCACCCTCCCTTTACGGAACTCATAATTTAGCTCAGTGGATAGGATGCTGGATCTGGAGTCGGGAAGACCAGAGATCAAATCCTACCTCAGACACTTATTAGCTATGTGACTGAACAAATGACCTCGCCTCTGTTTGCCTCAGTTTCCTCATCTGTAAAATGGGGATGATAACAGCCCCTGCCACCCAGGGATGTTGTGAGGATCAAATGAGATAATTAATTTGTGAAGTGCTTTGGAAACCTTAAAGCGCTGTATAAATGCCAGTTATTATTATTAGTTAACTCAGACAGAGGTAGTCAGTGGTACAGTGGCTAGAGTACTGGACTGAGGGCCAGAAAGACCTGAGTTCAAATCCACTCTCAGACACTTACTAGCTAGGTTGACTCTGGGCAGCTTACTTCATCCCTGATTGCCTCAGTTTCCTCTTCTGTAAAAAGGTGATAATGATAGCACCTACATCCCAGGGTTATTAAGAGGACCAAATGAAATATTTGTAAAGCATTTACAGTGTCTGATCCTTAGTAGGTGCTATGTAGATGCTCATTCCCTCCATTTCTTTTCCTACGTGTACAACTTACTTTACCTAGCAATCATGATGCCGAAGAAAACGTGTCATGTCATTTGTGTAGGTGGAAACCAGATTCTCCACTGCCCAGGCCATCCAGTTCAACTCCTCTTTTTTTGACTGATGAGGAAAACAAGTCATAGGAAGGGTCACACAGATAGGATTTGATGGTGATAGGATTCGAACCCAGGTCTTCTGACTTCAGAGTCACAGTTCTTTCCATTATACCATGTTACCTCTTACTTAGGATCTGATCCTTTTCAATGGAGAAAGAAGGAAATCAGGGAAAGTTTATGAAGGAAGTATTACTGGGATTAGTCCATGAAGGAAGAGAGAAGGATTTCTACACAAGGAAATTGGGATGGAATGAATGGCCCTCCCAGGCCCAAAGCATGGCACCAGCCAGAGAGCCCCTGGAGAGGGTGAGAGGGACAGATTAATTCATTTTGACTATAAAAAGAACATCTGAAGGGCAACTGTGTGAAGTAAATCTTAAACGAGAAGTTGGAGCCTTCACCTCATTCTTCCTGACATGGTTTGTCATCATCTCTTGAGGACTGGTCCCAGAGTGAGGGCTCCACACACGTTAGCTTAAATCGCCTTGCTCCCCAACCCCACCAGACATCAAGGAATATATCTCTGACATAAATATACCCTTTTTTGCAATGGGGGAGATGGGCACTTGTGAAAAGAAGAAATGTTTTGGTAAAGTGAATAATTGCCCTGTAACTATATCTGGTAGGTAAGTGGGGAATGCATACCTTTGATTTTCATAATATGGGGTTGACTTGAATTCTTTGAGCTGGCTGCTGGGTTTCTTATTCTCCCAGAACTTCTGCAAGACCCCCAACCCTCCTAGGAGTGCCACGTTGCCTCCAGCCCCAGGATAATGGGAGCTTATTTGGGAGATGGCATATACTGGAGAATAAAATTCATGTCAAGATTTTTCAGTTGATCCATGTCACTCCCTATCTCTTGGAGATGAGTGTTGGAAGGAGAATCCAGGAGTCCTGGATTCACATTTCAACTCTTCCACTGACTTTCTTTGTGACCTTGAACATCCCCTTTCCCCTCTGTGGGCCTCAGTTTTCTCACTTTTGAATTGAAGAGAGTGCCTGGTCCGTCTTATCTGCATCACAGTTCTGTTGGAAGGATAAAGGGAAAACTGACTGAAAGGAGGAGGTGCCCCAAGTAACCCCAATATTGACTTTGGTTCCTAAGCCAATGCCACATCAAAGCACTCATCTCATAGATTTCTTAAGGACGATCGAAAGGCATCAGCGACTCTCCACATTTTACAGATGAGGAAACTGAGGTCTAAAAAAATGAAATTGACTTACTCATTGTGCCAGAAAAGGAGTATTGTGGGTGTTGTGGGAACAGGACCAGACTTGGAGTCCCAAGACCTGAGTTCAGATCCCAGTTCTGCCACTTACTAGTTTTGTGACCCTAGATAACTCACTTAACATCTGTAAGCCTCAGTTTTCTCTTCAGTCAAATGGGGATACTATTCATTGTATTCTCCACCTCACAGGGTTATTGTGAGTAAAATGCTTTGATAAGTACTAGAGAAAATGGATGTTATCATTATTCTCCAAGGTGACACATCTGATAAATAGCAGAATTGGAACAGAATGACTTTGGCATTCATGAGGTGGGATCTGCAAGGGTCGCTGATTACAATGAAAAGAGGCCTGCCATTTCAAAGCCTCGTTTATATCATTGGATCACAGAGCTTATGAGACTATAGTCAAGTCTTCTAGGGTCTAGCCATTTGGTTTCTATTTATTCTCCCTGTCCCTAGACTGAGCCCTGACCTTGGTCACAAATTGAGGCCTCACCCTGATCACAAATCAAGCCCTGGCCCTGCCCCTAGTCTGAGCCCTGACCTTGGTCACAAAGGGGAAACCCTGCCCCCCCTTCCCCACACTTGTCCTTGACCAGGCATCAGCTTTCCCATTCTTTCCCATGAGGTGGAAAGCTGGGGTTATGATGCAGAGTACACAGCGCATAAGAACCATCTCTCCTTATGGTCACTGACTCTGGGAAACAGGGTCCAAAAAGCAGGATCTCCCCAGCTGATGCTAAGGAAGTCCAAGGCTCATTCATACTTAATCCTCACCCTCCTCTAGGTTACACCATGGACCTGGGCCTGCCCCTTCTCCATCTCTGTGGTCCAACAAATGGTGCCATCTCTTCCCCTACCCCATAAGGTGGCCCTGTAAGGTCTAATATCTGAGTATCTATTTTATGTAAACCCAGACTCTAGTATACGCTGTGATTTAACTTGATCCCTAAACTCCCTAAAACAGAGGTTCTTGAAACTTTTTTGTATGATAAACCCCTTGGCAGTCTGGTGAAATCTATGGACCCCTTCTCAGAAAATGCTTTTAAATGCATAAAATAAAATACATAGGATTACAGAAAAATCAATTATATTGAAACTTTATCAAAATATCAACAAAAATAAATTCACAGACTCCAGGTTGATTAAGATATCTCAGACCCCCTCATACCCCATAAGGATGCTCGAGCCTCTCAGCATCCCTACCCCCTAGAACATTCCAGGGTGCTCAAACTCTCTTAAGGGGACCCTAGACCTATAAGATGGACTGTCCCTCACACCTCCATGAAATGGCTGAGCCCCTACCCTTGTTAGGTACTAGAAGAAGAGTAGGGCACCTGCATCCTTAAGGCCACATATGACCCTCTAGGTCCTTAAGTGCGATCTTTGGACTGAATCCAAATTCTATAGAACAAATCCAAAAGTATTGAGGACCTAGAAGGTCACATGAGGCCTTAAGTCCACAGGTCCCCCACTCCTGTACTAGACCCTTCTCCTTTTTTCACAGGGATGTCAATAGGTCCCTCCTATCCTACAGGAAGCCTCAGGCCCTCAGTGCTTCTCCATACCCAGCCTTCTCAACTTCTCCTTGGGAGATTGGATGTACTCCCTATTAACTGAGTCACCTGAGCTCCTGACACCTCCTGAGGATAGCTAGGTCCAAGGTGCTGGACCTTCTCCTCTTTCCCCTAGGGATGCCTGTTATACCTTTATACCACCTAAGGATGCCACAGTTTCTCATTTTCCCAGGAATTCCCCAAAGTTCCCACTCCCTAAGAATGTTCTGGGTTCCTAGGTGCTCCTCTTCCCCTCACGTTTGAAATGATCCTGAGCTCCTCAGAGTCCCTAGGGATGCCTTACCCACACCTTGCCCCACCCCGTGCTCCCCAGAACTCTGGCCAGCCAGGATTTAATGACTGAAGGTTCCCGGAGCAGATCTGTGTCTCCAGTCCAGTCAACATTCTCCTGCTCATGCCTTGCCAGGTCTGATTGGGAGATGACTTTGAGATGACAGAAAGGAAACCCCACAGCCAGATGGGGCCTGACACCATTCCGCCCTATCCCTGCAGAGACTGTACCCCCAAGGGAGGGAGCAAG
This sequence comes from Notamacropus eugenii, assembly GCF_028372415.1. NCBI lineage: Eukaryota > Metazoa > Chordata > Mammalia > Diprotodontia > Macropodidae > Notamacropus > Notamacropus eugenii. Next base: position 91,264,294 of record NC_092875.1, on the reverse strand, counting down.
CGAACTGCTGTTCCTGCCAGCCCCCTCGGGCCCTGCCAACTTGTCTCTCATTTTCTGTGCCAACAGGTGAACATGGTCATCGGGATCTTGGTATTTAACAAACTTGTGTCCAAAGACGGGATCACAGATAAAAAGCTGAAGGAACGGGCAGGGTAGGCGGCCTCATTCTTTCCTCTGAGAAGATGAAAACAAAGTGTCTTGTTTTGTTTTGAAATATTGAAGCCATAAAAAAGAGAAAAGCCCTCCACATCCCTGAAGACAATTTTGATTCATAACCAAGCAGCAAGATATGATCCCAAGCCAGAGAGAGACCATAGGGTAGAGTGAGGGGAGGTGGGGATGAAACACAGCTGGGCACCGCCCCTATGAGACTGGGCAAAGCGGAGCTGGGCTCCCCAGGGTCCTATGTCCCCATTTGTGTTTCCTCAGCCCATCCATAAGGGTTTAGGAAACACTTAATATGTGCCCAGAAGAGCTATTGGGTAGCTTGAGTCCATCTGGCCCATTTGGTACCAGGGTGGACCTCAAGTCAGGATACCTGGTTTGAGTCCCTGTTCTGACATGACTTACTTTCTAGGAGACCTTGGACAAGTCTCTTTTCCCTAGTCCTCAGTTTTCCCTGTCTGTAAAATTAAGGGGCTTGATTATAGAATCTTCTAGGTTCCTCATAGCCCCATTTTTCTGTGATCACACTTTATCAAGGGCTGAACGTACTTGAACAGATCATATAATTTTCCAGAGTCAATCCACTCCCTTTGTCCTCAGGGCAAGCCTGGGAGGTAGGATTTTTTTCTCCTACTTTACATAGTTGGAGAAGGAGACCTAGAGAGGGCTAGAGACTTGTCTGAGGCCACACAGAGAGTTCCGTAGTGGCCTAAGAAAGAGTCCTTTCTTTCTTGATGGTATAAGGAACACAAAAAGATGTAGACTCTCCTGGGAAAGGAAGGGTTGATACGTTAGCTGGCTGGTTATGGATCTCATTTTCTTGTTGAAATTTGCCCCCTTTGCTCCCCAGCCCTCAAGCTCCCCAATCCCATCTCTGTTTCTTGGCGCCACTCTGTTTCTGTGTGTGTGTCCATCTGTCTGTCTGTCCAGGAAGGTCTTTAGCATTCTGCCTGCTAGGAGGTTAGTCCCCGGTGCCCGCCCCTCCCTGCCCCAAATACTCTCACCCTTCCTGTGTCCCTCTTCCTCTCTTCTCCTCATTCCTCTTTACCTGCCTTTCCCCAAGCAGTGGGCAACACACTCCCACTTCCATAGCCCCTCAATCAGGTGGTCCACTCACTCAACCTTAGCCTTCTTCCTTTAGCCATTATTGTCCTGCCCCTGCTTCCAGCTTCTGACCCTTCATTCTCAACTTTCTGGCCCCTACCTCTTCCCTCTTCCCTGAACTCTCCATTCTCACCACTAATTCCTTAGCTCTCTACCCTCTGCCCCTATACTCCTCAGTCCTGTGCCCTCAGTTCTCACTCTTTTGCTCACCCCAGTCCCAGAGATGTCTTGAATGACCCTACATAGGAGGGGTGCCAGTGACTGAGATGGAAGAGTCTGGGAATTCCCCCGGGGGGCAACCACAGTGGCACTGCCATCTCCCATCCTGATCCTCATTCATAGGTGTGTACAACGCACATACATACACACATGGATACATAGTAACAGTGATAATAGCTAAGACATGCATTTCTGTATGTATATACACGTATACACTCATACACATATATACATATACATATACACACTATATGTATACATATATACACATACGTATATACATACACATATACACACATACATATATGTATACATACATATATCACTTTAAGGTTTGCAAAGACTTCACACAGACTGGATTATTTCATTTGCTGCTAATAGCAAACCTCTGAGACAGGTTCCATGAAAGTGCCCAAAGACTCGCCAGCACAAAGGGGATCTAAGCTCAAGGTCTTCCTCCTGACTCTGTCCAATTCAATCCAAGTCCACAAACATTTTTAAGCATTTACTATACCCAACTCTGTTTGCTCACACCCAGAAGAGAGGCAGCTAAGTAGGTCCCAACCTTTGCTCTCTATGAACTCTAACCTAATAGAAGAGAGTGATTATCATAAACCAGGGAAGAGAGAGCTAAGTACAAAGGTGAGGCCCACCAGTTAATGTGTGTTATAAGAAATCTGAGGAAGAGGACATCGGCTGGTAGAGGATAAAGAAGGCTAGGCAGGATACCAGAGGATGTGAGCATCAACTCAGTGACAGGTAAAAGGTTGTAGAAAATACTTTAACAGTGAGAAAAGCAAATGTTAGCCTGATTTTCAAGAGAGAGAAGAGAATGGACTCTATAGCCCATGAGAAAGTGAAATGGACTTGGATTCTTGACAGAATTCTAGAACATGTTAGTAAAGGGATAGTTAGTGAACTTCTAGGAAAGGAAGCAGTGATCAGAAAGAATCACCATGACAGTATCAATAAGTCAGTCAATCAACATGCCTTTATTAAGCACCTGCCATGTACCAGTATGGTGGATAAAGAGTCAGGAAGACCTGTGTTTACACCTCCCTGTGGTAACATACTGACTGGGTGGCCTTGGATGAGTCCCCTAACCACTCATCATCACAGGCAAATTATCAATCACCAAGAAAGGGAATATCTCCATTGGTAGAGGAAGTTTCTCAGCGGGTGCTCTCTGCATTGACAGAATCTCAGGTAGACTTTACAAAAAGTTTCTGAGCCACCATGGCAGGTCTGTGCCAGTTTATAAATGCAAAAAACAAAGCTGTCTTCTCAAGGAGTTCATGTTTTGATAGGGGTAGCAGCATATACATATAATTATATTCTAAGTAAATACAATGGGGGGAGTCTGGAGACACTAGTGGATGGGGGAATTGGGAAGGTCTCAGGTAGAATGTGGTACTGAACCAAAATTTGAAACAAAGTAGAGATTCTAAAAGACATAAGAGGAGAACATTCCAGGCTTCAGGGATAACCTGTACAAAGGGACAGAAGAGGGAATACCATGAGGGAGGAACTGCAGAGTCAGTTTGGCTAGACAGGACAGCAGCATCCGTATGTGTGTGTATATATCTGTCTATTGATACATATATTCTATATGTATATACACACATACAATATATGTACATATACAAATAGGGATAGAAAGATTTAATATAATTATTATTTATATATGCATTATATTTATACATATTAATTATGTACACATATATACAACCTATACATGTACATACACATACATACATACATACATACATATATACATCCATCCATCCACACACATATACATATATATACCTACACATGGTATATATACACATACATATATCCATATCCATACTCATAATAGGTAAGTTGGAGCCAGTTTGTAAAGCACTTTAAATGCCAGATAAAAGAGTTTACATTTGACGCTCGAGGTAATAGGGAGTTTATCCAACAGGTGATTGACACAATCAGATCTGTACTTTAGGAAAATTACCAAGAGCAGGTTGTGCTACACTAATTTTTTTTCAAATGAGATCAAAGGATTTGGCAGATAAGGAAATACTGTGGATAACATTTACTCAGATTTTAGCAAAGTATTTAATAAAAAATTACACACTATTCTTGTAGACAGGGTGAAGATGTGTGGTCTAGGCAAGAGTTCAGTTAATTGGACTCAGGCCTTGTTGGACAACCAGTGACTTGGGTGGCCATTCATGGCTCACTACAAAAAAGATTGGTCTCCTGGGATCTGTGCTGCTTAACCTTTTAAAAAAATGAATGACTTGAGTAAGAGATCATAGTTACATAAGATACAAAGCTGAGAAGAAGAGCCCAGACGCTGGATGGTGGAGTCAGGAATCAGAGCAAATCTCCACATGCTGGAATAGAGTCCTGAGTCTAATGGAAAGAAAATTAATAAAGGACAAAAGCAAGAGCTTATTCTTGGATTCGAGGAATCAACTCCAGAAGCATAAGATTGTTAGCAGCAGTTGATCTTTTTGACTGAAAAAGATCAGGGGGGGTTGGAGGACCACAGCCTTAAAATGAGAGAAGAGTTAAGCTATGGCAGGCAAGAAATATAATTTTAAGCTGCATCAAATGTGGGGTATGTCTGCTCCTTTTCTGGAGTTTTATATCCATTTCTGAATGCCGCATTTTAGGAAGGCTATTGTTGAGTTGGATCAAGCCAAGAAATAGGCGACAGGATGTTGAAAGCCTTTGAATTCATACCATAGGGGAATACATTGAAAACACTGGGAAACTAGTTTTTTTATGTGTTATGCTGAGCCCTGGAAAAAAAGAACTAAAAACAATGAGGAGCTAGAATAAGAAATTGTAGAGAAATACATGGAGGCTCAATGTCAGAAGAAACTTCCTAAAGAACTAGATCTGTCCCAAAGTGGAATGGGCCTCTGGAGGGGGTGAATCCCCCGAGGTCTTAAAGCAAAGGGACCTGCCTGACTCTAACTCTTATTCCCTATGTGACCTTGTGAAAATCCCTTTTGTTTAAAATGACAGAGTGGATTAGATGATCTCTCTGGTCCCTTCTGGCCATAAAGCTAATAATCCTGTGACCTTTATACAGAGAGGAATGTGAAGAAAGTCTTCTAGAGGAGATGGTCCCCAAGTGGGGCCATGAAGGAAGGTAGTGACTATAGCAGATGGAAGTGAGGTGGGCCAGGAGCTTCTGTGTCTTTTGTACTGTCTATATCCCTCCCTGGACAGCCCGGTGGTCCAGTGGATTGAGTGCTGAGCCTGGACTCAGGAAGACTCATCAAAGAGTTGTACATAATTAAAAAATGACTGAACAACAAGCAACTCTTCCTCTCTCCCCTGTCCAGATTCCCTTAGCTTCAGTCCAGATGTCCTCTTTCTTCCCTCAGCTCTTCCAAGACAGAGAACAGTTTCTGCCCCCTCCAAAAAAAGCGATTTAATAGTAATAACAATAACTGGCAGCATTTTAAAGGATTCTTAAAAATTTTACTTTTTAAAAATTCTGAATGTCACAACTCCCCCTAACAAAAAAAAAGGCTATACATTGATATAACACTTTGAAGTTTGCCACATTATCTTCCTGGAGCTTGATAGCAACTTGGTAACATCGTATATAAGGCATTATCTCCATTTTGCAGGGGAGGCAGTGACAGCTCCAAGAAGTTAATTGACTTATCCACAGTCATACATCCATTAAGAACTGGGCTCTGGGCCCAGGACCCCCTTCATTCTGATTCTGATTCCAGAAACTACTCCAATCTGTGATGTTGTTCATCAAGGAAAGTTGGGGAAACAAAACAAATGATGATATAACACCAGCTCCCACCCCTCCGGCACTTTAAGGTTTCAAAACCCTTTCCTCATGGTATTCCTGGTTGGTAGGGAATGCAAGTACCTTGGTCCCCAGATGCGGATGGTATTGAACTTCCTTTGATGTCTTCCTCCTATTGTCTAGAGATGCCCCAGGGGCTTTAGTAAATTGGTGATGATTTACCCACAATTTCTAGGGGCCCTCGGAACCTATGGCAGTGGAACATAAACCCTGGGGAGGCTGAGCACAGGCACATCATTGGAATCTGTGCCTTCCATGTTTCATGAGATTTTAGATTCTAAAATTGGAGAGAAACTTAGAGGTTATCTTTGTCCAACTTTCATTTTATACATCAAGAAACTGAAGACCAGAGGGAGTGGCTTGGGCAAGGGCATACACCTAGTGAGAACCAGGATTCATACCCACATTCCCTGACTCCAAATCCAGTATTCTTTCCATTACAGTGGATAACTGGCCTTGCTGAGTGAAGAGAAATACATCTTGGGAAGGTTGGCCACCAGAGGAAACTGTGAGGTGAAGTGTATTTCTCAAAGTCATATAGAGTTGGCATTTGAACACAGGTTTCCTGACTCCAAATCCAATGGTCTTTCATTTAGACTCCATTGCCTTCTCTAAAGTCCTTTGCAGATCAGAATTCCTGGGTCTTTCTAGAGAGCAAGGAGTCATTCTTGAGTCCCAGAAAGAGCAAAGTGTTTTACAAACTTTTATCTTATTCAAGCCTCATGACAACCCTGGAGGGTAGGTGTTTGTTATTGTCCATTAACTTGACCAGTGCTCAGAAAGGATGTTATATGTATAAGGTCACACAGCCACTAAGTGGCTGCCATTGGTCTGCCTGCCACCACTCCCTGACCTCTGACATTCAGAACACTTCACGTTCTTTTCCTTTTCTAGCCCTCTCACCTGCCAACTTCTATAATCAAAAGAGCCCTGGATTTGGCTTCAAAAGCCCTGAGTTCAAATCCTGAATGTGCTTTCTCTACATACAGCCTTTATGACTTTGGGCAAATCACTTAAGTCACAAGAAAACAATTATTAGTGACTCTTCCAATTTTTTTGACTCTCCCAATTTTATAGATAGGAAAACTGAGACCCAGAGAGATGATATGATTTGCCCACCTCACCAAAGAGGCAGTGTGATGTCCTGGAAACCATCAGGAGATCTTGATTTGAGTCTTCAGTATAATATTGACTCATTAATGTGACCTTGGCAAATCCCTTCCCTATCTCTGTGTCTCAGTTCCCTCCTCTGTAAATGAGGGAAGTGGAAGAGATGATTCACAATATCTTTTTGAACTCTGAAATCTTATGAACCTTTAACCAGGCTTCATCCAAGTTGGTGAACCTTAATAAGATCATAAATTTAGAGCAGAGATGATGAGAACATCTAGTCCAGTCCTCTCGTTTTACAGATATGGAGAGTAAGACCCAGAGAGGTACCCAAATACACACAGATGGTAAATAGCAGAAAGTAGATTCAAGCCTGTGTTTTCTGATTCCAAATACAGTCATTTTAAAGTGGAGGAAGCTGAGAACTATTGAGGTGGTGTCTTATTCAAAGTCATACAGAGTTGGCATTTGAATGCAGGTCTCCTGACTCCAAACTAAGTGGCTTTCTTTTAGACCCTAGTGCCTTCTCTAAGGTCCTTTGCAGATCAGAATTCTTGGGTCTTTCTAGAGAGTAAGGAGTCATTATTGTGATCTGGGGCAACTTGCTTAACTTTTGAATTGCAATTTGTCTGAAAAATGGCGTAAGTCTAGGAAAAGATGATGGACTAGTCATCTCTTCTTACCAAACAGATATTGTTCTAACTCTAAGCCCCTAACAATGTTTGCAGTTTCCTATCCATATCACACAAAGTGTTCATAGTGTCCCATCAATATCACACAAACCACACCAGGCACAATTTCAGGCAGTATACCAATAATAAGTAAAGGGCTATTTCTTCACAAAGGGCAAGTAGGTGGCAGCGTATATCAAGCACAAGGCCTGCAGTCAGAAAGACTCATTTCCCTGAGGTCAAATCTGACTTCAGACACTTACTAGCTGCAAGTCACTTAACCCTGTTGCCTCAGTTTCCTCATCTGTAAAATGATTGAGAGAGGAAATGGCAAACTACTGCAGTATCTCTGTCAAGAAAATGCCAAATGGAGTCACAAAGAGTTGAACAAAACTGAACAACAAAATTTCTACACACACACACACATACACACACACACACACACACATACACACGCCACTGCACTCTTTCATATACAACAATTACAGAAGCAGTGTAATGTCTGGCAAAGACTACTACAACCTCCTTTGTGATCTCCCCTCTCTGAGTCTCAGTAGCCTCATGTGTAAAAGAGGAGTTAGAGTGTGTATACTATGGACCTCACAGGGTGGTTGTGACAAAATTGACCTTGGAGTGTCTCCCTGAACACTCTGGGCTTTGGTTTCCTTCTCTGCTGAAAAGATGATAACGGAAGTATAAGGCTTGTTTGAAGAAGGGTTGAGTTGGGGGGCGGGGGTTGAGGAAATCATTTCTACAAAGAGCTATATGGATGTGACTTCTTGTAACTGCTGTTTGTTAATCCTTAGCCCAGGGCTTTGAACAGAGTAGGGACTCTGGAATTCTCTGTCAGATGAATATAATATGGACCACTAGCATTTACAAAGCACTTTACAAATATCACATCATGTGATCTTCACAACATCCTTGAGACGTAGGTGCTAGTATTATGCCTGTCACATGAACAAGGAAACTGAGGCAGACTGAGGATAAAGGACATGACTCAAGTCACACACTAGTAAGTGTCCAAGGCAGGATTAGAACTCAGGTCCCTCCCAATTGCAAGGCCAGCATTCTCTCCATTGGACCTCTAGGCATAGCCACATATGCACCCCCAAGCTTATACTCACTTTATCTGTGTGTCTTAAGAGGAGCATGAACAGCCTGGAGCAGGTCTAGAGGAGAGGACCTAGCACGGTGAAGGTAGGTCATACCAAGAATAAGTTGAAGGAACTGGAAATGTTTATCCTGGAGAAGAGAAAGCTCAGGGACGAGGAAATGAGGGTGGATTGGTGGGGAGAGAGAGGGGAGACATGCTAGATGTCTTGAAGTGTATAAAGGTCTGTCGTGGGCATAGAGCAAGAGGGATTGACTTTGTTCTACTTGGCCCCAGAAGAGAGAATGGGGTGCAGAGGAGGAAGGCACAGCCCCCACTATGTAAAAGACCCTGGCCAGAATCCCAGCCGTACCAAATACCAGCTGCCTCACCTTAAATGTCACTCCATTTCTCTGACCTGCTGTTGCTTCACTGGTGAAACAAGAGCCAGGTGATCCATCCTGGAAGTTACAAGGAGGTAATTGTAAGCTCTGTTTAAGAAAGAACTTGGTTCTTTCACCTAAAAGTCAGAGCTGCCTAATAGTGGAATGGGCTGACCCAGAACACAGTGAGCTCACTGTCATAGGAGGTGTTAAAATGGATATGCTGTTACCTGTTTGGAAATAGAGTCAGAGCATAGACTTTTAGGAAGGGGATGGACTTTAGAGGTCAAGGAGGCCAAGCTAAGATAGCTAGGTGGCTCAGTAAATAGAGCATCAGCCCCAGAATCAGGAGTTCAAATTTGGCCTTAGACACTTACTGGCTATGTGACCCTGGGCAAGTCATTTAACCCTGTTTGCCTCAGTTTCCTCATCTGTAAAAATGAGCTGGAGAAGGAAACAGCAAACCATTCCAGTATCTTTATCAAGAAAACCCCAAATGAGGTCGTGGAAAGTTAGACACGACTGAAAGGAGACACTAACAAGGCCAATCTCTTTCCTTTAGAGCTATGTAAATTGAGGCACAAATGAAGTGATTTGCCCAAGACCACAAAAGTAGTAAATGTCAGAGAGAACCAGGTAAATGTTTAACAACTGGCTTTTTGGGCCAGTGAGTATACTATACATACTCTACATTTTAACCTCTCATTAAAATGACGTCTAGAGCAGTGGTGTCAAACTCAAACAGAAACAAGGGTCAATAAATGTACATAAGGATTTCTGCAGGCTACGTACTGACCAAGAAAACCACAAAGTAGCATTATCTGTGCTTTACTGTATCTATATTTGTTTTGTTGAATATTTCCCAATTATATTTTAATCTGATTCAGCTGGATTAGGGAATTTTTTTGGGGGGGGCTGCCATCATATTTTTGACACATCTAGTCTAGATAATCAACAAAGGGATAAATCAAGCCCTAATTAGTAGCATTTTCCTATTTCAGACGTGTAGATGCTTACACATTAGCTCTTGCTGACTGGTGTGAGCCAACCAGGTCTCATGACTCCCTCTCATTATAATACTCTTTCCACTGACCCACCCTGTCTCTAAATCAGGAGGATTGAACTTTAAGCCCCTTCCTAACTCAAGTATTCTGAGTTTGATTCATATACCCATACAGGCATGTTCTCATACACTAACACAGGGTGCACTGCTAGTTATAGACAGACACGTAAGCGAACATCTGTTCACACTCCTCTCCATCCATCAATCACCAGGTCTGTTCTGAGCCTCATGAGGCTGAACTCTGTTATGTGCCTGGAAGGGAGAAGTGTGGCACTGCCCTTGAGAAGATCAGAGTCTACAGGTACATGAACAAATACACACACACACACATACACACACATACTAGCACCTAGGTATGTATAAACATACACAGAATACATGGACATGCAGATCTAGACCCACTTTTCCCCACCCTTATAAATGCAGATACCCAGATAATCGTAGAAACACACACATAAACCCCCAGATCCTGCAGACCTCCTAAACCTTTCTGTGACTTTTAACATGAGGATTTATAAGGTGAACCTGAAATCCCACCAAATCTCCCCTTGCCTCATCATGTCAGCTTGGATCCTCAGATAGCCACTGAGATCCAGTGACACAGGAGTCTTTCCAACCTACTCCCTGACCCCCACCCTCAGCATCAGTTCTGGCCATACCCTTTGCCCTTTCTTTTCCCAGGACTTCTGCCAGTCAGGAGTCAGGGGTGAGAGTTGGGGTTCCAATATCACCCTCCCCAGTCTCACAGCAGGTCTGGGCTAGGGACTGGGCTGGGAGACACCCCTCTACTCTGTGCTTGTGAACTTTTCTATATTCCTCCTCCCCTAGCTCCTTCCTTCCCTCCTTAGTGCATCCTTCCCTCTATCCTCTAGACCTTCCTTCCCTAATCAATTTGGGGTTCTTCCCCCATTTCTTCCTTAGCCCCCTTTTCTTTTGTGTTCTGAGAGCAAAAGGTATTTGGTTTTGTTTCAGTCTTTGATTTCACTTCCAGTCAGATGGCAGTTCCCCTGTATGGTCTGGCCTTGAAATGTGCCAAGTGCGGAGTGGTTTCTGCGGCCCAAGAGACAGCGGCCACCACCAGTAATGCCATGTTAGTGCAGCCCCTTCTACCCCTTCACACCTCACCTTCTGCTTCGCTTACCTCTCCCATTCTTATGGAGTCCCCACCTGCCCTCCCTGCCTCCTCTCATCCAACTTCCTGGATTTTTTCCTTCCTTCCTTCCTTCCTTCCTTCCTTCCTTCCTTCCTTCCTTCCTTCCTTCCTTCCTTCCTTCCTTCCTTCTTTCTTTCTTTCTTCCCTCCATCATTTGCCCTGGCTCTTTCTTTCTGTCCTCCTCCCCTTCAACCTTGGGTTTTCTCGCTCCCTCTGAAATGAGAACTAGGGAAGTGTCTGGAGTCAGCCTGTGACCAAGGCCAGAGCTCAGTCTGTGGTCAGGTTCAGGATTCAGTCTTTTGTTAGGGTTAAGGTTCTGTATCTAGTCAGAGTTAGAACTCTGTTTGTATTCAGGCTTTGGGCTCAGTGTGTCTTCATGGTTAGAGTTCAGTATGTATTCACCATTAAATCTCAGCCTGTGGTCAGGTTTGGGAATCAGCTTGTGGGAAGATCAGGACTCAGTTTCCAACCAGGTTCAAATCTCTGTCTGTGATCAGGATCATAACTCAGTCTGTGGTCAAGCTCAGGTTTCTTTCTCTGACTGGACTAAGGTTCAAGTTGGGGCCTGAGATTAAGGGATCAGTCTGGGGTTATAGAAGAGAATCTTCTTAGAGGGAATAATTGAGTCTGTAAGATGAGGAAGGTTTCATGAGATAATCCTAGGTCCCTTCCTGTTCTAAATCCTATGATCCCATGGCCCACACAGTAATTAAATCTGTGATTCTAGATTCATCTTGATTGAACTCAAATGAGTAAAGCACCTACATGTTCAGGGCCCGATATACATTGTTAAAAGATGAAAAATAATATACTCCCCTTCAAGGTTCAATAGTCTGGTTAATAGATCACTGTGGTTCTGACTTTTACATGCTCTAGTTCAGAAGATCCTAGAATAGTCAGGGAAAGCTCCCAGGAGGTGAAACTGAAGGGGTGTTGAGGGAGATACAGGATTTCATGCAGGGAATTAAGAGGAGAGTGCACACACCCCTTACAAGATGAAGAACTGAGCCTGGCTTATGTAAGAGACCAGCCTGCCTAGGACAGGAGGAGGCACATAGGGGTATTGGAAACACCAAAATCATTTGAGCAGGAGAGTAACAGGGCCCAGAGGGTACCTGGGAGAGAACCAAGACTTAGAAATGGAATCATGTTGTGGGTGGGGAGCTCATGAGAGAGTATAATTAGACTGATTCAGGACTGGTCTAATGACCCACCGCAAGTGGTCATTAATGGCTCCCTTGGTCTTCCAGGTAAAAAATACTCACTGTCAGAGGGCCCTGGCTGGGGTCTGAGATTCTCCATTGCTTAATCTCTTTCTGATTCAGTTGGAGCATTTACTATCTGTTAGGTATAGAGGGGATGGGAGATGCAGGGAAGAGAAGGGAAGGTAGTGGAGATCGGCAGCAATACATGGTGTTTATATAGCACTTCCTTACAATAATATATATTTTCTATATTAATAATAGCCCATAAGCACGACCTCATTTGTTCCTCATGACCTCCCTTATAGGTAGGTAATGTATTATAATTATCTACATTTTATAAGTGAGGAAACAGGGATCAGAAGAGGGCAATGTTCTGCCCAAGGCCACACAGTTACTAAGTAAGATCTCTCATTGATTTACTGTTTGACTTTGGGCAAGTCATTTTCTATCTCTGGCCTCAATTCCTTCCTCTTGTAAAAATGAATGAATAAATCAATATAAAAAAGCACTTGCTATGTGCTAAGCGCTGAGGAATACAAGTGGAAAAAGTGAGAAGGTTTTTACTCTCAAGGAGCTCACATTCTAATTGAAAGAGACAACACGTAAAAGAAAATTCAGTTTCAAGGCAGAAAAGATAGGCCTGGAATGTTTCTGCAGATGGTAGACATTAGCTCCTATCATTTGTTTAAAGGACAGTGCTGAAGCTCTACAGGGGATATTGGTGGGGTAGATGGTAAGGCCTGGAGGACTTGAGGAAGCCAAGATGGGCCAGATGGTCAAGCTCAGTGACCATCCATCTCACTGGAAGGAACAGGTTACTCCTCTTGGGTACCAAGGTTTATGGTAGACATTCCATTGATACTTGCCTCCTCCCTTTCCAGATGGGTTCTGGGACCAGCTGTAGCTAGGAGAGGGTTCTGGGCCTCAATTTTTTTTTCCTCTATAAAATGAAATTTCTTTCAAGGGGTTGTAAGAGATGGCCTCTAAGGCTCTCAGTCTGTAATTCCCACGTTCTGTGGTCCCTTCATGCTCAAAGACTTAAGATCTAGTGCCCTCTGAGGGCTCAGGGACCTTCTTGAGATACTTTAGGGAGTTGCACATTTTCCCTTGCCTTTTTTGCTTTGGATACTGCATTGACATAGACTTGGAAAGGACCTTGAAGACCATCTAATCCAGCCTCTACAGATGAGAAAAGCGAGGGTTGAGAAGTGAAGTGACTGGTCCAAGATCACACAAGTAGTAAGTGGCAGAGCCAGGATTTGGACCAAGTTCCTCTGGGTAGGTGGCTCAGTGGATAGAGCTCTACAGTTGGAGTCAGGAAGATCTGAATTAAAATCTGGCCTTAGACACTTACTAGCTGTGTGACCCTGTTTGCCTCAGTTTCCTCATCTGTAAAATTAGCTGGAGAAGGAAATAGCAAACCACTCTAGTATCTTTGCCAAGAAAACTCCAAAGGGTATCAAGAAGAATCAGACATGACTGAAACAACTGCACAACCACCTCTGGCTCCAAATTCAGCACTATCTCCATTACACATTTGCTACCAAATTGCTGGGACAGGGTCTGGATTTGTCAGAATGATAGTAATTTCTGGTCCCTAAGGTTGTGGTCATGATGAAAGCCTTAGTTAGTTCTTAAACAACGGATGACATTGTGACAGAGCCCCTCCTAAAGGTTCTTAGTCCAAGATTAAGCCACTGGGTAGGTGAATTGTGAAGGCACAAGACAGTCAATAGAGTTGTTAGGTTCTTCCTATTCCAGTACCCCAACCCATGTCATCATCATCATCACCAACATTTTCAACCTGCTTTCCCCACAGTAGGTAAGGAACAGAGTATACAAATATCATTTGTATACTCCATTTCACAGAGGGGGAAACTGAGTCCCAGAAAGTAGAAGAGACGGGTCCAAGGTAATGCAGTCACAACATTTGAGAGGCAACACAGTATAGTGGAAGGAATCCTAAACCTGGAGTCATAAAGACTTGGATTGGAATCCTGCCTCTGGGATTTACTAATTACTTGATTGCTGACAAATCATTTAATCTCTCAGCCTCAGTTTACTGATTGGTAAAATAGGTATAATGATATTTATAGCACAGAGTTCTTGTGAGATGCCTCTGGAAAACTTTATAAAATGTTCTATATAAACATCAGCTATTATTATTAATACTAACATTATTATCATTATATAGCAGATATAGGGTTCAAACCTAGGTCCTCTGACTCTGAATCTGGGACTCAGTCCACCAAACCCTGAGAGCTGCTTAGGAAGCCTGGGAAGAAAAGGTCAGGAGAACTCAGGAGAGACTGACAAGGACAGACAAGGCCAAAGAGAGATTCTAGAAACTATCTCTTCATCTGGTTTTTTCCTAAGCCATTCTAGAGCCATCTCCTGGGAGAGAACTCAGGCATCCTGCCTAGAAACCAGACAGAGGTTGTAAACACCGATTCAAGCAGCTGGTGGTATTTCCCCTCTGGAGTAGGTTAGGGAATGGGCAGGGCAGGGAGCTGATGTCACCAAGGCTACAACTTCCCTTTCTATTCTGGCTAGCTGTATTCACAGAGAAAAAAAAGGCATTTCTGTCTACAAACTATGCCGTACACCTGATCCTAGCCAGAGATCTAACTTTGGCCATTGGCTGAGCCCTAAGCCCTAACCCTAGTCATAGACTGAGGAACCCAAACCCTAGTCACAGGCTGATCCCTGACTTTGGCCCCAGACTGAGCCCTGAGACTGGGCCCAAACTCTATTTAAAAACTCAGGTGTGACCCTCAGCATAGATAGAACTTTAACTTTGACCCTAGACCAGGGATTCTTAACCATTTTGGTGTCATGGACCTCTTTGGCAGTCTGGTGAAGCCTGTGGATTTTTATTAAATAATTGTATTAAATAATATAAATTCATATAAATAATATACAATAAAAAAATAAATTTTATTAAAATAATTGAATCATTAAGCTGTGCTAAAAGTGCTAGAAATACAAAAAAAAAAAAAGGCAGAAGACAATTCCTGACCTCAAGGAGTTTACAATTTAATAGAGTAAACAATTACATTCTAATTGAAAGAAATACTTCCTGTCAATTAGGGGTTAATTAAAATAAAGATAGAATGCTTGTACACTGAACTCTGACCCGATCTCCAAACTGCTCTCTAGCCCTGCCCATAGACTGAGTTCCAAACAAAATCAGTGAGTATACATGAATGGTTGAACACAGCCCACTTCCCCTACTGGAGACATAGCTTAGAGCCCCTACCCACTAATGTGGTTTGGGCTTTGCACTTTATTCACAAAATCTGGTATATATTGGTGGGTTTTTATGAATCCTACGTCCCTGTGTCAAAGGATAGCGTCAGCAATTGTCCAAATCGGGACCTGTGCATAAGAAAGAGATCTTCCAGTGGTTTTATTTTTATCAAAATTTGCCAGCATTAACAATCAAATCAAAAAGGTTGTTTATCCATTTTCCACTTCTGCTAAAATCCTATTAGTGTGATAGGATTCAGAGGATTTAGGAAATATAGCCTATATTATAGGAGATGTAGGAGATATAGTACCCTCCAAATAACCTAAGTTTATTGAGTTCTGCCCTTGGGGACCCTCTACTCTGATAAGAGAGAGAATACCTACTCCCTTGAACATCCAGGATGTAGGGTCACTTGCAAAATAACTGATAAACTAATGTAGCATGTAGCAAACTGAGTCACCACTTATATATCTCACTAAACCAGAAAGATACAGAGAGTGAGCTTGGAGATCAAGGCAGCCACAAAGAAGGAGCTACCCCAGAGGTGGAGGTGAAGGTGAGACATTCTTAGCCTCAGCCTCCAGGCAAGACTGTACCTCCGGTAGTGTGGTCTGCTGGCTAGGGATCTGTACTCGAAGTCAGGGAACAGTGACTTCAGGCCTAGCTCTCATATTGTCATATTATGTTTCCTCTCAGAGGTTTGGTTTCCTGTTCTGTGAAAAGGGAAGCAGGGGGAAAAGTAACCCTCATATTACCTACCCTAAAGTAGCCTAGAAGTGGGAGTATGTATTGCTAAACCAAGATTTTAAGGTGAGAGAAGTGGGAAAGGGTGCTTAAAATTCTGTCGTTGTTTCCATGGAAGACTTGCTCTATCTTGCCCTTGGAGATCCTTAAAGGGTCTTGACAAAGAGAGAGCAGGAGAGATGAGAACAAGGTCTGACTCTGTCAAATGAATTTGAGAGAGTAGGAGACGTATGATGCTGTCAAGAAAAACGACCTCCTCCATTCCTTTTCCCTCCTCTCTTTGCCACTCTCACCACCAAACCACATCATTAGAAGGAAAATCTTGTGTTCCAAAATGGAATTGACTGGACAGGTAGTGAGCTCCCCATCACTAGAGATCTTCAGTTTGAGAGATCAGATTTTGGGAATATTGTAGAAGGCAGTCCTGCTGAGGTACTGTCTGAACTAGATGACCCTGAGGGCTCTTCCAACTGGGGGAGTCTGAGAAACATTGAGCTCCTTCTCTGGATCTGCTAAGTCTCAGAAAAAGAGAATGTACCTAAGGGTATATATGTGAATGTGCTATGTATTGTATGTAGTATGTGCACACATGTATTTTGTGTGAGAATGCATGCCTGTGTCTGTAGGTATGTATAAATAACAGAAGGAGCTGTGGATAGATATTTAATAGACCTGGGTATGAGATGCAG